>NC_133770.1:144099664-144165167 GCF_003597395.2 Chelonoidis abingdonii
AATGGAGCGACAAAGTATGAGCCTAGAGGATTGCAAGGGTGAATACGATCGAAGGATTTGCGGCAGCTGGTGGGGGGATAGACCAGAGATCACACTGTCGCCAGGGAAAAGCAGTCTACGTGATTGGACTTCAATAACTCAGCATGGTTAGAGTTGTTATAAAGTGGATGGGGTAGGGTTTCTGGGCTGCCTTGTGCAGGAGGTCAGCTAGATGATATATGGTCCCTTCTGAACTATGAGTCTGTGAGTCTGTGAGATGAGGGACCGTCCTCCAGGATAGGTTGTAGCTCCTTGATGATGCGCTGGAGAGGTTTTAGTTGGGGGCTGAAGGTGACAGCTAGTGGTACTCTGTTACTTTCTCCTGTTGGGTGTCTTGATAAGTACTTCTGGGTTACCTCTGCTCGTCAATTCTGTTCTTCACTTCACATGGGTATATGTAGTTTTGAGAATGCTTGATAGAGACCTTGTAGGTTGTTTGTCTTCTGTCTGAGGGATTGGAGCAAATGTGTAGAAAACTCTGGGATCATGTAATGTGGGTCTGGTGAAAGCTGAAGCACGTAGGTCATTATAGTGGTCAGTAGGTTTCTGGATAGTGTTGGTGTTTATGGGTACGTTGACTACAGGATTATTCCAATTTTACATAACCAGTTCTGTAAACAGATTGATTAAAGTTGAGTGCATGCGGACACACCGAGCACAATAATTCGGTGGTGTGATCCTGTACCGAGGCTAAGGTCGAATTCTGAGCGTTGCATGATGGGTAGCTATCCTGTAGCTATCCATATTCCCGCAGTACCTCCCCCACCATTGATTCTGGGTTGATGATCCCATGCACAATGGTGCAAAAACAGTGTCCACGGGTGATTCTGGGTAAATGTCGTCACTATTCCTTCCTCGTGAAAGCAACGGCAGACAATCATTTTGCACCTTTTTCCTGGATTGCACTGGCAGACGCCATAGGCATGCAACCATGGAGCCCGTTTTGCCTTTTGTCACTGTCACCATGTGTGTACTGGATGCGCTGACAGAGGCCAGTACTGCAAGCGCTACACAAAGCATTCATTTTGCCTTTGCAAGGTAGCAGAGATAGTTACCAGTCATTCTGTTAGTGTCTGCTGTGCCATTGTAATTGGCGATGAGATGACGTTATCAGTCGTTCATGTTACCGTCTGCTGCTGTCATGGGTGCTCCTGGCTGACCTTTCCTGAGGTTGGCCGGGGGCGCAAAAGACAAAAATGGGAATGAACCCCTGGGTCAATTCCCTCCTTTATGTTGTATCTAAAATTAGAGTCAGTCCTGCCATAGAATTTGGTGCAGTGTACTAGAGAACCAGTGTATCAGAGAACCAGAGAGCACAAGGCCGCTCGTGTCAGATCCCACGGAAATTTCATGAGCTGCATGCCATCTAGGTTTCCTGCAACAACCCATCTGTTGCTTCCCTCCTCCCCCACCCTTCTGGGCTAGCCGTTGCAGATCTCTCATTTGTGTGATAGGTGATAAAGAATGCAGGAATAAGAACACTGACTCCCCCCCCCCCCCTTTTAGTGAGATAAATGAGGGGAGGCTGCTCCAGCTTGCTATGATAGTCCAGGCAGTACAGAATCTTTTCTTTAGGACATGGACATGGGGGGTGATGGAGTTCAGCCCCAGTTTGTTATGATGTAGACGGTTACCAGCTGTTTCTGCACCATCTGACGGGAATAACGGGAGTCATTCCGTATTACGGCAGGCACCTCCTGCTGACATCACCTGAGGCCAGCCAGGAGCATTTTCATGGTTGATGCCCAGGATGGCTCCATCCTTACTGCACGTGTACGTCTGCCACCGGGGAAGGGGGGAGAGGATGCTGTGTTCATTGCCCCAGCACAGTGTCTCAGCAGCATGCAGGTAGACATACGGTGACATTGAAAAGTCAAATGATTTTTTCCCTTTTCTTCGTGATGGGGGAGGGGAGTAATTACAAGATATTACCTTGAACCACCTCGGACAATGTGTTTGACCTACAGCATTGGAGCTCAGCCAAGATGCAAATGCTTTTCGGAGACTGCCTGGGACTGTGGATAGCTGGAGTCCTCCAGTCCCCCTCCCTTCCTCCATAAACGTCCATTTGCTTTCTTTGGCTTCTTACGCTTGTCACACAGCACTGTGCTGTGGATCTGTATCATAGCTGGAGATTTTTTTTCAATGCTTTGGCATTATCGTCTTCTGTACACGGAGCTTGGCTAAGAACAGATTTGTCACCCCATACAGCAATAGAAATCCAGAATCTCCCGTAAACGAGCCATGCTGGAGCCTCTTTTTGGATTTGGACTGCATCGCCACCTGTGCTGTCAAGAGCTCCAGCTGAAAACAGGAAATGAAATTCAAAAATTGCGAGGCTTTTCCTGTGTACCTGGCCGAGTGCATCCAAGTTCAGATCGCTTTCCAGAGCGGTCACAGTTTGCATGTGGGAATACCGCCCAGAGGCCAATACCGTCGATTTGCAGCCACACTAACCCTAATCCGATATGGTAATACTGATTTCAGCACTACTCCTCTCATCGGGGAGGAGTATAGAAACCAGTTTAAAGAGCCCTTTATATCGATATAAAGGGCCTTGTTGTGTGGACTGGTGCAGGGTTAAATCAGTTTAACACTGCTAAATTCGGTTTAAACGCGTAGTGTAGACCAGGCCTATGGGACCATCGCTTATTAGCACTGTAGTGTCTAGGAAGTGGATTTCTTGCATGGACTGGTCCAGGCTGAGGTTGATGGTGGGGTGGAAATTGCTGAAATCCTGGTCGAATTCCTAAAAGGCCTCCTTCCCATGGCTCCAGCTGATAATGATGTCATCAATGTAGCACAAGTACAGTAGGGTACCCAGAAGTAACCTACTACAAGACAATGATTTTTCCTTCCTTGGTATTCTACTGTTGAGAATAGCCTACTTCCACTTTAGTTGAATTGTCTCATTTGCACTGACCCCCACTTGGTAAGGCAGCTCCCATCTTTTCATGTACCACAAGGACTCCCCATTTTTTTTTATATTTTTTAGGGACAAACCATTCCTCCTTTCCAGCAGCAGCAGGTTTTGGATAGTATTGCAGGTTTTCCAACACTGGCAGTTCAGGAACAGGACTCACTTGTGAGGCCAACAGAGGAAATGAAACTTCATGTAGTTGTCTTGTCACTGAAGAAAGGAACTTTTCTGGGGGTGGACTATTACACAGTGGAATTTTATCAAAGGTTTATGATTCACAGCCCCTTCCCCCCGGCAGTGCTCTCAATGACACGTTGAACACATGTACATTGAACCTTCCTTTTATGAAGGCCTTTCTTTTTTCTCAAAAATAGGTTTGGGAAGATATCAGGAATTGGAGAAAGATTATCTTGTTGAACACATATTACAAAATTTTGGCTTCCATTCTAGCCAAAAGATTGGAGAAGAAAGCAGGGAAATTATTGTATCCCACCCAGTCTAATGCAGTTCAAAGTCACATGATGGCAGGCACTTTGTGTAGTTTTCAGGAAGTATTTGAAATTGAGTGATGGGGGAAATGGGAGAGTTATGTTTTGTCTTTGGATTGGACCAAACCTTTGACAACAATGAATTTGCGTTATATATGGTTGGTGCAGTCTCATAGTGGTATTCCCCTACTGTTTATTAACTGGCTTCAGCTCTTGTATGTTCATGTATTATGCATCCCTTTGGTAAAAGGGTGGAAGGGAGAGGCTATATTTTGGGGTAAGACAAAGTTGTCCTTTCAGTCCAGTTTCGTATTTTTCCTTTGTACACTTAACTGTGGGCAGTGCACTGTAATGAGATTTCAGGGCATAAATACATGGATTAAGGGGGAGAGGAATTTCACTGTGTCAGTGAAAATGTTCATCCACATGAATGATATCACAGTGCTGGTGGGCAGTACAGAAGATGGAGACTTCTTCTTTTTTTGCACTTTACATAATTGCTGCTCTGGCTGCAGTTGAATAATTAACATGAAAGAGTTTTTCTGGGTGGGGATTTCATGGTACTCTTTTGCTCTTTCAGAGAAGTTGCAGATTCTGATGAGCCCTCCCACAGTTACAGATATTTTGGGACTTGTCTTTGGCAGCGATTCAGTTGCTGAGTAGAACAGGGAGAAGCAGGTTAAGATGATGAGATGGACACTGATAGTTGGCAGAAAGGATAATATTGACTGTAAACATTCCTCTTACTCCTTTGCATTTATGTAGCATATGGGTATCCTGCCCCTGGAAAACAGGGTCATTTTTTTCAGATGCTCTGAGGAAATAATGTAACCTAATGGAGAGAAGCATAGTCTATCTGCCAGTTGAAGAATGGGGTTTGGGTTGGTATGCCCTGAAGCTTTCTTGATGGTATTCTTTTTATTTTTAATTTTCATAGGCTTTGCATGGCTGAGGGTATGGAATGGTCACTCATTTCCCAATATTATTCGGATATGTCACAAGGGAAGAAATGGAGTAACTGGTGGGGAAAAGGGGACGCAGCCCCTAAAAAGGGTATTTTTTTTCCCTATAACAGTCAAGCAGCCTCCCTCTAACATACACTTACTTTAAAATGTATTTCCTATTGGCAAATTCAGGAAAGAGCATTCTAAACCAAAGTGTACTTATGAAATATTTCTCAGAATGCTATTTAGCAGTATTGAATTGCCCTGAAGATTGTCTCAGTAAAGTCATTATAGAACCTTCAAAATAACAGTTCCCGTCAATTACAGGGACATACAGTGGCAGGTATTTTGTAGTAAATTATATGTTAGAAGTAACCTATGAGGGAAGCACATAGTAGATGAAGGCAAACCTCAGGAAGCATGCTCTGTGTCTGAGGAGATAGTGGGACAGTTTTTATTATTCTGTTCCCCTCACATCTGCATTTGGGATTTGTTGGCTTCAAAACTGAGAGTTCCATTGTTGCATGGCCAGACTTATGGACAGTTGACTTTTTTTAGGTCTTTTTCAGACACCAGAGGACTCAGCATCTGTTCCAATAAGTAAAAAGCAGACATTTGCTGTGTATTTTCTCTGAAACTCTGGTAGTTGTTAGTACAATGGTTTTATACTACCTCTGCAGAGCCACTGTTCTGCTGTCTGGGGCAGGCACAGAATGACACACCTGAAACTCTTGTTTACGCTATTTGTGCAGTTATTCAGTCACTGGCAAAGTGGATAAAGAAAGTATGAGCTTGGTGGACTGGAGGGTGAGATGAGACCCTATAATACTGGATTGATCTTCTAGTTTTAAGGATAAAAAGTCTGGGGTGGGGAGGGTTTTGTTTTGTTTTGTTTTTTTTGTATATGCAATTTGTTCTGACCTTGACTCTAATTTTGGGGTTTTGGTTATATTTCAGTAAACATGAAAAGAGAGATTAGGGGGAGTATATTTTCTTTCAAAAAGTTTTGTTTGATTTCATATCTGGACCTTCCCTCCCAACATCTCCCCTTCTTCATATTTTCCAGAGATAGTTTTGCATTCCTCCTGCCTTCATTGAAAGCAAGCAAATATATTAGTAAAATATGAATTTTAATACAGTCTTCCATTGTTTGTTTGTCTAATATAATCCATGCCTACACAGGTAAACCACAGCTCCATATCAGAAAAAAACTAATTGATCCCTGTTAATCCAAACAGAAGCCTTTATCTAAAAATGATTTCCTACCATAGGCAATGTTTTGAAAATTAATTAATTACTTATAACAGCTTATGGTTAATTCTCATGTTCTTCATGTAAAACTAAACAAAAATCCAGTTACATCCTACAAGGGTTCTAAGTATTTTGTGGGGAATTCACTAGGAACTCAGTTCAGGGAACCTACTTAATACAGATATGAGACGAACTCAGTGGCATAAACCCATCTGTGTAGAACTCAGTTAAACATCACCATATATGGCACAAAGCCTTTTGTCTAAGGGCCAACAGTTTGACTAGAACCTGGATAACATAGATAATTCATATAAGTTATAATCACCTGATAGCTATTTAGTGATTTTTGTCTATTTGCAAAGGTGTACGTGTGTATGTTATACAAACCATCTCAATAATTGGCACCTTTCTCGTAGTTGCAGCAGAGAGGTCAAGGACTGAAAGGACATGAAAATGAAACTGAATTTCTCATTGCCATAGATGAACCCTCCAGGTCAGGATTCAAGCCATTTGGGGACAACTATACTGTTGCTGGCTGGCTGTGCTTAGTTTGTTTAATCTAAAATGTTCCATGAACAATATAGCCATTCACAGGGGGAGGAACCTTTAAAAAATGCTACATGGTTTAATATAATTCAGTCTATTTGGATATTACTGAATATTAAATTCTGGTCATTCTAGAAGCACAGACTATTTAATTGTTGCCTTCAGATTATTTCCCATCTCCTTCTTCTGCACTTCCTACATCGAATTAAAGTTTTTGATGGAGACATTATATTAGCATTGGTTCAATATGTGCTCTATTAAGTTTACAAATTAAAACAAACATTTCCATATTGACCTCTGCTTGTCTTGTGCAGACTTTACTAACATTTTAATTATATTCACAGAAGCACTTTCAAAGCCATTTGCTTACCTTCTTTAGGGAAATAATTCCTTCCCGTGTCTCTTTGTCAGTGGATATGGAAAACATGCCAGAGCCATCACCATTTATGATCGTATATTTCATGTCTGCATTAGAACCAGCGTCTGCATCATTTGCCTTGATTTTGCCTACTGCTGATCCAACTTGGGCTGATTCAGGAACATACAGCTGATAATGTTCTGGAAAAAAAATATTAGGACAATATGTCTAATCAAGCTAAAAACAGAATTTCAGAATACTCAACACCCATTGTGCCTGCTAATCAGAGAACACAATTACCTCAGAATTCTGACCATGCTAAACTGCAAATCATATACATTTCTGACCATAAAGAGCACCAGCCAGAATTCTAAGTGACATTTAGTATTTGCAGAAGCAGGTTCTGATGGTCATTAAAAGATAAAATACTCGTTCAAGAGATAATTAAGTAATTGGAGCACAATACCTCTTCTTAGCAAACATTTGGAAAAATACACTGTGGTGTGAATCACTGGTTTAAACTGATATTTTTGTGTGGATAATATATCAACACACTGCACATACCTTGACTATGGACCATGAGTTCTTCAAAGAGCAGATCACTGTTTTGTAGGCAAGAATAACAGAACCAGTCTCCTTACAGTGGGGTAAAAATCTATGTTAACAGAAAAGTCCCAGTTCTTACACTTTGAAACATATCTTTCAATATAAGGTTTATACGCCACAGCCAGTGTAGCATGTGTATTTTGCAATCTTAGTAAATGTACATCTCTCTATGTTCATTTTCCACCTAATCTGGTGAAGGAAACAAATGTAACTACTCCAGGGTAAAAGGAGAACAATGTAAAAAGCTTGGAGTTGTTCTGTTCCTTCCCAACTCTTGCAGTTGCAAGAATGTTTACCACTAAAAACTTTATGGCACTGAAAAAAATCTGTTTATATCTGAAGTGAGTATTCATGCACCCCATTGTCTAGACGTGGGGTTGGTAACCTCTGACATACGGCTCGCCAGGGTAAGCACCCTGGAAGACCAGGCTAGTTTGTTTACCTGCTGCATTGACAAGTTTGACCGATCGCAGCTCCCACTTGCTGTGGTTCACTGTCCCAGGTCAATGGGGGCTCTGCAGGGCCACCGAGAGTGGGTTCGGGCCCCAGTGAAAATTTTTTTTTCGGGCCTCCCAGCAAGAGCAGACTGGCTAAACAGGGCCAATGAAGCCAGGGAAGCCGGGCCCCAGGCCCCCTTCTGGACCACCAGGCCCCGGTATTTTGTATCGGCTTCCCCCCACCCTTGTCAGCCCTGGGGCTGCGGGAAGCTTCCCGCCACCCCCATTGGCGTGGAACGGTGAACTGTGTTACCGACACAGCAGGTAAACAAACTGGCCCCGCCCGCCAAGGTGCTTACCCTGGAGAGTCAAATGCCAGAGGTTGCAGATCCTGGTCTAGACATAAGGAAAAAACAAATAAACGCCTATCGAAAATAATGAGACCAGAAAAGCTGCAATTATGATACCAATGGCTGTTGATATGGAGCTGGGAGTTTTAAAGTTCCATGTAAGTTAAACCACAAACTATTAACATCACATGTCAAAATATGCAGAGTAAATATGCTTAAATCAAACTCTAATAAGTTATCAAACAGCATTTTTCTTAGTTTACCCATCTGTAAATTTCAATTAACATTGTTGGAAATATTTTTTCATTGTGTGTGTGTGTGTGTGTGTGTGTGTTTAAATGTTCATCAACATTTACCAATAAAAATACTATCCTTCCAAACCTACCTATATTAGTCATCATTGAGTGACAATAAAACAAGAAACCATTGAGTTTCTGCTGAACAGTGTAAAGTGTCCTTAAGAGCCCCAGTCCCACCCAGGGAGGATTCCTTCAGGATAGATAATGTGGAAGACATCCATAAGGCTGTTTCAGAGGACCTCCTCCTAATCCCTGTCATAGGGGGTATGCAGAGGATAGGGCTGAGGGGGGAGGGCTATGTTGCGGGGGGAGGCAAGTTGGAGGCAAGGCTGCAGCCCACAGTGCTGTGGAGATTCAGGGCAGTGCTGCAACCCCAAGACAGAACTCTCGGGGTTGTCTAAGGTCTTGGCTACAAGGCATGGCAATGCACACTAGAGGGTGTGACACATTGTGCATTAACTGGCCCATGTAGATTCTGATCTGTGAACTAAAAGCTCCCTAGCACATGTTAACATAGTTCCCATTAACATATACTAGGGGACTTTAAGTTTGCACCAGCAGGGTCCACACCAGGCAACAAGTGCACAAAACACTGGCGAGTTTTAGAATTTCCACACCTCTAAGGTGCATTGCTGTGCCACGTAGACATGCCCTAAATTCTGCCCAGTCCGGCCCTCAAAGCATCTTACTGTAAGGAGTGCACAAGGATGGCTTAAAGCATCTTCTCACCACTCCCCTGGACTGAGAGTTATTTCACCAAGTATTTTAAAAAAATATCTTTGAAGAGGTTATTGGCAATAGAACGAGGGGTTCATTTCTAGGGCACCAGTTCAAACTTTTCTTGAGATGACAGTGGCAGTCATTAACAGCTGAAGCCAGATGGGTGGTATGTGAAATGATTTTGTGGTCTCTGCCAAATTCCCAGAAAAAAAATCTCTCTCTCTCTCTCTCACACACACACAATCACAATTTCTTAGCAGTCTGAGCAGAAGGGCTGAGTAACAAGGGCGAGTGCGCTATCCTCTTATCTATTCAAAATCAGGTTTGTGGACAAGTGAAAAAAAGCAGTGTGAGGAAGTTTACATTGCTTAATGCCAGGGTCATAGACTAACAAAACAAAGTTTTTTGTGTGAATATATATGTGTGTATATGTAAATTATGCATAAACATGTTCAGATGTATACACACACAAACAGAAGTTGATTTCTCAACAAATATTAGGAAATATGTATGTTATAAACCTCTAGAGGATAATCATAGAAAAGATAATGACAAAGGGTCATTCATTTTTGTGAACCAAAAGAGGGCTCTCCAGTAAAGGAAGTAGAGGATATCCATCATGACTAATTTGCAAAGCTAAAGATTCCATTTTAATGATGTTGGATCCATGAATTCTAAGAAACGATTTAAATGAAGAAGAAGAGAGAGGGAGATAGGTCACCTTGAAACAGCAACTACAAGGGAAGAGTGTGATGAGCTGGTAGAATTTACAACAGAGTTTAAGGATTATGCAAATTATTTTACAGGAAGAAAGAGAAATACAAAAGAAGAAAAAGAAAATGGAGTCTCAAAATGAAGAATGAGATTGTCTCCATATGACCCTATATGTCACACCGAAAGCATTATAGCAGTACCAGAGTAACCTGAGGTTGTTAAAAGACAGAGATAGTATGATAAGTAAAGAAAGGACTTGATTAAAAAAGACTATTTCAGGGAAAAGGAGAATTTAATCTGAATTTAGATTAGACTCACAGTTCTGGCAGAAAGGACTCCTTCAATGAAGACATAAAATGATGATACTACAAAAGTTGAAGCGGCAGAGGAAATGCACAGTAAAATTAATACAGCATATAAATAAATAAATAAATAAATGGACTTTGATGTGAAACGGAAGATTTTACTATGTGTTTGTAGAGCGGATTGCACCAAGGGGACTAATCCCAATTATCGTTTCTAGGTACTAGTGTAGTACAAGCAAATAATAATAGTATTGTGATAAGGATGGATCAGTGTGATGAACCCTGTGAACACTTAAAAAATGGATCACTGGGGACAACAGAAAATAAATGACCATGAATCAGGAGGTTCTCAAGGGAAACCAAAGCTATGTAGAAGGATAAAACAATATACATGGAATAAAGTGAAACTATCAACACTGCAGTAAAATTAATACTTAACCATAAAGTAGTGATTCAATTGCAATGCATATTATTTAGGATGCTACCATGATATCCACATAGAACCTCACCTTTTTGAGTTACAAAAGAGACACACTGCCATGCATTCTTATGTTATGATTATGGGTTATGTTAACTCATATTATCTTATTATCTTGTTTTATCTCAAAAATAAAATGATAAAATCAGGATGAGGATCCTTTTGAAATTTGCTTATTGTTAAAATTGATGTGGACCACAATCTTGACACTTGTGGCCTTGCTAATACACCCTGATAAAAAGAATAGACACTGGTCACAGAGTTTTAGCTATACATTTAAGAAGATTATTGCAATAATATAAAAATGCTATATTATGTAGACTTGGTATTTGTGGAACTGAAGAGATATTCAGAAAATGGACTGAATAAAATAAATTGTTAAAATTAAACTTCAAAGAGATTCTGCCTGAACACTGGGTGAGAAGTACCTTTCAAGAATTTTACTACCCTGCATATGCTTGACCTGAAGATGTGACTGAAACCTGCCCATAAAGTTATGAGCCAATGGAAAAGTTCTAAGCACAGATATTCAGATCCAATCCAATTTCTAAGAGGAGAGAACTGACATTTATTTAATTAGATATTGAAATTGTAAATTAAGGTTTATTGACAGCTGTTCCTGTTAAATACTGTATAGTTTATTCCTGAGAAGCAGACATGCTGACTAAGGGCTCAATCCCAAACCCACTGAAGTCAATGGAAAGATTCCCATTTATTTCAGTGGGTTAGAGATTAGAGCCTACAGTAAAAGAGATCAGCTGAATGGAATATAATATGAATGTAAGAGTCTTATTTTTCATTAATCTGCCTGTCTCAAACCATTCCTTAAATGAGAAGTTGAGTTAAAAAAACGCTGATGGCCAGACACTAGCCTCTGCTAAGGCTCATTTACTGGTTAGCCATATGCATTGTGCTGAATTTAGTGCTTCTGCATTTCAGCTGCAGGGGGCCCTTTGAGAGCTGCTGCAGCTGGTGCAACTTTTAGAGCAGTCTTGAGGCTGCTTGAAGCTGCTGTGAAGGACCAAACCAGTGGCATGATGACTAGGGTTGCACAAAGGTCGATCTGGCCCTAAGATTTTAAGTTCTCACTGAATATGCATTCACTTACTCAGTTAAGTGACTAAATTAATGCTCCATTCCAGTTACTGAACTTAAATAATACTAGTAAAATCACTTACTGTTGTAACTGCTTTTGTTAATCTATAATAAACCAATCTGAATTCAACTACCTTTCAACAAAATTCATTTAGCTATGAATAAGATGTCTGGACTACCTATCTAGACAGGATCTACCTATTGATTCGGGGAATAATAAATTTCTGTTCTAGTTTGCCTAGAGAAAAGTATGTCCTATAAGGAAGGGTCTCACTCTTACAGAAATGTAATCTCTGTTGGAAGTTCCCCACGAGAGAAACACAACAGAAGACACTGTAACCGAACAAGCATGGTTTTATCACTTATTTTCATGTACTATTATCTTTGTCAAATAAGTTATTGGTTATTAATGATTATGAGTTCTCTTGCTTGACAAAATTATGACATCCATTAAGGCATGGTAGGCACTTTTAGGTGACAAATAATGGGGTCACTATACTGAACTGATATCATGAAAAACAACTTTAAATAATTTTGGCCTCCTTCCCATCCGTAACTCCTCTTGGTTCTTCCCTCCCTCTTCTTTTTTCTTTTCTTGCATATTTCCCCTGGCTATCTTCTTAGTGTTGTTCCTCCCTCCTCCGCCCCACCCTTCGTTGTCAAGTATTGATTTATTAAATTATATGGTTTAATATTAAGGAAGTTAAAATGTTTTTTGCATATACAACTCTACCCCAATACAACGCGACCCAATATAACATGAATTCGGATATAACACGGTAAAGCAGTGCTCCGGGGGGCAGGGCTGTACACTCCAGTGGATCAAAGCAAGTTCGAGATAACGCAGTTTCACTTATAACATGGTAAGATATTTTGGCTCCCAAAGACAGCGTTATATCAGGGTAGAGGTGTATAAGTTAATACTATGTTGTATGCTCCAGATGGTAATTATAGTTTAATAGCTTTTTTTTTTATCTTTTTGTATTGTGATATTTGTATTGAAAAAAGAAAATAACAAAAACATTTTTGTCAACCAACCTACCTCATACTTGTTTCTCTAAGTTCATTTTTTAGTATTTGGTGACAAATGTATTTGGTACTTAGCCCCCTAACTAACGTGTGAAATATCCCTTTCAGAGTGACTCTAACAGCATATTTCACACAGGATCCTTTTGCTATCTACTGGGGTGTTGATACACTCAGGCAACTTATCCCTGTTAACTCCACTGAGCTCAATTGCAAATTGATGTTGTGTTGCCTTCCTGAGTCTCTGACAAAAGGAAACAATAGTTATAATTCCCCAAATGCCAAACTCTTCAGCTTTCACTCTGGCATTTTCTATAACACAGTTATGCATGATCAAAAGAACAAGTGGCCACCAACAGCAACCCACAAGTGTGGCACATTTGGGGGAAAAAAAAAGAAAAAAGGCATCAATTTTCTGGGTCTTTCCCATAATATTGCAGCTTTCTAAATTTTAGCTTCTTAGCACTCTTTCTTGGACAGCTAGTATATATGTGTTCATCTTACTTCAAGTGACACTTCTCTCAATATAATAAATCCACACTAAATCTGTGATTTTTGTGAATCCAGTCAATACTTGTTTCTCCTACAGCTCACCACAGGAATTTCAAATCACTCCCTTTATTCTGAATATGTTTTTTGTTGCCAACACCCAAATCTTGCAGCTCTAGCTAGGAGGGAGAAACATATCATTTTAAAGAATGTATACACGTTTGGCTTAACCTTCTGCATTGGCAACAAATATCTTCTATATCTTCTAAAGAACAGCTGAAGGTTTGGTTACCTGAAAGTGAAGTGTTGGATGTTTCAAAATGCTATCTATAATGTAATAGACACCAACATAATGTCCAAGACTCAAGCATTTTTCTGCTGACATAGAAACTCTGCAGAGCACAAACATCTTGGATCATTTTTAAAAACAATTTTTTTTCATAGGAGCAAGAGACAGGACATGTGACTATTAAACACTTTTTTTATGTTGTGCTATAGTAAGGTAAAGATAATCAAGATTTTTGGAAAAAAATGATTATTTTCTTTATTCAAATCATTTCTGCCAGGCTGCTCCTTAAAATCCTGCCCACAACGAAGAGCAACCAAGACCACATGACAAGCTTCCTGGAATATTTCTTGGCATTCAAGTGGATTACATGCTTTTTTTTCATTTTTTCCACTTATAATACAAAAGCATTAGATGATTATCTGTGTATCCCACAGTCACACAACAAATTAGTATTACTTTCCTGTGCCTTTCCTGTTTTTGTAAGCCCTGTTACAGGTGAAAGCCTAAAGTATTTCAAAACTATCACATTGGTATTGCATTATCAAAAAATAAGAGATAGAAGAGAAATATTAGGTGTGTTGCAGAGATCAGATGGATGGATCTTGCCCATATCCCTGCCAGTGTAGTATTGTTCCCTATGTTGTATGTAGGAGTGTTTTGTCCAACTACATTTAAATTATGTTTGGTATGGGGCTTCCACTTCTTCCTTCGGGAGAATACTGTCCAAATAAATAGTTCTTAAGTCTATTTTTTTTCCTATTCTCAATTGTGTATCATTACTCCTAATTATGCTACAATGTACCTTGAATCACTTAACTTGTTCTCCCCACTCACGAGTATTTATCTCCTTACAATATGTTGCAAGTTTACCATTCAGTGGTACGTAGCATGAGGTTTTAATGGATACCAGTGTGAATGAATCCTTAATAAATGTTCTTTATAGGATTAATTTTCTTGCACAAAGTAATTATCCAGTTGCCTACATCAGAAGTTCCCATCTTGTGATCCATAGACCTATGGTGGTTTGGGAAGCATGTTGCAGATAGATAGCAGGGGTTCTCTGCCTTATCCACAGCTGCTAAAGCACATTAAAAACAGCTAAAATTTATTAAATGGTACTTAATATTCCCAGTCACAACCAACATTAAGATGGAGTTCAAGTTAAGAGAATACATTATTTTGGAGGTAAAAAAAAAATACAGCAATGTTAAAAATATGCCTAAACCAAGAATTATGAACTGAAAGCTAACCTTAAAAGAAACTAAGACATGCTAAGTCATAGAAGTGCATAGTGAAATCACCTAACCAACCTTAGCTCTGTCCTGTAGAGATGCTATGCAAAACCATATGCAGTATTTGGGATCCAAGGGTATATTAAACTGGCTTGTAAAAACATTACATTATTTCATACTTTTTTCCTCCTGGTGTCACTACAGGGTAGCTACTGTGGTCACAGGCTGACAATCTTTGCTAAGGGCAGCATGTGACTTCAGTCATATTAAGAACAAATAGAGACAGTGACCATTTTCAGAAGACCAATCTTAATTGGGGGAAATCTGTGCCTCAGTCTTACTGAGAACTACAAAAGGTGCTGTGAATTTGAATGATTATTTTGTACTTTTTTTCCGTAGGGTGTCACTACAGCGCAGCTACTGAGGCTACAGACTGCCAACCTTTGATAATGGCAGCCTGTGGCTTCAGACCTATTGAGACCAAAAGAAGATTGGGCCAAAATTGCCACTGTTTTAATTGGGGACAGCCTGTGGCCTCAGCCTTATTGAGAACAACAGATGGTGCTGTCATTTTGAATCAAGACAACTCTTGGAGTTTCTTGGAAGGACACTTTTTTTTTTTCAGCTTCTGCTTTAAGAGACTTTCAGTCATGAAGAATAACTGAAAAAATAGCATTAATCCTAAAACAAAGTCTTTTAAAAACTATGCACTGCACTGTATCTACTTAAAGATACATTTGAAAATTAAATGCATTGCTGAATTATAACCTGTAATTTAAAAACAAAGTTTTAAGCCTGTGATGAACTTTAAGAACATCTAGACTATATTACCTGATAATATCTCAGACTTTGATGCTATTGTAAAGTATGAATTTGGTTTTCACCTTTGGTCTTGCATTCTATTTTTACTTGATAAACAAGGATTTGTTTTCAGTCTACTGCTAACAAATATACAGTGTTTTCTTTAAATGTGAGACTGTTTCAGCTCTTTGCTGTCAACCTCAAAACTAAACTAGGAAGCTTTAAAAAAAATCAGTTTATCTAATAAAATCCAGCATTGATTTCACCAGGAAGGAAATTAGAACAAAGTAATATTGATTTTATATTCCCTGTGTTACCCAGATTGCTAGAGGAATTACGTAAAATTAAGTTCTGAAGTTTTCATGTAATGTATCAAAGACTTGTTCCAAATTCCATAGCAAATCCACATCATAGAGCTCTAGGGACTGGATTCTGTAACTTGTTGCATAAGGGTAGAAACCTGCACCCACATGGAGTCCCAATGATTAAATGGGGGTCCTGTGAGTGTACAGGGTTACACCTGCATAGTCTCCTTTGCAGGGGCAGGCCCCATGTTTGTAACTGTGCTGCTGGATAACAAAGCACATTTATGACATTGAGCTGTTTAGAGGAAACAGTTTTCTGCTCTAGCTAGAATCTTTATCCCTATTTGTCAGTCATTAATGTTTGGTATTTGCTGAAACAAGTTCATTTATTTCAACGTAGATCCTGGGAAATGTTCTCGTCTACCTTGAACATGTGAGGAATATATGTGAATACTTTATTGTACGTAGAAAATCACAAGGATCACTGTGTCAAGTGGAACAATAAAAAATAAAACACCTAAAAACATCTGGCTATTGTCATGGATGTGGGAATACCCATCCTCCCCACCATCCAGCCCCCCGAGTGGAGTGAATAAAGGAAATATTTTTTCACAAGAATTTATTTGAATTTAAATTCAAATCTCTTTGGCCATGTTAGCTACCCTTTTGTGTTTTATTTCCAAGGACTTTTGTGCAATCAATTTTTAAGATCACATACTTAAAATACTCTTGGAAACTGAGTATTAAATTTACCTTCCAGGAGTATTTACAATAAAAATCTGATTATAAGAATTACGTTTATCTAACCAGGAAACAGAGACAATACCATCAACCTTATGTGACCAAATATATTAAAGCAACAAATCTCAGATTTCAAATATTCTTTAGCAAACAATGCTGTAAATGATATTCAAACTTATTTAGTTGACTAAGTTCAAATAATGTATACATACAATAAAATTACATTTGCTCACAGGCATTCTGTGAACAGAAAAAGAAGGCAAATTTATCAAAAAATATTTCTTGCACATTATTTGTTCAGCTCCAGAGAGAGAGAGAGAGAGAGAGAGAGAATTCTTAGCTGTCTCAAACAGAAAACTCTTAGCTCTTAACTCTTGGATATACTTTATGTTCTTCATTATTATGTTATGCATTCCTTTCCATCTTTCAGGGCACATCATATGTTAACAATTGGTCTAGCATATTAAGAATGGAAAACATAGTGGAAAAAGGTAAAAGGCCATTCAGATTACTGAGAGTTGTTTCTCTTTATACAATATTTCCTTGGGACTGTATTGATACTAGCTGCTTTTAAAATGACCTAATGTCTTTGGTTCAACAACCTTGCTAGGCAGGTGATTCCAAACAATTCTTATTAGGGATTAACCACTGCCCCTGCTATGTTTCTTATATTTGGAGCAGTAGTTTGCTGGTCTTTGGCTTGACAGTTTTGATTCTCATACCAGCATCAGATAATAAAAGACAAACACATGCTATTTATTTTTTTCTCGTGTTATATCTCCTGCTGAGAGAATTAGAGAGAAGCCACATGCTCTGAAAATTTAAAGAAATTGAGCCTGGATAGTTTAACTCTTACCAGGGTTACCTTTAATAAAAGGTGAGAAACATTTGCAATTTTTAAATGTGGAACAATCAATGTCAAAGTTTGGGGATTTACTTCATCTGATGTTATCTTAAAAAAAAAAAAAAAAAGGAGAATAATCAATACATTAAACACCAAACCATTTCAACACAGGATATGTCAGTCACTGGCCATTCTCTTTTGGACCAGAGTAGAAGCTTTATACATATTACTAGTTGAAATAATTGTATAATTGAAAACTTTAAGAACAAGAGAGGAAGAAAATATCAGTTGAGTGGGAGAGTTATGGAGTGTGGCTATCGTACAAACATTGACTTGATTCATGTTTAATGGCAGTAAAGTTCTGCTCACTAGTTAAAATAATTCCTAAAATGGCACTCTTATATCAGTCTTCATGCCCTCTACAGTTAAGGTCACAAAATAGTTTACATTAGCACCCTATGTCCTTGCATTCAGATCTGAAAAAATTCACTTTGCAGAGGTGAGGGTAACATTTTTCATGCTTCAGCTTAGCTAGATTGTCAGTTTTCCCATAAATCTTAAACACAATCCCATTGACTCTGAGTTATGAGCTATTTTAAAAACAATTCTGACCATATTTCCTCCCCATTCAGCCAACTAAAAAATGGGTGAACTCTGACTAACTTGGCACGCAAGTTTGTGTACTACATTTGAAAAAAAATTGCTTGGATAAAGATACAGGCAATTGAAATATAATCTACATATGTTTATCAGCAACTACTAGTATTTATTGCTTAATAAAGTTCACCTTTGTGTCATCGAAATGAACATTTACCTTGAGGCCACTTCATAATCTATTGAGGTAGTCTGGATTAAACTTGACTCATACCTGATTGAAAGCAATGGGCCGGGGGAGAACTCAAAGTTTTGCTGAAACTTATTTCCAGCTGTTGCAGTATGGTTTGACTGGTGACAAATTTCAGCATAGCTTGTATAACAGCAGCATGGAGGAAATTTCCAGGAGGATCTCATTTTGGAGATTCCTCACATTGAGGCTACGTCTACACTACACACCACTTTTGGCAGCAGATAGTGTCTGTCTAGCTATATGCCACAGGGAAAAGCAGGCTGTGTCCACACTGCAGTGTTGTAGCTTCGTGTGTCAGTGAAAGGTTCTGGCAGAGGGGAGACGATGGGGAAAAGTTCCAGCCGCTCACTGTTGCCAGAGCCTTTCACTGAGGCAACAAAAAACTCTGTCTAGCAAGGAGAAGGCTGCTGGGAAAGGTCAAGCTGACGGAGCCTTTCCTGGAGTCAGCTCTGACAGCCAGGAGCTGGCAGAGCCTTTCCTTGCTGCTATTTAGCTGCTGGCATCTTGCCCTATGGCAAAGTAGGGGTTCAGCAGCAGGCAGTTGCTGAAGCCTCTCTCTGGTGTCTTCCCACTGTCAGAACTGTTCCTCACTGGGGGAGTCTTTTCCTGCAGTGCGGAAAGGCTCCAGCAGTAGGGAGGCAGCGAGACACCACATGTCTAAAAATAACAATAAAGATAGGAAGCATGGCTTGGGTAAGTAGACAGCATACAGGATATGTGTTTGCATACATACTCACACCCCTCATGCATGTCTTTAATCTATTTACCTAAGCCATGCCTCACTGACTACACTCCTAATTATATTCATGATAGGGGGCCTTGCAGGTATGTAATCTACATGATGCCAAAAGTGGTGTGTAGTGTAGACGTAGCCTGAGAGGCCTTAAATTGCCCACTGGTCTCTGCTCCCTAAGGCCCAATGTAATGGTTGACTTTTCACAACAGAAAAGGATAGAGGGTTTAATTTTTAAGTAGCACCAGCTGCTGAGCTAATCTAAATCCACAGAGGCTCTTATATTTTCCCCTCACCTGCAAGCTTCTCCTTTCCACAAAATTAAGGCTTTTCTGTAAGTGTGGGAAGAATATTGATTTTATATTTATAATTGCCTTTAAGGACATTATCCTGGCAGCAAAATTCCCAACTACACGGATCCCAGCTGTTCTTCCTCCCAGACTCTAAGAAAGATTATATGAAGAGAATTATTAAATAGATTAAATAATCAAACTTTATTGGCAGACAGCATATGAACCTAAATGCTAGAAGACTATGTCATGTTACGTTGCAAACTATGTACAAGGACAAGCAATAATTATTGTGGAACAAAAACTCAGCTATGAAACTCACAAATTAAAAAAAAAAACAGCTTGTGTCATCTTAAAACTGAAGAGCTACAGGACATTATTTAGGAAAAAAATCTTTATAAACATAAAGCTGATAGTTTTGTCTGTAGTTAGGATGAAAATCAACCAAATAAAGGGCCTGTACATGTCCCTATGCACTGATTAAGCCCTTAAAAGACTTAAGTAGATCTTAAGTAATGCTTAAGTGATTCATAAGCCATCTACATAGCAATGACTTTTACCCTGAGTGAATTATTGCTATTAGATTGCTTTACTAAGAAGAGTTCTCAGAGGAACTCCTGAAGGCATCCGATTGTTAGAACATCATCTATATCTAAAAATGTGTTTCTTCAATCACACTTTTAAAATTGGTATTATTTAACTACATTAAATTATTTCAATACATCTGGAAACGTGCATTATATATCATGTTTCAGAGCGATAGCCGTGTTAGTCTGTATCAGCAATAAGAATGAGGAGTACTTGTGGCACCTTAGAGACTAACAAATTTATTTGGGCATAAGCTTTTGTGGGCTAAAACCCACTTGATTGGATTACTCTAGTTAGAGTTGGTATGGCAACACCCATTTTTTCATGTTCTCCATTTATATATCTCTTCCTACTGTATTTTCTACTGCATGCGTCCGATGAAATGAGTTTTAGCCTACAAATTTGTTAGTCTCTAAGGTGCCACAAGTACTCCTCATTCTTTTTATTATATACACATCTACCACAATATAACATGACCCAATATAACAGGAATTTGGATATAACGCGGTAAAGCAGTGCTACGGGGGGCGGGGAGGGGGCTGTGCTCTCCGGTGGATCAAAGCAAGTTCGATATAACACAGTTTCATCTATAATGCGGTAAGATATTTTGGCTCTCGAGGACAGCATTATATCGGGGTAGAAGTGTATCATGTAATCCCTTTGGGGTTTAGAGAGCATGGACCAAGAGGAAATGCTGTTTAGGGATGGGAAGAGCCAGGAGAGAGGGAGAGCAACAGGGTTTTGTGTGTGTCCAGAGCTCCAGACAGAAGGTCTACAACAAGTAGGCCCTCACAGAGTGAAGCAGCAGAGAGTCTACCCAAAGCCTGGGAGGGACACCCCAGGACAGGATTCAGTATGAGCACTCTGCCATAGAGGAATCTCGTGAGAAGGACTACCCAGAGTCAGATCCATTATCAATGCTGCCCAGAGCTGTATGGGGTGGTGAGTACTGAGGCTTGTGACTTTGCTTTGGAAATAAGGAGGAAGGCTGTTACTAAGTTGGGAGGTTGTCGCTCTGTGGGGCTTTGCAGAGAGTGGCAGAAGAGGCACCAGAGGGGTGTTGGGGGAAGGTTTACTGGTGCTGTAGATGACCAGAAGCAACCAAGATGCACCACTGGATCGAAACTTTTCCCAGGACTCCTGAACTGTGAGTACAGGTGCATTGCTCAGTATCTGTCCTTTCAGACTGTGGTACCACTGGGCCTGTGGGGCTTTGTGTTAAATATAACCTTGTTTTACCACTCACTCTAACTTTCTCCATTGTATTATAAATATTTCCCTTTCCTATTTCATTGTACTCTTACAGTGTGTGTATGTTCACTCTGGTGGTTTGGAACAGGTGCCCTGCAGATGAAAGGAATTTGCCCTGCTGAGTTTTTCCGTGTGCCTTTTCTTGGTCAGAGCTGCTTGCAGAGCAAACTCCATCCTGGCTACAAGGGCACCAAGTTACAATCATAAATCTGTCTGTGACCATGAGGTTCTCCTTGTATTGCTACTGGATTGGGCCAAACACTGCATCCCATCTCCTAACCATGGTAAGCCATGAAACTGTAAAGATTCATTTAGTTCAGAATTCAGCAGCCAGCCTATCCAACAACACTAGTCACTGAGAGACTATTGTTCTGGGGTTAGAATACTGGCATCCTGATGTGGCTATATTTATGGAGTTCACAATAAGAAGTCAGTTCCATCAAGTCTTACATGAAACACAGATCAGATTTCTTTCTTATAGTGTCTCACAAAAGAAAGACATGTGGACCAAAATATATATTTAACTTAAAACTGAATGCTATCTATAAAAGCATTTTTTCCAGATTCCTACATCATTTGGACCCTTCTACATTTTACATTTTATACACTATTAAAAATTTCTCACAAGCCTATGAAATAACTGGAATTTATAAAAATTTATTATAGTCATGTTTTGTCCTTAACGTTTTGGTTTATGCTATAGAAGTTAATGGATTTGTCAAAATATAAGGTCAAAAATTTAATCTGCTGTATAAAATGTTACTTATCCACGTCAATAAGGGAAGTGCCAGCTGAAGTTCTGGGAAGCAGTGGACCAGGAAATAGTCTCCCCCTTGTTTGTGGGGCCAAAGGAAGATCAGGGCACTCAGTAATTCTCAGGAGGTGTTCATCTCCTTGCATGATGAGTCCCTAAATACAAGAGGATTACTGGAGAATGGCCTATGGAATCTATAGCGTAGTAAGGCTACCAGAAGAAATGCATTTGTCTGTCCATAACTGGTTCCTTTTGTAAACATTAGCACTTACAACATCCAGACTTGTCAGTTGAAGCCACCATATGAGCTGATGATCCTGACGCAAGAAGAAACAGGATCAAACTAAAGAGCAAAATACATAAAAAGATATCCATATTGCACTAAGGCTAAGATTACAGAACATTACTAAGGATTAAGTCTACAGAAGATTGCTATGAAACTTGAAAAGAAGATGAATTTGTCTATATCATTTTGTTAAGATCACAGAGTAGTTCGAGGAACATTTTATGTCAGAGTTAGGGCCCAAAGCTGGGGCATTACTCAACTAAGGTTGTCATTGATAAGACTGATCAACGTGAACTGGGACATATATTTTGCTGAAAACCAAAAGCTCCTTCAAGTGAAATGGTGTCTTCCATCTTGTGCTATATTGGCAGTTCCTTTGCTTTTAGACAATCAATGAGAGGGAAAGGTGGTGAAGACAATAACGTGGATTAAAAAGATGGATTATTATAGGACAGGGTAACATTGAGGATGCTTAGTAGGGGGAAGTGTATTCTAGAGAGGAATTCATTACACTAAGGTCATACTCTTGCTGAAGTCATGCACCTGATGAATACTTTTGTTTTGCAAACAGAATTTTTCATATGCATTTCTTATATCAGGTATTGTTTCTACTATGTCTAAAATTGTATGTAAGAGGTCCAATCACATTATGAAAATGTATTAATTTGTATATAATATTTCCCCTTTCCTGGTTAGACTCTTGTAGTATTGTAGCAAATCATATTTCTTTTCAGGAGCTATGCTAACAATTTTTGTTTAGTACAATGTTAAAACACATTTCATTAAATCCTAGCGGCATTACAGTAGCTGAATTAAACAGACATATTGATCTCATGTGACTTACTTTTTGTGATTGGAGTTTCATGTTTTATAAAGCATAGGGCAAATTCTACTATCCTTAGTCAAAACTCAAGTTTCTTCAATAAGAGATTTACCTGAGAAAGGCCTGAAAGGTCTAGCCTTAACTTAAAATAAATAATACCAACAACAAAGTATACATATAAATGAAACATAATTCAGGAAAGCCGTGATCAGTGTATCCTTTACAACATGCTCTAATATACAGTCCACACACTATGTAGATACAAAACTCACCAGGGTGTTGGTCAATAAATAAATTAACAATAAGGGAACATGAAGTTCAGCCCAATAGTACAGTCAAAGGTAAACAAGAGTAAATGGAGTATAACTTCATCTCATCTGGGACTATGGAGTTTAGTTTAGGTTACTTTACCCATTTTTTTAACCACTACACCGCTAGTTCAACCTGTGTGTTCTCTGCAAACTTGGCTCCCATTAGAGTTCATACATTGGAGTTACTCATCCCCAAAACCTGCCTGGGAGGCAACTTCCACTTTCTGTGATATCCACAGTGAGTGCAATCCACAGCAAGACTCACTAGATGTCTCCTAAAAGGAGCAACATCATCTGCTAATATAGTCTGAAATGCCACGCAATGTAAGGAGATAGAAGTCAGGAGCATGAAGGACATTGGCCAGAGAAGAAAATCAAAACTGAAATTAGTTTTATGAATTTAGTGGTTATATTTCATGTTACAAAGATTGCCCAGTGCTACACCATCTACAAATGTACCATATTCTGGAGATACATTATTAAATTTTAAGACTGGATTTGCAAGAAGTTTGGGAAGTTTCAACCAAATTTGTAGAGGAAGTGTAAGTTATAATCATGCCTTTAGTATTTAAAAGCAAGTTGTATTGGGTGGTTGTCCTCCGTATTATACATTTCAGGAGTAATATATTCTGAAAAGAAAATACTCTGAGCTCAGGAAATCATCTTTTACTCAGCCTTGCCCAGTTAATTAACAGGTGTCCAAAATTTCAGAACTGAGATAATTTTGTTTTGTATTTAAAAAAAAAATGTTTGTTTGAAGCAGTAAAATAAATTAAAATATATAGAAATATAGCTAACTCTATAAATTTTATTTACCCACTTAGAAACATATTGAAAAACATATAAATGTACATAAACATACACACCAGACTTGCCAAACCTGCAGGAAAAAAAACACAGAACTTGGGCTTATTTTTGGCTTAATTGGCTCATGAGTTGCTTGTTGGCTAGTTTTTGGCTTGCAGCATGTTGGGGTTCTTAGGGATTGGCTTGTTTTGGCCTTGTTTTGAAATGGGATTAGCTTGATTTTTGGCTTATTGTGAAAGTCAGGGTGCTTATCTACTGTGCGAAAGTTGGCAACTGAGATACATACATACAAGCACGTTGGTGTGCATTTCTGTGTCGGTTTAATATCCAAACATATCCCCCATCCTGACTCCTCTACCCCGCAATAAAAGGAAACCACTCTCCACACTTTCTAAAGCTGCTGTGTATTTATGCCTTCTTTGGTTGCTGAATTCTCACCCATCATGGTAATCTAAGACTTTTTATTCCTTAATTAAGATATCTAAATATTACATTTATTCCAATATATGCTGTAGGCCTTCATCTTTCTGATGATAATGTGGAAGTGTTAAAGATGGTGGTCGATTATCTTGCCAATTTTATGGGATATAAAACTGAATTAACTATCTCAGACTATATTTCAAAGGCTCTTCATTGTGCACGTGGGAAGCCCGGCACAAGTATTCATTATTACAAAACTTTTAAAGAGCTTCCTGACTACATAACATTAATTGTCAGAGAATTTTATCTTTCCTTGGAGCTTTGTGATCTCAACTATTCCTGATAAATCTTTTCCTTTAAACAGCTTAACATATTTCCCACTGGGTGTACCTATAGTTACTAGGCCATTATGTTCTACAGTGGTTCTTAATAATGTCTGAGTCCAGATTACCATACTTTTATTGGCCCTGAGCCAATTTGCAATCAAAAGTAGATTTAGTCATGCAATTTTGGTCTGAAAAGTCTCTTAAATTCTTTTTTCTGGTATTTATTTTTGGCATACTCTGAAGTCTTAGACTACAACTCCTGTTTCAGAATTCTAAATATATATGCTGTGTGTCAATACATTTCCTATTCGTTATTTGATTGTGACCTTGTATGCACTTGCAGTTACATGTAGCTACACACCAAGGTGAAAGGCAGGCTGTGCCCACACTCATTGTGGTTTATATTACATGCAGCAGTGAATGGTTCTGGCAGGGGGAGGCAGAAGGGGTGGAGGAAGGCTCCAGCACAGGGTGGCACTGGAGCACTATACTGATAAAAATAAGCACTGCTTGGGTGTTTAGAAAGCTATGTAGAGTATATACATTAGATGCTCAAGCAGGTAGGGCCCCTTACTCTACTCACCTTAGCAGTGCCTCATCATCTACACTGCTATTTATATCCATGCTAGCTAAGCGTGCAGTGTCTGTCCTCTACATGACGCCATAAGTGAAGAGTTACACTAAGAAATTCTTACTACATGAACATTCTGCATAACTTGCGATGTGCAAGCATTTGGTTTTTGACATTTAGTATCCACACTTAACTTACTTTGGAAAAAGGCAGGATTTACTGTACAACACCAACACTAATACTATCATGCTTTGAACTATTGTTTTTCATATCAAAAGTGATTTATTAATTTTGTGTATGTGTGTGAGAGATAGAGAGAGCATTGGGGTGGGGGGGCATGTACATGCTGGATTAAATTTATAATTCCCTCCCTGTCATGGGAACAATACAATTAGCTTAGTAAATCCATACAGTATTATCACGTAATTACATTCCAAAATGGATGGAGCAGAACCCACAGTAGAGTTCTTATGTTTTCCCTATTACTATTGTGTTAATAGTAGTAGTATATGTAAAGGGTTCATGGTTGGCTTCTGTGCTGGAACTGTATCACATCCTCACACACTATCCCACATGAAAGAGGTGAAAAATAAAACCCCATAAAACATAACTTTTTGTGTCCCCTCTCCACCTGCAATTTGAACAGTGATTGATTTTCATTAATATGTCACTTCCAACCCTAAAAATTAATGTGGCTTTTCAAATGAAATACATATTGAACTTTACATACTCTGAGGAAACCTGGGTGGATTGTCGTTGACATCAGTGAGTGTGATATTTACAGTTGTTGACCCTGATAGCCCTCCGACCTGCCCAGCCATATCTTTGGCTTGAATGACAACAGAATAGTGCTCTCTGGCTTCCCTGTCCATGTTATGCAAGGCGGTTCTGATGACTCCTGTGATGCAAAGAAAAACAAAAGAAACACCAGTGTTAGCATTTCTGAACAATGGTCAAGGGTAGACATCTACAGAGCCTGTGTTATCAACAGAGGTGGGACTTCTACGTCTCAATTGATTAGACTCTTCCAATTGGTATGCATACTTCCACCTTTTCATGTTCTCTGTATCTATAAATATCTCCTGTGTGTTCCATTCTATGCATCCGAAGAAGTGAGCTGTAGCCTATGAAAGCTTATGCTGAAATAAATTTGTTAGTCTTTAAGGTGCCACAAGTACTCCTGTTCTTTTTGCGGATACAGACTAACACAGCTACTACTCTGAACCCTGTCTTTATAACAAAAATAAACCATTTTTAATTGAATTTCTGATTTCTAACCAACAGACTGGAAGTCTCTTGTGTCAAGATAACCAAAGAAAATGGGTTACATAATGTGTTGTGGAGAAATGTTCTTGAGAACTGCATTGTTTTCTAAAACATCTAATATAATTGTGGTAGCATTTGCTAGACAGACAGGTTGCTTGAGGATATGTAGAAATTAAAAACACCCCATATTAAAATAAAATGTAATAATATATCAATAAATAATTACTTCAATTCATGTAACATAGAAAGACCTCAAGGTACATTGCCAAAAGGACAATGTTTTATCTTATTTGTTAATTGCTTAAGTAGTAGTTTAATTGAAATATTAATGAATATGCATTCATGCTCCACAAGAGAAGTCTCAAATTCCACTATCTGGTAGCCATACAAAAATAATCTTTTGTTTTTCCACATAAAGTTTGGCACTATTCTGAAAAGTGACTTTGAAATTGGCACCCTCTTATTTAAGATGCCTTGATCTGCTCCCTGTATCCATTCACAGTTATAAACAGTTGACCTTAGTGAGAAGAATGCATTTTTGCTGCTTTTTGACTCCTGTTTAGCCCAGCAGAGCCAATAGAGCTAGAAATGAGTGAACAAAAGATTCTATTTAATTTTACACATCATCAGCAGAAATGTTTACTAACTTCCAATATCTTCAAGCACACTGATGACAATAGGGTTGTGCAGGTATCACATAAGGCATGACCAATATTACTTTTGTCACTGGTGATACGTTTAATAGAATAACCCAGCTATGTCCTCTGAGCCCAGACTGAGTTTACAAGGTTGGCAGTCACGAATACCCCTGCTCCCCCAACACATTATTATTTGTCAGTGTGGAGCATTTCACACATAAATGGAACTGCAGGAGTCCCTTCCCAGAGCAGAGTCCCACTTTAAGATTAAGAATTACAAAAGGATTTGTAAGGGCATTTTGAAACATATTGTTAAATAGAAATAGAAAGTGAAAACTACCACTGTCAAAGCTTCCTTTAAAAAATGCGTGAAAGACTAAACTTGTTAAAATAAAACTGTCCTGATATGATAACTGTTGCTTCTTTGCAAATTTAAATCATTTGATAGCCATGCAGAAGAACAGACAGAGATATAACAACAAATGCATCAATGGGTGCGGGAACTTGATGAGGCTGGCAGTGAAAGGGGGGAGGGAGTCCTAGAGGAAGGGAGACATTCACCATGGGATAATAGATAGCTCCTTCCCCTGGGAGTCTCTGGCATCCATTGGCCAGCTGCAGGAGACAGGTGCTGATGCGTCAGGATTTCCCAGCTCTGAGGATGTAACTTGACATGGAGGCCACATGGAGCCTGTTTTGATTTGTTCATTCTTACTATACTAACTAGAAAATAAACTTCACATGGATAACCTGTCTAGACTCAATGAACCAAATATAACCTAATTTTTAACTATTTGCGAAGCCTCTGACCTGCTGCATGCCAACACATTCAATGTGTGTACACAGGGAAAATTCTTCAGGATAGTTTGAGAGAATATCATAATAACTTTAAAAAAATGGTTGTTGTTTTATATAGTTCTTATAAATACAGCTGTAGCTTAGTGTTCTTAAAAAACCCTGATCTATAGGCTTAATTCTGCACAGCTGTAATTAAACGAGCAGATTTTACTCATGCAAGTAACCACACTGAAGATGAGATTACTTGTGTGAGTAAAGGTTACTCATACAAGTAAGTGTTTTTGGGCTTGGATCCTAGATACACTTAAACTGAAAGTAGGGCTGGCTTAGACATAAAAGCATCACCTGCAGTCTACAGCAAGCTTCCACATCACAGGTGTTTCAGCCCAGTAGGGAATGGCTGAAATGTCAATATGATCTTAATTGTGCATGCTCCAGTGACGTGTGAGGTGGAGTATGAGCTACGTTGTGATGTCTGACAGCTCTGCGATGAGAATCACTCTGCTTCATTCCCGAATGTTTCCCCTGGCTGGTACAGAGCAAAGTGTTCTCCTTCTGCTTTCTGAAACCTCCGTCATCCACTTGCTAGTTTCCTAATTCTTTCTAGAAACATACAAATGAGTTCTGAGAACAATGAGCCAGACCCTCCACTGGAGTAAACTGATATAGCACCCCTGAGATTAATGAATCTATTTATGGCACTTTATGCCAAATGAGGATCAGGATCATTATCTATTCCTCTTACAGTCCTATATGTATCACTAGCACACGGCCCAGTCCAGGGAGTTTATGGTAGCTTTGCAAGATTAGCTCAAACTGGCCCTATTTGAAACAATACAAATTCCACTTTCAAAATGAAGGCTATGTCATTTTCCTTGCCACTAGATTCCATAGACTGGCACACAGCTAAGCAAAACACACAACATATTTCCAGAAAGGGTTAAGCATGGTTATGTAACATTAAAACACATGCAACTTTACTCATTTGATACTTCATTACCAACTCTAAACTTTTAAAAGGTCGGTGAATCTTTAGAGAACAGGGCTGGCTCCAGGCACCAGTAGAGGAAGCAGGTGCTTGGTGGGGTCAATGCAAAGGGGCGGCACGTCCGGGTCTTCAGTGGCAATTCGGCAGTGGGTCCCTCAGTCCCTCTTGGAGGGAAGGACTCAGAGGCCGCCGAATTGTCGCTGAAGAATGAAGTGGTGCGGTAGAGCAGCTGCTGAAGTGTTGCTGATTGCGGCTTTTCTTTTTTTCCTTCGCTGCTTGGGGCGGCAAAAAAGCTGGAGCTGGCCCTGTTTGAGAATATCTAAGTACTATACCGTTTCAACAGAACTTGGAGCAATGAATTTGTGACATTCTATACCTTGGGGGAGCATCCTGTAACCCCCATATTCCTCATTTCTATAGAACTGTGATCTTACATATAAAGCATGCCTTGTAAGGTATCAGGGAAATGGTTATGATCTGCTGAAATGATCCAGATATGTATATCATTAACACATATGAAGTTACGAGAATTGAGTGGTATGGTTGTCACTAAAACATGCTGTAATTTGGGGAATCAGCCAGGTATTACCTCCCCAGAGGCAACAGCAAGGAAAGTAACCAAATGGGGTATCAATCAATCCATCAACAACTGTTGTCCAGGAAGGGAGCTACAATGCAATAACTCACCCACATAAGGTCACACCAGGGGAATTGCTCAACCTTGCTTGGAGACTCAGCAATGCCCCCCAAACATGCCTGGATTTGTGTTTTCTAAGCACATGAACTGAGAGCATAAAACAGACACACAGGTTGTATGCTGGCCCTTCTCCTGCCCCCACCTACTCTGCAAGCAACTAAGACAGGACTCCAACAGAGGAAATTGGCCCACCTTTCCAGAACAAACCTGTATATTAAGGACTGCAATATCTAACAGGGTGAGAAAAACTGCTTAATCTAGATGCTGCCCAGTCTAATAGGGTTGAGAGTTTAGACTGTGTGCATATATTTTATTTCTTTTGATAACTAACTCTGACTTTTTGCCTATCACTTAACACCACTTAAAATCTAATTCTTATACTCAATACATTTGTTTAATTATTTATCTTTACCAGTGAGTTTGTATGAAGTGTGGGGCAAATCTGCTCAGGTTTTGCAAAGGCTGGTGTATGTCTACTTTCCATTGTTAAAGTGATGAAATAATTAATAAATTTGCAATGCCCGTCTGGAGCAATACAAGATGGTAGATCCCTGGGGAACAGTGCTGGATACTGGGGAGGGGATTGTGCTGGTGCCTTTCTCTGTGTGATACATGACTGGCTCTGGGAGCAATCATGCAATCTAGCTGGATGTGGGACTCCACAGGCTGTTGTGCTGAGTGATCACAGCGCCTAGAAGGGCTAGCTGCTTGTCACTAGCAAAGCATTGCGAGAGACAGCCCAGGTTGGATTGAATTCAGAGGGTACAGCGGCACTACAGTCCCAGGCTGCACCCCAGGGATCCTGTCACAGTATGTTTAAACAGGAAACCATATGAAAATTTGTGATTTTAACTCAGTAAAGCTTTGAATTTCTAGGTTCATTCTCAGCAGCAAATTAAGGTTCTGGAATTGCACACACCAGAGCCAAAGGAAGTTTGCATGACACTTCTCACTAAAATAGAAACATTTGTATCATTCCAAATCATTTGTGTTTTTTTCAGGGTGATCTGTTTACAAATACAGTTTTCCCTCAGATTCTCAGAACATTTCAAAAATAAATATCTAACCCCAATTTATATGTAATTACTAGAACTTGTCAAAGAAATTTTGATGGAACCACATTCAGTCAGAATATGTAGATCTGTAAAAATTGAATGTTTTGTGACATCAGATTGATTTTGCCTAATTCATTTTTTGGAAGAAAACTTGGGAGCAGGGGGGTGGAATCCTAACAGTATTGCAACTTCCCATTTCAACATTTCCAGAATAGAAAATTTTGATTTTACATTTGGAAATTACTTCAGTCTGCATTTTTTATTTTGCATTATATTATCTATTATAATTAGATTATTTATTATCTATTTTTTAAAGTCAAATTCAAAACAAAATGTTTCAATCAACACAAAACAAACTATTAGGGCTATCAATTAATCACAGTTAATGAATGCGATTAACTAAAAAAATTAATCGTGATTAAAAAAATCAATCTGCTTTTTTAATCGCATTGTTAAAAAATAAAATACTAATTGAAATTTATTAAATATTTTGGATGTTTTTCTACATTTTCATACATGTGATATTCTGTGTTGGATTGAAATCAAAGTGCAAATATTTTTATTACAAATATTTTCACTGTAAAAAGGATAAACAAAAGAATTAGTATTTTTCATTTCACCTCATACAAGTATTATAGTGCAATCTCTTTGTTGTGAAAGTGCAATTTACAAAGCTAGATTTTTTTTGTTATATAAATTCAGTCAAAAACAAAACAATGTAAAACTTCAGAGCCTACAAGTCCACTCAGTCCTACTTCTTGTTCAGTCAATCGCTAAGACAAACAAGTTTGTTTACGTTTACAGGAGATAATGCTGCCCTCTTATTATTTACAATGTCACCAGAAAGTGAGAACAGGCATTTGCATGGCACTTTTGTAGCCGACATTGCAAGGTATGTACGTGCCAGACATGTTAAACATCTGTATGCCCTTTCATGCGTTGGCCACCATTCTAAGATGACGTGCTTCCATGCTGATGATGCTCGTTAAAAAATAATGCATTAATTAAATTTGTGACTGAACTCCTAGTGGGAAAATTGTATGCTCCCTGCTTGGTTTTACCTACATGTGTATTTGCCATACATTTCATGTTGTAGCAGTCTCGGGTGATGACCCAGCACATATTGTTCATTTTAAGAACACTTTCACTTCAGATTTCATAAAATGCAAAGAAGGTACCAATGTGAGATTTCTAAAGAGAGCTACAGTGTTTGACCCAAGGTTTAAGAAAAGTGCCTTCCAAAATCTGAGAGGGACGAGGTGTGGATCGTGTTCTTAGAAGTATTAAAAGAGCAATACTCCTATGTGGAAACTACAGAACCCAAACCACCCAAAAAGAAAATCAATTTTCTGCTGGTGGCATCTGACTCAGATGATAAAAATGAACATGCACTGCTTTGTATTGTTTTTGAGCAGAACCCGTCACCAGCATTGATGCATGTCCACTGGAATGGTGCTTGAAGCATGAAGGGACATATGAATCTTTAGCACATCTAGCACATCAATATCTTGCAACGCCAGTTACAACAGTGTCATGAGAACAACTGTTCTTACTTTCAGGTGATGTAAACAAGAAGTGTGCAGCATTATCTCCTGTAAATGTAAACAAACTTGTTTGTCTGAGTGATTGGCTGAACAAGAAGTAGAACGGAGTGGACTTGTAGGCTCTAAAATTTTACATTGTTTTACTTTTGCATGCCATTTTTTTACATAATTCTACATCTGTTAGTTAAATTTTCATGATAAAGAGATTACATTACAGTACTTGTATTTGGTGAATTGAAAAATACTATTTCTTTTGTTGTTGTTTTTTTACAGTGCAAATACTTGTAATCAAAAATATAAAGTGAGCACTGTACACTTTGTATTCTTTGTTGTAATTGAAATAAATATATATTTAAAATATAGAAAATATCCAAAATATTTAAATAAAAGGTATTCTATTATTGTTTAACAGTGTGATTAATCACGATTATTTTTATAACCACACGGTTAATCATGATTAATTTTTTAATCGCGACAGCCATACCAATAACAAATTTTTTCATTTTTCATTCCATTTTGAAATAAAGACAACATTTTGAAATCTCAAAATCCAACACAAAAAGGAACTTCTCTCCTGTGCACAGGTAAAACATAAGAACATAAGAAGGGCTATACTGGGTCAGACCAAAGGTCCATCTAGCCCAGTATTCTGTCTTCCGACAGTGGCCAATGCCAGGTGCTTCAAAGGGAATGAGTAGAACAGGTAATCATTAAGTGATTCATCCCCTGTTGCCCATTCCCAGCTTCTGGCAAACAGAGGCTAGGGACACCTTAGAGTACGGTTTTGCATCCTTGCCCATCCTGGCTAATAGCCATTGATGGACCTATCCTCCATGAATTTATCTAGTTCCTTTTAGAACCTTGTTATAATCTTGACCTTCACATCATCCTCTGCTAAAGAGTTCCACAGATTGACTGAGCAGTGTGTGAAGAAATATGTCCATTTGTTTTAAACCTGCTGCCTATTAATTTCATTTGGTGACCCCCTACTTCTTTCCTTATGAGGAGTAAATAACACTTCCTTATTTACTTTCTTCACAGCAGTCATGATTTTATAAACCACTATTATATCCCCCCTTAGTCATCTCTTTTCCAAGCTGACAAGTCCCAGTCTTATTAATCTCTCCTCATGTGGAAGCTGTTCCATATGCCTAATAATTTTTATTGCCTATTTCTGTACCTTTTCCAATTCCAGTGTGTCTTTTTTTGAGAAGGGGCAAACAGATCTAAATGCAGTATTCAAGTTGTGGGTGTACCATAGGTTTATATAGAGGAAATATGATATTTTCTGTCTTGTTACCTATCCCTTCCTAATAATTCCCAACATTCCCAGCTGCTGCACATTCAGTGGATGTTTTCAGAGATCTTGGAGTTAGTGGATAAATCTCTTTCTTGAGAGGTACCACCTAATTTAGACCTCATCATTTTACATGTATAGTTGGAATTATATTTTCCAATATTCATTACTTTACATTTATCAACCCTGAATTTTATTGAGCATTGAATTGAACAGTATAATCGAGTAATTATAACACAAAGAATATTAACCTCTCTCAAGTGTCAAGAAAAAAGTTACATGAACTGTGAGGTGGAGGAAATTTGTACCCTAAACACATTCAGAAACCAAGAATAATGCTTTAATATTTTAGGACAAAAATATTTAAAATCAAGTATCATGAAAAAAGTTATACTCACTGTGCTGTTGGGGACTTGTGTCCCCAAATTCATTCAGAAATCAAGAACAGTTCTTTAATCTGTTTGGTAAAAAAACAAACAAACAAAAAAAACCCCAAAACCCAACAACTTTATTTAACGAGCAAATTGAAAGAAATTATTAGCAAATTGAAAGAATTAGCAGGGTGATTGTATATATAGAGCCCTGCACAGATAAAAAAATTGGATCTGCATCCAATCCATGATAATTAACTTGTATCCGATCCACACTTCACCTTTTATATGTATGTGTATGCGTACCTGCACCAGCATCTATCTCACTGTTAGAGCCCTGTGTGGATAAAAAAAATGTGGATCCACATCCGCTCTGCGATCTGCAAGGATGCTAAACAATACAACCGAATTTGGCTCCGTGGATGCAGATATCTGTGAATATAAAGTGGAATCCAGGCATTTGCAGTGTTTTATTTATACAGCAACAACTGTCACTGCAATGCATTATCTATTAGCATATGCAATGTCCTAAAGTAGCATATTTGGAGGGCCAATAGTTCATGAGTTATCGCAACATATATCCCATGTGGTATATTATGCCATGGATGCGCTGAGGGTTAAATTGGCAAATTTTAACTAACATTATGACAGTTCTGAGAATGTCTAAGCAATTTCTCTATATAGAAAATAAGTCCTTCTCATTCACAATTTCTTCTTGCTTCTTCCTTAATCCTAGGTGGCACTGCACTGGCTCTCCCACTTTGGCTAGTGAATAGCAATGTGTGGAGCCAATGATCTGCCTATTGACTACCTCTTCCTGAGAATCTCCCATCTGTCTTTTCTTGGGAGCAAATAAATAGGCAAGCGGTTCTGCTTGTTCCTTAATGCTTGAGTCCAAAGTCTAGGGAAGTCATTGCAGAGATTAAAAGGTTGGGGTTTTTTTACTCCCTCTTACTTGCTTGCCTGGGTATGTTGTCTGAGGTTATATCCAGTGCGAAAAGATTTTTGAACCAGTCACTTAAAATATATACTTAAATTGCATAAATATATATATAGAACATGCATATTAAAATTAGGGTAATATTTTGGCAACAAGTTATATTTTTCTTTCTTGCATAGATGTAACCTGTAGACAACAACCAACCAACCAAACAAGATTCTTAGAGAATTGCAAGTGGAGCACACATTGCTATTGATAGGCATGTCATCTGAAAAGAATAAACCAAGTTTTTTCTTTCCACATTCTTAACACAAAAGGCTTGTAGCTAATAGAAACTAACTAGGAATACTCATTTCCCTTTAGCAGTTACTCTTATTTGCCACATGGAAGTGCAATCTTTGCATGTGAAATATTTTATTTTGTTGCTGGAATATGAAGCTGACCAAGCAGAGGGGTTCAAACCAGCCCACTTTGACACCACTTAAGCTCCTGTGCAATTAGTACTTTAGCTTCTAGCACTGTCAGTCAGATAACAATCATATGTGCTAAATTCAAAATATATATTTTAAATGTCCATTTTATACACTGATTATGCATGGAATTTTGACTAATTACTGAAGAAAGAAAAAGTGCTACCGAAAGCATTGGAATATGATAATTTCATTAGTATCATCTTTTCTCAGTGGATGAAAGTTGTATTTCTGCAACTGTTTTGATTTAAGAATATCAGGATAGGTTTTTAGATTCATTTTCTGATAGCTTATTATTTTAATGGACTGTCATAAGCATATTATTATGAATTTCTAAATATGAAAATACAACAACTTTTAAGGAGGTCATCACATCCCTTTTTTGTATTATTGCTGCCTTTTTAGGGTAACTAGTGAAGAAGCACAAGCTCTGAAACTTAAAATTAAAGCTAGAAAACTGTAGCTTCCTAAAGTTTGGATTCAAGTTTTTTGTTCAGCTTTAATTATAAAGATATGAATAATCCAGAAATTGAGATTTTAGTCCCAGTTCAGTCTGTGAATGCTTCCAAAATGTTTGGATTCAAACTTTTCATTCAAGTCCCTCTCTAGATAAAACATATCTTGCATTGTGCTCCTTGCGGAGATTACACAAGTCAGCCATGAAACTAGATCTGACAAAACAGCCTAGAAAATGTAATAGAACCGATAATGCTCCCTCATGTAGCGGTCAAATTTCTGTTACATTAAAGATTGTGGTGTTAATGGACACTGCCTATGTGTGTAGAAGGGAGAATTTTCCTCTTTAGAGCAAATTATTGCAGAAATATTTTAATTATCTTTCACAGACTTCACAATTCAGTGAGTACTAAAGTAGAATACTTTTTCAAATTAAATCAAGTTAATTCAGCTAGAATGGTGTTATAAGGAAACTGAAGGGAAAAATCAGTCATGATTTGTCATTAATAATGAAAGCCTTGCCAAGAAGGCTTCTGAATAGCAGCCAGAACGACAAAATCACAAAAACCTCATGCACGAGCCTTCCAAAAGCAATAATATCTATTGATTGAAGGAAGCCTTCACTGGTAGAGTGGAAAGACCTAACCACAATAATTTCTTCTGGATGCCAAATGTAATCACAATATATTCAACACTTTTTTAATGGCGAGCTAACAACGTGCATAAAATGCAGTATATGCTGCCAATGCTACTTGCCAGTGAACAGAAAGGAAAACCTAATCTGTCATGTACAGTGGCTGCAAACTCAAGAACTGTCTGTTACAGAACTACCATAGCAATAGGACAAATTAGCTAGCCAAAAAAACCTGACGTTCTTCCTACTGTCCATAGTTAAAGAAGCTGTAAGATGGATGCCAGGTTTCTTGGTTCTTCAGTTGGTGTTTACATCCACATTTTAAAAATATTCTTTTTTCCTCTCTGACTCCTGTAGCTGGTTGAATCAGCAGGATCCTATTACCTGCAGATTGCTTTTTTGCTGAGCTGTTGTAGCTGTCCCATTCCCCGCAAATTGCTGTCTGAGTGCTGCTTCCCAATCACAGTGATACTGAGGGGATTCTGCCTGGGTCTCTGGCGTCTGCTGATTGCAGGTTCACAGCACGGTGACTGTGCTCACTTTTGAAAATATTACCCTTTGACTTCGGCTCACTGACCTGTTTTGAACTAATTGACTAATTTAGCAACCAAAAAAAACATATGCACTCTCCAGTGCAAACCAATTTATCTCATAACATACCAAGTTTTAAACACACTGTAAAAATCTAAAACTTTCTATATATTTTTTTTTAAAAAAAGAAGTGATATTCTGTGCAAAATACATGAATGGCCCGAAGCTGAGCGTGTATTCTGAAGAAAATGATGTTACGCTGATAAACTCTCTCAGCATCTGGCCCTAAATAGGCTCAATTCTATGATCAGGTACAACTCTTATAGACTTCAGTGGGATTGTCTGTATGTAACTGAGGGCAGAAAGCTGGTTCTTTAAATGCTTTTCACTCCGCTTATGGGGAGGGATGAATTGAGTCTGAGAAAAGAAATGTCATGATGCAGTGTGTGCAGGAGCAAGGAGCACAACGATCCCTATAGGGATACAATAGACATAAGTGCTTTATTAGCGATAATCTTCAAGTGACACAGATAGTAAATGCTATTTCTAGGTTCTGCAAGCGGTAGGGCAGTATTTAAGTGCGTTGCAACACAATAAGAACCAGATTCCATAATGACAAGATCTAGAACAGGCATGGGCAAACTTTTTTGCCTGCGGGCTGCATTTGGTTTCAGAAATTATATGGAGGGCCAATTAGGGGAGGCTATGCCTACCCAAATAGCCAGATGTGGCCCAGCTCCCGCCCCCTAGCCGACACCCCCGCCCACTTCTCACCCCCTGATGGCATCCCATCCAACCACTTCTTCTCCCTGACCGCCCCTGGAACCCCTGCGCTGATTCAACCCCCCTGTTCCCCGACCTCAGACCACCCTCATGCCATCCACACCCTGAACTCCCCTGCCCTCTATCCAAGCCCTTCCCCACCCTCCTACTCTTTACCAAGCTGCCTGGAGCCCTTGTGGCTGGCGACTGAGGCTGTGGGAGAGGGAGGACAGTGGAGGAGGGGCCGGGTGTGAACCTCTCAGGCCAGGAGTTCAAGGGCTGGGCAGGAGGGTCCTGTGGGTCGGATTTGGCCCATGGGCCGTAGTTTGCCCACCTCTGGTCTAGAAGAATGGTCATTGAGCTGGGAGCCAAGACTACAAGCTGTTTCTGATAAGCCAATATTGTCCCACAGTTCTTTAGATGTTTCCTGAATTTCAGAAAAGACCTTTTAATACCCTGTTAGTAGAGTGGTGCCAGGGAAAGGTGGGCAACATCATCACTGGTCATCAGTAGCTTGGCTATTTTTTTCCTATGAGATGAAGGGATTAACACTCACCTTCTGACACAAAGTTATTAGAGATAGGATTTTGGACTCAGGCATGTTTCAGATAAATCTTCTGAATTTATTCAAACTCTCAGGAAATCTAAGATGGGGAAGGAAGTAAAAATAGAGTTGCATTTAGCAATACCCCCAGGCCTTTAACAGATGTACTGAGGCCCCTATGTGTAATTTTAGAAGTTATCCTGATGCATCTGCAATTAACAAGTAATCGTCTAAAAGGATTAACATCTTTAGGCCTAAAGATCTTAAAAGGTGAATTCCAGGTCTTATTATTCCTAAACACCTTTAATAGCTCTGGAACTGCACAGAGACCAAATATTGCGACCCTCCCCCAATCCATAACTCCCTTCCAAGCAACCTTTTCAAAGTGATTTTCTTGCTCTAACTGGTCTCTTCATTGATTTCTCTTCTTTTCAGTGTCAATCAAGCTGCTCTGTCGTTACGGAATTGTTCAGAGGTCTGAGATATAAGTACTGGATGATAATCACCTGAGGATTTAGTGTCAGCAAAATAAGTTTAGCTCCGACAAATCCCTGTTTGAACTGCTTTCAGACCCCCTCTCTCCTAAATTTCTTCCTCTAGTATTAAAGATTTACCTTGACTTAAATTTATCTGTGGTCATGACACCCTTCAGACTGGACTGACGGTCAAATATATTACTACTTCTAGCAGTGACATACAACGTGCTGGCTTTATGTGCTTGTGTGTGTGCATGACAACGTGACACTCTTCACAATGGGTGCGTGGTACCAGCAACTCTCTCGGCAGTGGCAGATTTAAAACCTCTGACAGGGACTGCAAAGTAACTACTGTGAAACGTCTGATATGATGATGCTCGTTTGGCTTGCATACCAACATCTAGTAACTTCATACCTCCAACTTGTAACCCAGAAGGTGTAGTGGGTGAGAAAGGTCTTTGGCTAAAAATGACCTGGGGCTTTTGTATTCTTTATGTTGCCTTGGGATGACTATCTGACTTCTTAATCAGCTCTGTGTAACTCTACCCTAACCGGTCAGAGACTGAAAAGTTGTGAAATCCCTGTGTTTTGGGAATGGCCTTACCTAGTTCTGTAATCTAGAATCTGCTGTGACTCCAGTCACATAGCAGAAGATATGCCTTCCAACAGGAACAGACTATTGTCATGTTATCATTTTGTATTGCATTATTTGAATATGTCCCATTTCTCAGTATTTTGTTTCACTCCTTGCAATCCAGGTTACGGAATGAGAGGCCCTGGCAGCACACTGAGGGCGTTTGTTATTCCCCTGGAATTCCTTTCATGAAGGCCCCAGCATAGGAGTTTTAACAATAGCTGCAAAGAGCCTTACCATAATGACTCTTTACACACATGGAGGAAGCTAAATACAGAGAAAGAACTGAGGAAGTTCCATTAGAAAGGCCCTTATTGAAGTTTCCTCCAGCCCACATCATATATAACCACACCTGAATCCACTCTTGCTATGTTTGCTAGTGAGAGCAAGCTATAGGTCACTTCACTTTATGCCAATATTTTCTCCATCATGGGGAGCTCTCCCAAATTGCTGTCCCGGTCCAGACACTCTGAAGACCTTTTGGCTGCAATATCTTGTAGTTTAAGATACAAAATGTTTCCACAGTTGTTCTCCCTGACTTCAATACTGGTAAGCTCCTAACTCTCTCCAGAACAGAGATCACTTCAGCACTTTTGGCAGCACTTACTGGCAGCACTTGCTTGTGGTTGTGGTCTGAGTCAGTGGGGTTTCTCTCAGGAGAAAAATCTGGGTGGGAACAGAAATGGTTTAATATTCAGATCCTATAAGCTGGACAATCAACTTCTAGGAGCACCATAGCCTTGAAGGCTTCATACCATGGGAAAAGATCTTCCCTGAGTGATGGACAGTCGACTGGGCCTGCAGTGATATGGTGTCCCTGCTATGTTTAATTCTATTGCTGCCTAGATGACTGAGGCCCTGGGTGAACAAATATCTACCTCTTTTCAAAATTCTCTCCAAGCTCCTTCATAACAGATTCATAACACCAGGCAGGCAGGCTGAACTAGAGTGAATGATTGTGCAGGGATGGGGGAGAGGGGAGGTTAAAGCTAAGGAAATCATCATTATAGGCTCCTTCTTCAGATAAATGATTTTTTCCCCTATAGGTCTGTATAGTTCCATAGCATTTGGTGAGAAGAAACAACTCTATGCAACTTGAGATGAAAGTGGTGGGGGAGATGAAAATGGTTGCCCTGGGTAAGACCCTTAGATAGTGGGAGCAGATTCAAATTCTTCACCACAAGGAATCTTATCCACAAAACAGAATTCTTGTTGGATGGTGTAGTGAGGCGGTGGGATACCCCACAGCCCCGCTGAGGGATGAACCTCCCCTAACACCAATGTGGGCAGAGTCACTGGGTCTTGTGCCCACCTCTCAGAGGTCACGGCGCAGAACTGGAAGTATAAAAGCTCACCGGCAGAGTTCAGTTGGGAACTAGCCACCGGAGAGGCCAGACTTCTGTGACCAAGCTCCCTCTGGGGAGACAGCAGAAGGCCGTGGCCGGGCCTGATGTCGCACCAGGCCAGCCAAGCCTACCCTTCGCTCATTACACCAAGGAGGACTGGCCAAGACTACCCTGCTCCAGCTACCCCGAGAAGGAATCAAGCCCGCTACCCTGAGGGGGAGCCAAGCCTGCCTCTTGCCAGCTACTCCGAGGAGGAGCCGAGCCTACTATCCGCTAACTTCCTAGAGGAACCAATGGTGTTTGAGACCACCAGCAACGCTACCATGACTCAGTACCCTACAAGGGGGAGTGTGGAAGTAGCCCGGGGGCAACCAACCCCAGTCTGGCTGCAACACTGCCAGAGCCTATGTCACTGTGTTGCAGCCAGGATCCCCACTGACCTCAGCGAGTTTCTGCCGCTGCTAGGCCCTGGACTGAGACGCAGTGGAGTGGGAGGGCCTGCATCCCCCATGCCACCCACTCCTTGGGTGGCAGACCCCCCTTTTACCTGGCCAGGAGAGGCAAGGACCTCCTGCTATGTGAACTATTGACTCAGCCTCTGTTTAAAGGCCTGAGTCCTAGACCGTTTGTTTGTGGCCCCGCTCTGACCTAGGGCCTGGGCTATTAGTGAACTGCTGACTCAGACCCTGCCTAAGGGCCTGAGTCCCTGACTATTTGTTTGCTGCCCTGCCCTGACCTAGGGCTGGGGCTGCTATTGAACTGATGGCTCAGCCCCTGCCCAAGGGCCTGAGTCTCTGACTGTTTGTTTGCTGCCTTGCCCTGACCTAGGGCCTGGGCTACCATTTGAACTATTGACTCAGCCCCGCTCCAAGGGCCTGAGCCCCTAACTGAGTGTGCGGTGAGGGATGAACCATAGCAAAGCCCCCCTACAGATGGCAAATGTAAAGGTACAGGTGAAGAATCAAATGTGAAACAAGAGCGGTGTTATTCCCCACTTGTAGCAGGAAGAGGACCTTTGGGCCTCAAAGGGTGGGAAATTAACATACATATACTTTCCTAAAAAGATACATATCATTCCTAAAATACATATCTTTCCTAAAACGTGAGGCTGGACAGTTCAGCTACTATTTGAAAAGAAGCCAGCATCCTGCTATTGTCACTATTCAGGTAGTTGGCAATTCCTTCACGTGGCCAGAGTCTGCACAATACCAAAATTAGGATGAAACATATATTTTTTTAAATTAGATTGACAGTCGTACCAAGACAAGCTCTGAAAATAGTGGCATTATTGATTTTCAGGAGCACATAATCATTCCAACAAAAACTCTCTGCCACTTACCCAACCTCACAAAGGCTGTTAATTCAATCTCTAGGGCCTCAATCAAACCGACAAAAAGCAGGAAAAGTCACATAAAGCTGCTACTTGTCCCATCCATAATGCCTGCTGCTGTTCCATTTATTACTTCCTTTACAATAGCTGGAGCTAAGGATGGAGCTGCAGCCTTAACTTTGCATTTCCTATTTATCATTTTAAGTAGGATTCTTATGCCAATTAAATTTACCTTTTTGTCTTTAATGGTTATTTGATTTGAATGTCTTTAATAATTATTTAATGATTATTTGTCTTTAATGATGTAAACAATCGGAGATAATTAATGTGGTTGCCTGTGTTGTTACATAACATTGGAGTTTCAACAGACAGCAGATCATCTTAATGAGAGGGCCAAAATAAGAAACTATGCATCAGAATGGAACATTTACATGGGGTCCGACTGGATAATAGACATGAAAACTGACAGAAAAAAAAAGCATTCAGGAGAATACTTCCACTTTATCTTCACCTTTACTCCACTTCAATTCAGTTTGATTTACTGATCTGTTTACATTGCAGTGCTTTGACATATAAAATGTCAGTCTCTATGTATTGCCAGGGAGACAGCAAGCTTTAGCAGCAGATCATTATGTTCCTTCCTATCTATGCCACAGATTCACTATGTGCCTTTGAAAATGTCTCTTAAGCTCAGCACCTCATTTACATATCTCTTAAATGACCTAATGGTTAGCTACTTCATGTAGTATGGGGAGATTTAAGTAATGTTTGCAAAGCATTTAGTCCCCAATCCTGAGACTCACTTGAAGTATATATGTAACTTTTGATGATTAGAGTAGTCCAACTGAAGTTAATTTGAAGATGTCTGTGGGACTACTTACATATTTAAAGGTGCATATGCGGTTAAGTGCTTTGTTAATCAGTGTCCTATAGATTCTTGGAGGAACAATACCAAACCGTGCTAAAACTGTGGACAATATTATCATTAACCAACACATCCATGGCATCCATAAGAAATGTTTTCAATTGCATGTGGTGGGCTAGGAGACTCTGTCCCATCTTGGTGGACAATAATCTTGCCTCAGGTATTCACACCTTTGTCACTTTTTAAATTTATGGAGATATACTTATCTCATAAAACTGGAAGGGTCCCTGAAAGATCATTGAGTCCAGCCTCCTGCCTTCACTAGCAGGACCAAGTACTGACTTTGCCCCAGATCCCTATGTGCCCCCCTCAAGGATTGAACTCACAACCCTAGGTTTAGCAAGCCAATGCTCCAACTACTGAGATATCCCTCTCCTTTTCTCAGCAGGACTACAGCAATGTGATTAACTTGGAAGCTTTCAGCACTTAGGCCTGGTCTACACTGGGGGCGGGGTCAATGTAAGATATGCGACTTCAGCTATGGGAATAGCATAGCTGAAGTCGACATATCTTATTTCTACTTACCTCCCATCCTCACGGTGCGGGATTGATGACTGTGGGTCCCCCCCTCAACTCCACTTCCGTCTCTCGCCCTGGTGGAATTCCAGGGTCGATGGGAGTGCATTCAGGGATCGACTTATCACGTCTAGATAAGACATGATAAATCAATCCCTGATAGATCGATCGCTACTCGCCGATCCAGCGGGTAGTGTGGATGTATCCTTAGGAAACTCCAACTAGTACAGAATGCTGCTGTGTGTCTCTTCAGCAACACAGGCTACCTTGATCATATGGAACCTGTTCTCCGCTCTCTATACTCACTTCCTGCACAATTGCAAATCAAATCAAAGGTCTTGGCTCTTATCTTCAAGGTGCTCAATGGCCTGAAATCAGAATATGTAAAAGATCACTTAAAATCCTGGGATGAAGACTGTAGTCAACAACTCTGCTCCTCGGGCACAATAGAACTCTCAACAATAAGAATAAAGGTCATCTGTGTGAAAGATAGATCCTTCTTGGGGGCTGGTAGGTGACTGTGCAGGAACTCCCCAGGATCTAAGGATTATCACACATCTTACCATCTTCCACTCCAAGTGCAAGACACATTTCTTTGACCTGCCTTCTCTTAACATAAATACACAGCAATGTACGTGTGTGTGTGTGTGTGTATAAGACACTCCATTGCATATTTTTTCCCTCTGGGGAGGAGATGAGAGAACAAACAACACATAATGGATGTTAGTCACATGGTTTAATGCAATACGGGCAGATACTCAGATACTATGATGAGTCTCAGTGCAGAATAATAACCTATATAGAATAGAATAGAAGTATGGGTGGAGAAATGCAGGACCACCTTAAACACTGCAGTCCTAATTCTGGATTTTTTTTAGTCATAGAAGTACTACTGATCTGTCTCTGCTATGGTAAAAGCTATTTCTGCAAATTCCATTGTGTCCCCCCCAAAAGATCAAGAAAACAAATATATTAATGCATCTGAAGGTTTCTTGGCTGCACTCTTGGCAAATGGTTGATTGAGTAGCCAGCTAGTATAAAATAGTAGTTTGCTACAACAGACAGAAATTCATGGCTCCTGCAGATGCTTAGAGCTGGATTTAGGAACCTTCGCTAGGTGAACACTTTTATTGTTTTCCAACACACACAAAAAAGGATGCTGTATGTTATATATGGAATGTGTAATGAAATCCCATCAATAAACTTGTGATGAGTTTGTTTAAAAATGCTGTTTTGCTTCTTAGACCCAACACCTCCAATATATTTGTCCATTAGATGACATAATAGGTAGCTATTGACTTCTGTTGAGATTCAATCAAGACTTATTGACCTGAGAGTTAAATACTGATTGTGTTGAAGACAAGATAAATCTTTATCTGAGGGTTACAATAAATCTTAAACTTGGCTGAAAACAGATGTTTGTGTTGTTTCATTGTTACATGTGCTATAGCACCAGGAAAAAAAAATAAGGCTATTAAAGTAGTGAATTGTTTTGGCTTATGTAAAAAAAAAAAGTTCTCCAACACTCTATGGTGCATTAAGAAGGCCTGGTCCTCTTCCTTCCTCCTACCCCCCATAACTCAACATATAATAAATATTTATAAGCAACATTATGGGACAAACCTTTTCAAAAGTTCCTTTTGAATTGACTAGGTGTTTTATAGTGTATGGGGTGCTGCCTTTGCCTGAACATACCATGGGTGAAAATACCATGGGAGATTTATCATTAACTTCAGTGGGACCAGGATTTCACCCCAAGTAGAGGACATGGCCAGGAGAAGGGGAAGGGATATGATGAACCAGTGGTCTGATGTGGCATGGAAATATCCTATTTCCATAAGAAAGGCAGCTAACTCATTTAAGAAACTTTATCTTTGGCATACTATAAAGCAGCTTATTACAGGGAATCATAAATACTATCATCCATCTTCCATTTGTTTCCTCTTGCTGTCTCTTTCAGATACATTCTTTCAAGCATTTGATATCAAAAGTATTAGACTTTGTTTTCTGACTTCTGATTTCAAATAGGTTACTTTTATGAGGAAATGCAGAAACGTACTGATTTATAACTTGATTACTCTCTGCCAACAGGAGTCCGTTTCTGCACTAATCTACTAATCCACACAACTTTCATACACTAGCATGAGAAAAACAGTAACATGTCTTTTCAAGCTCAGTAAATATTGCTGGTCTAATTAAATTAACAGTGAAATGAACCATCATCCCTTGAAAACTGGGACTTCCTATTTGTTCCAATCTTTTATAAGACTCTTGTTTAACAAAGCATTACTATATACTCTAGTGCTTTACATCTTCAGGGGGCTGTATTAATCCTCAGAAAACCCCCATGAGATTATTTTATAGATTGGAACAATAAGAGTAAGAAGTTTATGGCACTATTAAAAGCCCATTTAAGTCAATGAGAACCAGAACTGGCTGAAGATCAGAAATTTCAATTCCACAAGCATTTCTGGTATTTCTAAAGTTATTTTCATCCTAAATCAGGATGAAACATCAAACTATCAAGATTCTTTTCAGAGAAAAAATATCTGAAAAATTTCAGTTTAGAAATTGAAACAAGTATCATTAAGATGCTGCAGAAACGAATGCAAACAGTAAGACTGCATACTAGTTTATAATACAAAACCCAAAAGTTCTGGGGTCTGGTTCTCTGTTGGTGTAAATCAATGTACCTCTTCCAAAATGAATTGAATGATGCTGATTTACAACAGTTATGTATCTGGCCCCAAGGATTAGGAAATATTTCACTATGTTAAATGAATAGAACAGACAAAACTATCTTGGCAGCCATATTGTGTGTTATCAGTTCAGTTAGCATATATAGCAAACTTTGGAAATCTAGTCCATGCATCACCTTAGATAGATGTGGCCATTCTGTGAGGTTAACACAATATTCATTTTGATTTGACTGTATTCTTGTGTCATGGAATGAACATATAATCTTTTTCCACATCTTTCCTGAAACATGGCACCCAGACCTGGACACAATACTGCTGTTGAGGCCTTATCAGTGCATGTTATCTCATTCATGTGAGAACGATCTCTCACATGAGTAAAAGTTCCACATTCTAAAGTACAAACAATAAAACTACAACAATTGCACCATCTGAGAATCTGGCCCTTAGTTCGTAATTAAAGTTGTTTATATCATTGTCTTTTTGTTTCCCAGACTAAAATATGCCTTGTGTATACAACATGCATTTATCAACATCTTGATAGGGCACTGGACTGGGACTCAAGAAAACTGGATTCTACTCCCAGCTCAGTCACTCACTCGATGTCTGACTCTGGACAAGTCAATTCACCTCTCTGTGCCTCTTATTTTCCACATTCTATCCATCCTGTCTATATAAACCGTAAGCTGATCTGGGCAGGGGCTGTCTCTTAGTATGTGTCTGTAGAGTGACTAGCAAAATGGGGCAGTGATCATGGTCAGGGCACTAGTGATTAGTATAATATAAACAATAAGAATGACTCCAGCAGGAAATTCACTAACAACTTCTTTCCACTAAGAGGAATTTTTGTGAAGTTGCAAAATAAGGAACTGTATCTTCTGAACAAGAATTGTAAGAAGCATAGAGTTTTTGGTGTAATTAGAGCAGAATTTGAGCCCTTGAGGTTTGCTTGATATAAAATAAGCCAAACACTTCAAATGAAATCAAGTCAAAGTCAGAACAAACGTATCACATTTACTGGTGCAAATAAAGGAGTGTGTTTCTTGGGAAAGTGTGTGTGAGTAAAATGACCTCACCTTACACTAAGCAGTTGGGCTGTCGTCTGGCTTGTTGGAAAATGAGTGTGCTCCTTTAAGGACTATACTCAGTTCTGTGTTCTCCAGCCCTGGAGCACCCATGGAAAAAAAATAGCGGGTGCTTCTTAGCACCCAATGGCAGCCAAGCTCCTCTGCCTCGCCCAGCACCTCCTGCTCGCCGGCAGCTCTGCTAATCAACTCCCCCACTCAACAGCAGCAATGGCCCAGCTCATTATGAGGTCTAGGGCAATGCAGACAATTGGGTACTGGCATTCTGAAGCATACAGAATGTACATGAGACCACAGATAGGGAATTAGTGATAATTTTCTGTTCTGTTTTCATTCCAGACGCTGGCAGATAGGCCAGGCAGATGGTGGTGTGGAGCTATGAGCATTGCGTCATTTACTTGGTGCACAGGTAGACTTTCCGGTTGTCTGGAGGTTTGCAGCTGGCCCTCAGTGGTGATGCAGTCCTGAGCCAGCATGGGAGGAGACCAGGTGATGCCCCTTCCGTACACCCAAGAGTGGTCACCAGATATAATTGTGGCTCAACTCGGGGGAAATGATTTGGGAATGTGTAAAAGGGGTAGACTTCAGGATTTGAGCTAAGAAGGATTTGGGGTAGATCCTGGAATTTTTCCCAGGAGTAAAAAATTGTGTGGTTGGACATGCTGCAATGCAGAGTGTGTTGAGTTGACATGGATAGGAGGTACATGAATAGGTGTCATGGTGGAGGGAGGTCGATAGTTCTGCATCCAGCCATAGCATACATGGCACCAAATTATTAGTGAGAGTGGAGTCCACCTGTCAGACTTGGAAGGGACACGTTTTTTAGTTAATATTAAAGGATGCATTAGGAGATGTCTGGGAAACCGGCTAGTTATGGGAAGGAGGCAGCCAAGTTAATAACTGTTGGCAGATGTCCTGTGCAGGTACTCCATAGGGATGGGATACAGTGAGCAGATAACATGAATTGGTAAAGGATTTAAAGGCAGTAGTTTTTAAATGAGTGGCAAGGGGAAGGGATAATCTTATGACTGGTCTGGCAGGGAGCCAACCACATTTTTATAGCTCCCCTCAACCCTCATTAAATGGATGGGATGGGGGGGCTAAGTCCCTAGCAGAGGGTTGGCTGGGAAGCAGGATGGGTAAGGAGGAGTGATGGAAATCCCACCCAGGTATATATTGAAATGATTATGGAATTATCTGCACTGTACTCTTTTATCTGCTGGGTACTCCCAGACATTTAAGAATAATGTTGAGGCCTAATTAAACCACATACAGTGTCTCCTGTCCTTCTTCCAGCATAGCTGGATAACTCAGTTGCTCAAATGGCCAAGGAAAGTTAAAACAAAAAGGATGTAAGTACTGCTGTAATAGCTTTAATTTGCTATTAAATACTTGTGGGAATATTTTTGTTTCAGTTTTCATGTAATTCTACTTGTTACATCACAGAGAACAACTTAGTTATTAACAGACTGGCAACCCTGCAAAGGCGCTTTAACAACCAAAACAAACAACAAAACAGAAAACTTTTTAAATCGTTTCCAAAACTTAGAAAGAAATAATATTGAGAGTGCTAATGTCTAAACGGTAAACTTTACAAGTATTTTGATATGTATAAAACCTTTGTGTGGTTATCCATTACATTAATATTGCATCACTTAAGGTATTTTTTTGTGAACTGTGTTGCAGAAAGAACAGGAGTACTTGTGGCACCTTAGAGACTAACAAATTTATTTCAGCATGAGCTTTCGTGAGCTACAGCTCACTTCTCCAGATACATAGAATGGAACATACAGACAGGAGATATTTATACATACAGAGAACATGAAAAGGTGGAAGTATGCATACCAACAGGAAGAGTCTAATCAATTGAGATGAGCTATCATCAGCAGGAGAAAAAAAACTTTTGAAGTGATAATTAAGATGACCCACAGAAGGTGTGAGGAGAACTTAACATGGGGAAATAGATTCAATTAGAGTAATGACCCAACCATTCCCAGACATATGTTGTATGGTGTGTGGTTGCTGGTGAGTATTTAGTTCAGGTTGAGAGGCAACAAAGCCCGATGCCAGCTCTGTCCATATATCTATTCAAGTGACACCATCATAGGACCTAACCACATCAGACACACCATCAGGGGCTCATTCACCTGCACATCTACCAATGTGATATATGCCATCATATGCCAACAATGCCCCTCTGCCATGTACATTGGCCAAACTGGACAGTCTCTACGCAAAAGAATAAATGGACACAAATCTGACATCAGTAATCATAACATAAAAACCAGTGGGAGAACACTTCAACCTCTCTAACCACTCAGTGATAGACTTGAAGGTGGCAATTTTGCAACAAAAAAACTTCAGAAACAGACTCCAAAGAGAGACTGCTGAACTCGAATTAATATGCAAATTAGATACAATTAACTCAGGTCTCAACAGAGTCTGGGAATGGTTGGGTCATTACACTAATTGAATCTATTTCCCTATGTTAAGTTCTCCTCACACCTTTTGTGGGTCAACTTAATTATCACTTGAAAAGTTTTTTTTCTCCTGCTGATGATAGCTCATCTCAATTGATTAGATTCTTCCTGTTGGTATGCATACTTCCACCTTTTCATGTTCTCTGTATGTATAAATATCTCCTGTCTGTGTGTTCCATTCTATGCATCCGGAGAAGTGAGCTGTAGCTCATGAAAGCTCATGCTGAAATAAATTTGTTAGTCTCTAAGGTGCCACAAGTACTCCTGTTCTTTTTGCGGATACAGACTAACACGGCTGCTACTCTGAAACCTGTGTTGCAGAAGCCATTCACAAAAGATTGGAGAACAGATTTTCATCACCATTTCTAGAAGATGTAATTTATCACATGGATGATGACACATATATCCTGAAAATTTTAAGATATTGAATGAAGTAGACACATATATTTTGCAAAGGACACAGCTGTATCACCATGCTTTGAACAATATTTTAACTTCTACAGAATATGAGATTAGACATTTCTGAAAGCTGTCCTTGAGCATTACATCTCTTAATTTTGGTCTCAATATTATCAAATAATATCCTCACAATGTAATCCAGGGGTGACCAACTTAAGCCTGAGAAGGAGACACAATTTACCAATGTACATTGCCAAAGAGCCATAGTAATACATCAGCCACCCCCCCACCAGCGCCGCCCACCCACCCGAAGCCCCACGAATCAGCATCTCCCTCTCCCTCCCTGCACCTCCCAATCAGCTGTTTCGTGGCGTGCAGGATGCTCTTGGGGGTGGGGAGGAGGAGCAAGGGCACAGCAGGCTCAGGGGAGGGGGGCGGAAGGGGTGGAGTGGGGGCAGAGCCAGAGACTGAGCAGTGAGCATCTCGTGGCACACTGCAAAGTAGACGCCTATAGTTCCAGGTCCAGAGCTGGGGCCTATACAAGGAGTCGCATATTAACTTCTGACGAGCTGCATGTGGCTTTGGAGTCACAGGTTGGCCACCCCAATGTAATCCTTTTTATGTGCTAGCAGGAGTTCATGGACTATCGTTATAGTTTTCAAACCTGGGTACATAAACTTAGGAACCTAAAGAATAGCCTAATATTCAGAGTTGCTACTCATCCACAGTTCCCACTGAAATCAAATTCTAACATTAGTCAACTGATGTTTGAAAAATGTCACCTTTATATTTTTAATTGCTTAAATCTTAAACATATTCATAACAAAACTAGCAGTTTGTTTACAGATTGTGCATTAGTACGTAAAATGGGGGAAAGGAGTTTGAAATAGTTAGCTTTCATATGGTCTTATTGGAAAAAATATATATAGACAATGTTATGATTTGACTATTTTAACAAAATAAAATCATCCAAATCAATGCAAAATATTTCCTATAGAGTATGTATATACATAAATAAATTTCACAAAATAGTGTATAACAGTTAGTGTCAACACTCTGTACAGAAGAATGCATGTAAGTATAATGGAATGGCAAGTAGCTGGAAGAAACGGTTTCTCACCTTCTTCTAACTGTGTTCTTTGAGACGTGTTGTTCATGTCCATTCCAAATACGTATGTGCACACCGCGTGTACACCAGCCAGAAGATTTTCGCTTAGCAGCATCCGTAGGGTTGGCTTGGGCACCCCCTGGAGTTGCACCTTCATGGCGCCCAATATAACACCCTGCCAACCCACCACCACCTCAGTTCCTCCTTGCTGGCTACTCTGACAGAGGGGTAGGAAGGTGGGTATTGGAATGGACATGAACAACACATCTCGAAGAACAACAGTTATAAGAAGGTGAGTAATATTTTTCTTCTTCTTCGAGTGCTTGTTCATGTCCATTCCAACCAGGTGACTCACAAGCCAAAGTTCAGCAGGTGGGGTTGGAGTCATCTACTAATTGGAGCATGGCTTGTCCAAAGGCTGCATTGTCTCTGGCCTGTTGTGTGATCGCATAGAGCATTGTAAACATGTGTTTCAAGGACCAAGTTGCCAGTCTACAGATTTCCTGAGTGGGGACCTGTGCCAGGAATGCAGCTGAGGAGGCCTGAGCCCTGGTGGAGTGAGCGGTGACCAGCAGGGCGGGCACCTTCACCAGGTCGTAACACTCCCGAATCCAGGACGTGATCCACAACGAGATGCATTGGGATGAAACAAGGAGGTCCTTCATTCAGTCCGCCACCACTACAAATAGCTGAACAGACTTGCTGAATGACTTAGTTCTCTCTATATAGAAGGCCAGTGCTCTGTGTACATCCAATGAGTGAAGCCTAAGCTTCCTATCACAGGAATGTGGCTTGGGGTAAAACACTGGGAGGAAGATATCTTGGTTCATGTGGAACTGGGAGACAACTTTAGGGAGAAAAGCCAGATGAAGCCTGAGTTGGATCGTGTCCTTATGAAAAACTTTGTAAGGGGGCTCAGATGTAAAGGACCTGAGCTGCGATACTCTCCTAGCTGAGGTTATTGCCACGAGGAATGCCACCTTGTAAGAGAGATAGATAAGGGAGCATGTCACCAACGGCTCAAATAGAGGGCCTGTAAGCCTGGCGAGGACAAGATTAAGGTCTCAAGCTGGGACAGGCTGGCACGTTTGCAGAGTCTGTCGAGGCCTTTGAGAAAATGAGCAACCGTAGGGTTTGTGAAGATGGAGAAGCCGTCTGCCACCAGATGGAAGTCGGAGATGGCAGCCAAGTGGACCCTTACTGATGACAAGGACAGGTCCTGTTGTTTAAGATGAAGGAGGTAGTCCAGTATGAATGGTATTGGGGTGAGTGTTGGTGACTGATTGTGTTGCTCTAACCAGAGAGAACCTCTTCCACTTGGCAAGGTACACTGCCCTTGTAGAGGGCTTCCTACTGCCAAGGAGAACTTGCCTGACTTGATCTGAACAGGTCAGTTCCACAGAATTTAGCCATGGAGCATCGAGGCTGTGAGCTGGAGCGATTCTAGGTTAGGGTGCTGGAGGCAGCCGTGGTCCTGTGTGATCAGGTCTGGGACTAGCGGCAAGGTGAGCAGGGTCACAATGGATATTTCCAGGAGTGATGTGAACCAGTGGTGGCATGGCCATGCCAGAGTTATCAATATGACCCGCTCCTGGTGGATCTTGAGGAGACCTTGTGGACCAGCACTATCGGTGGGAACGCGTACAGCAGATAGTCCCCTCACAGGAGCAGGAAGGCATCCACGATGGACCGTGATTCATGAAGGAACAGAACAGTTGACATTTCTTTTTGCTGCATGTAGCAAACAGGTCTATTTGAGGAGATCCCCAGAACAGAGCTTGCTATGTCTGGCTGGAGGGACCACTCGTGGCCATGAAGAGTTCAGTTGAGACTGTCCGCCACCTTGTTCTGTTATCCAGGGAGGTATGAAGCCTGCAGGTGTATCAGGTGCTCTATGCAGAAGTCCCACAGCACGAAGGCTTCCCAACACAGGGGAGAGGAGTGTGCACCTCCCGTTTGTTGATATAAAACATTGCTGAGGTGTTGTCCGTGAGGACTGAAACACATCTGTCAGTTCCAAAAACCTGGCATGCCAGATGCACCGCTTTCAGCTCTCTGACATTGATATGCTGAGTGAGGTCCGCCTGAGACCAGAGGCCCTGGGTCCTGAGGTCTCCCAAATGAGCTCCCCATCCCAGATGGGAGGTATCTGTCACTAACGAGAGGGATGGCTGAGGGCTGGTGAAAGGCAATACTACACAAACCACCTGTGGGTCAAGCCACTACAGGAGGGAGTCCGGTACAGGGTGGAGCAGGGTTACAATGCTGTCCAGAGCATTTTGAGCTGGTTGATAAACAAACACCAGCCATGACTGGAGTGGGTGAAGTCTGAGTCTGGAATGCTGCACTACACAGGGCAGCCATGTGCCCCAGCAATTTCAGGCAGTTTCTTGCTGTGGTCGTGAGGAACTGCCTGAGGCCCCATATAATGTCCCCTAGCGACCGAAACCTGGCTTCCAGGAGATATGCCTTGGCTTGAGTTGAGTCCAGGACTGCGCCTATAAACTCTATCCTCTGCACCGGGAACAGAGTGGATTTTGCCTCATTGAGAAGGAGACCTAGTTCAAGGAAGGTCCTTCTTATGAAGTTTACCTGATCCTCCACTTGGGATCTAGAGTGGTCTTTGATCAGCCAGTCGTCGAGGTAAGGGAAAACGTGAATTTGGTGCCGTACAGGAATGCCGCAACTACTGCCAAGCATTTGATGAAAACTCGAGGTGCTGCTTACAGGCCAAAAGGGAGGACGGCAAACTGATAGTTACTGCTGCTCACCATAAACCGAAGGTAATGTCTGTGATGTGGAACTATTGCTATGTGGAAATATGCGTGTTTCAAGTTGAGGCATACCAGTGTCATGGATCCAATGAGAAGATAATGGAGGTCAGCAAGACCATGTGGAACTTGAACCTCTTTACAAGCTTGTTGAGCTGCCGCAGGTCCAGGATGGATCTGAGGCCCCCCTTGGCTTTTGGTATTAGGAAATACCATGAGTAGAAGCCCTTGCCCCTTTTCTCTGAGGAACCTCTTCTACTGCCCCCACCGAGAGGAGAGATTGCACTTCCTGAATTAGAAGTTGCTTGTGAGAGGGGTCTCTGAAGAGGGACAGGGAAGGGGAGTTGAGGGGTGAGAGGACACAGAATGGGATAGAATATCCCGTCTCTAGCATGCTGAGCACCCAACGGTCCAAGGTGATACAGGGCCAGGCACGGTAGAAAGGATATAGATGGGACAAGAAGGTAAGAAAGGATGGATCCAGAGTCTGAACTGGTGAGCTGTCCTCAACCACACCTTCAAAAGGGGAGTCTGGGCCCGCGTGGAGTCTTGGGATGATCAGAGTTCTGCCCTGAGGAAGGATGCTACTGCCTCCTACCACTCCTATTCTGCCTACATGGAACATCCTGGTGGCTCTGAGTCTGGTAGGTTCACAGGGCAGATTGAGGTCTAAAATGCCTGTGCTGAGTAGCTGGCGTGTGAAGCCCCAGAGAGCGCAGGGTGGCCCAAGAGTCTTTCAAAGAGAAGAGGGACAAACCCTCAAAAGAGAGGTCCTGGATAGTCTGTTGGACCTCATGTGGCAGCCCAGAGACCTGCAACCAGGAACCTTGCCTCATCACCATCCCCATGGCCAATGTGTGCAAGGCTTCATCCACTGCATCCAAAATCACATGTAGGGAGGCCCAGGAGACCAGCTTCCCTTCCTTCTCTAGTGCAGAGAACTCCACATGAGAGTCTTGTGGCAGGAGTTCTGCAAACTTGTCCACTGCAGAGCAGGTATTGTGCCCGTGTTTGCTCATGATAGCCTGCTGGTTTGCAATGCGGTATTGCAGGCCCCTATTGAATAGACCTTCCTGCCAAACAGGTTGAGTCTTTTCGTCTCCCTATTTTTTTGAGTGGAGCCTTGAAAGCCCTGATGCTCCCTCTGATTGGCCACATCAATCACCAAAGAGTCTAGGGGAGAGTGGGTATATAGGTGTACCCTTTAGATGGTACAAAAAAGAGCCGTTCGGTTCTCTTGGCCATAGGGGCCAGAGAAGCGGTGGTCTGCCATGGAGATTTAGCAGTGTCCACTACTGTCTTTATCAGCGGCAGGACTAACCGCGATGGACCTAAGGGGGCGAGGATGTCCGTGACTTGGGTCTGACTCCTCCGCCATCTCCTCTGCCTGTATGCCCAGGCTTTGGCCAGCCCCTCGCAGAAGCTGCTGGAGAACCCAACTGTCCTCGAGAGCTGGAGCCGCCTGTGTCCCTGCAACCGCTTCATCCAGTGAGGATGAGGAGTAGAAAACTAGCAGTGGACCTTGCTCACTACTCTCAGAGCCTGGGTCTCTCAGTACGTGGTATTCAAGAGGATGTGGTGCCGGGGCCACTGGTGGTGAGATGTGCCGCGATCAGTGTGGGTACCTCTAGGTCTGGTGGTGCCAAGCTCATTGATGCCGGTGGAGTTGGAGCTGGAGCCATTGGCAGTGCTGCTGACTGAAGGACCGGTGCCGGAGCAGGCTGTAACAGCAGGGCCATCACTAGGGTCAATGGTGCTGCTGTCAGAGGTGCTGGCGTTGCTTGCAGAACAAAGGATGCCAAAGACACCGACGCCGACTGGGATCTTGGACCGTGAGCCTGACCCTGGTGGTATGCCCAGGGTGTCAAAAGGGCCATTGGGACGAAGGCTGCCACTGCTGCACCCATGGTGCTGGGTAGAGTTGGTGGCTCTGGCGTGATCGGGACTTCCTGCTCCTCGACTTGCCGGAGTGATAGGAGTCTGCCTCCCATTCCAAGGTCTCTAAGTAGGAGGACCACAGAGAAGCAGTACTCTAGGCCACCGGGGATCAGTGCCTAGGGGCTGGGGATTGATGTGGCTCCTCTGTATGTGCGGGCCATGCCGGGGGTGCTGGGGATGGAGAACGGCACACCATCAGTGCCGATTTGCCCCTAGAGTGGAAACGGGGCTGCACGGTCACTGATGACTTGTCCCTCCTCTGTGGGGAGGACAGCACAAGTAGGCGCATCAGAACCCTGGCCACCTAAAGCACCTCCGGCATCGATGGGAGCTGAAGGTGGACACCCTGATGATCCAGGGACTGAGGAGGATTCAGACTCGATTGGACCCCAGCCAGGACAGAAGTCAACAGGACTCTGGAAGGCTGTAGGGAGGAGGCAGTCTGTCTCGAGGCACTCATGAACGCCACCAACCTTGGGGTTTGAGTTGGGGGGACTGACCCCTCCCTGGCCTCTTCTTCTTTAGTGGCACGGGGATTGAGAGTGGTGCCGCACCAAGGATGGTTTCTTATGGCCTGAGCCGTGATGGTGCTGAGGGGCCTTAGAGTCCTTGGCTGGTACTAGTTCACGCCCCATTGGCACCAGAGCACTGTGCACCAATGAAGGAGTACTCAGCGCAGATTCGGCAGGTCCGGGCTTGGAATGTGGCCATAGCACCACCACTATTAGCAGAAGTTTAAGTCTCTGCTCCTGGTCTTTGAGGGTTCTGGGTTGGAAACCCTTACAGATCCAGCACTTTTCTTTACGGTGACTCGCTCCAAGGCACCACAGACAGGAAGAGTGAGGGTCACTCTTAGGCATAAACTTGCCACAGTTCTCACAGAGCTTAAAGGCTGGAGACTCGGCATACCCCAGAAGGGGGGAAGCATTGTCGGGGGGATAGGGGAAAAAGCAAAAGCAAAAAACAATGGGAAATATCCAAGTGTCATTTATATCATTGATCTACCCCCGCTGAGATCTTCTGGTGAGCACCAAAAACCAGCTCCAAATTTCAGTAACTTGTTGGACTTTGCTTTTGATTCTATGGAATGGTATGCCAGGCTGCTACTATCCATACATAGGACAGCAGTGCTGTCTAGTGAAACTTGGGAGGGAGAAAAAGATTAGACTATGCCACAACATATCATTTGGTTTAGGGCAAGTTGCACGGATCTGGAAGACAAACTATCCTGAGTTCAAGTAACCTCTTTTGATAACTGTTGGTAATATTTCTGTGCACTTCACAAACTCTTATATTGAACAAAGCCTCATATCACTAACTTAGAAGAAAGTCACTATAAATTTTCTCACATTTTGCAGAAAAGCAAACTGAGTTATTCCTAGGAAAGAATATTTTTTCCCTCCGTAAAAAAACTCCTCCCATTCTCCCCTCAGTAATAATTTTTATAACTATCATCCCTTTTAAAATAGTCTGGGATCTGAAAGTTAAGATGTGTTTTTTCAAGCTTCTGCCTCTTCATTAAAATTGTTTTCTTTAGGGGGAAAAAATGTATCTTCAATTGTGCAAAGTGACAACAAAGCTACACAACATTTTAAATACACACATACTTTAATGCCCAGCATGAACCAAAAACAGTGCTAAAATTGTTTCAGAATATACCTGAAGAAAGAATCAGACTTTCCACTCAATTTTTACCCTGTTGGAGCTTTACTTTGAGCAGTTCTTAGTATCACAGGTTAACATGTGTTGAAGTCATTTAGAAACCCAATACATTTCAATAAAATCAACTTAAATGTTCTGAAACTTCTATTATAGAAAAGGAGATGTTTAGGTTTTCCTCCACATAGAAATGGATAGCTGGTTTATTCAGCATTGCACAGTACAGAACACTCACAGATATAAATGCTTCCACCACATTAGAAAGACCTGCTTTTCCTGTTGCTCTGTATTTGTGCCAAGCAACTGTTTCACGGTTACCTGTTTTTCTACAGAGTAGTTTGCAGTAAGATCAAACTCTCACTTTTTCTAGTATACAAAGAGGCTTCTAGATAATGAGCACATGCTTTTATGAGCAACTGGACTATTACATGGAGCACAAAATGTAACATCACAAACGCGGGAGATGTGAGGCTTTATATCCAGTAGAATGAAATATGACAAATATTTCTTAACTGAGAATCTGTTTTGTTTGCCTCATCGTTCTACTTGCCCTGTAAAAGTGACACTTGCTTTAAAGCCTTTCAGGTTAATCTACAGGAGTGATTGCTCCAGGGCAAACATAGTGTAGCCAGAGACTAACTGCCCTGAGAGGGACAAATCCATTCAGAAGAGGGAGAAGGCATTTCAGGAGAATTATGACTCCTTCTCCCCCATGCTCACACCCAGGAGTGCTGGAACAATTTTTATAGTGGGGGTAATGACAGCCACTGAATCAAACTGTAAAGGCAATCCACTTCAAGCCAGGGGCTGCAGCAGCACCCCCAGCACTTATGCAAACTCCAGTGTTTTCTCTGGACAGTTGGGAAGAAGGGTCAAACTGGAACATCCCTTTCACAAGTTCTTCATTCTTTAGTCTCTCTCAAACTGAGGTAGGTGATATGTGCAGCCTTCCCTGAGAATAATTGGGGAGAGGATAGCAAACACAAGAACTTAGGATAGAGGCGACATGCATTTCCACTGAATGAACAGTGTTGTGTCTTCTTTTTCCTTAACTTCTGTGTTTTCTTCTCCCTTCTCTCTGCTGCTTTTCTCAGAGGTCCAGTCAGCAGGCGGCTCAGCCTGAGAGAGCCCAAGAGCAAACCTCCTGCCTCCTGCTCTAGCTGCTTCATGCACCTCAGAGAACTCAATTGCTCAATCACTTCTGCTTCTCTCAAGCTTTTTTTCAGTGCACTTGTAACAAATAAAAAAGTAGCAGAGAGTTTGAATTTCATGTTTTTTCACAGAAATTGTACATTTTTTTTGTAAAATCTCAGTGTCTCCTTCTCACTAAACTCCATAGCAACTGAAAAAGTAATAATAAAAAAGTCTTCATTGCCACCAAACTCAGGATTCAGCAGGCCAAATTCTTCCCTAGTTGCAGCTGGGCAGCTCCAACTTCTTCACATTCTGCCCTCAGATACACACAGTCAGTGCTCTTGCCCTTCAGTGGGGTTTGCACAGAAATAACGGACAGAAAATTTGAATACTATGAAATAATACAAGGTGCCTATGGGGCAAGTAGAACTCAGATATTTTTTTACTACTATTAAGATGACTGAGACTCTAGGAGCTCTAACAATCAATTAATGTCATAGTGTAACCCAGGGTTTCTCAAACAGGGGTCGCCGCTTGTGTAGGGAAGCCCCGGAGGGCTGGGCTGGAGTGTTTACCTGCCCTGTCTGTAAGTCTGGCCGATCGCGGCTCCCACTGGCCGTGGATCACTGCTCCGGGCCAATGGAAGCTGCTGGAAGCAGCGGCCAGTACATCCCTCAGCCTGCGCCACTTCCAGCAGCTCCCATTGGCCCAGAGCAGCGATCGGCCGGACCTGTGGACAGGGCAGATAAACACACCAGCCCAGCCCACTAGGGGCTTTCTCTACACTAGTGGTGACCCCTGTTTGAGAAACCCTGGTGTAACCCCAACAACATTAAAATAATCAACCAGACAGGAACACAGGCAGCCAACTATAGAGTTCCTTTCGACCCCTTCTTCCGGATTAAGAAATACACTCAGCCCTCTCCAGAAGACCTATCAAATGGAATTCATCATTCTGTTTATTGCGTGTAAGCTAGAAAAGAATCAAATTCCCTCTTCTGGAGCTATGTTGGTTCTGCTGGGCTAACAGAAGTAAAAAATCGACCACTTTTTACAACTATCAGTAAATCAATGGAGCTTTGATTCCAAATAAATACAGGAACCAGAGCTGCTATGAGAAAAGGTGCCATTTTTACACAGTCACTTTTCTGAGTAGCTTTCAGTCTAGCAGTTCCATAAAGATAACATACATCTAATTGTCTGGACTGCATCATTTCTTTCATAACTTTAATGAGTTCAGTGTAAATGATGGCTAATTTGACATTTTATTTTGCACTTTGCTAACAATGCTTTTATTTTATCCTTCTTCATGGCAATGATAACCAAGAGGAGATAACTGCATCACACATGCTGTATTCCCACATACAGCTGTTGAGCAACACTGAAATCGTTTTCCAGATCATTAAGTGCATTCCCCACCTAAAAGACTGAGATGTTGATAATAAAGCAGTGATCATTCAAACAAGTACATGCAAGTGCAAACCTGTCAAAAGGCAAAGCACTAGAAGAAAAACAGGTTTCTAGCCATCACTTGTAATCCTCTTATTTGAATACTATGTTTGTGTATTTGGTATGTATCCCTCCTGTACAGATGGCATATTACTGTCTCACACTAACTGAACATTTGAAGAGCCAAAAGAAAAAAAAACAAAAACAAAATCTATCTAAATTAAATGACTAACAACAGATCCTGCAGAGTCAGGGGGAGGAGGAACATTTTTTCAAAGCCAGGTGCAGTGAGTGTGACCATAGAAATATACATGCACATTTCTGCATATAATAAAATGAATGTGTGTGGTCAGCTATTTATTTTTTATGCAGCAGTGCAGATTTTCTGAGGGCACAGGATGATTTCATGGGGAGATACTTGAGGATCTGTCAGTTCCCTGTCCATACCCTCCAGAGTCTCAAATCATAACAACTCTTCTGGCTAATAAATATTGCTTTGGATATCTGATGGACAGGGTACATCGTGAGCAGTAAGAATCCTCCAGAGATGAATTTTGTGCTTCTGCTGAATTCCAAAAGGGGGCCCCGAGTTTGGTGGCAAAATATAGACTGCTCTGACTTTTTGAAATGTTTCATAATTTGCGTGTCCAAAAATAATATCCATTCTTCTGTCAAACACAGTACAGCAGATCATGCATTGGGAGCTTTATGCACAAGCTTTACTTAGTCACATCTTAAACAACCATTCTGATGTATAAACCTCAAATTACATTGTTTTATTTTGAGTCATTGTAGTTATAACCTCTATTTTAGTTGCTTTATTCTTTTTTTCCCCTTTTTTATGAAATCCTGCGCTCTCTAGAAAATACATAATCACAAAGGTTTACAAAAAAGACATTAGGTGTGTGTCATTAGGTTATAATACTGAAATCCCTTAGCAGGCTATAAACCTGCCTAGTATTATACTAGTAGTATACGTCATGTTATTTTATTGTGTTGGTCTAAGACTTACATTTGAAAAATGTAGGTACCCTAGAACCACAAGTGACAATTTCAGAACAGTCAATTCAGTCCCTCACATTTTGATGGTTGATAGATAAAGTTCTGTCCAATTTGCTTTGGAGTTAAAACTTTATAAACAAAAGGTCTGTCTGCTCTGTGGGGAACAAGATGCTGTAGAACCGTTCATAAGGGTAGCAATTTGCTTCAATATTCTTGGACAGAACGCCCTCTCTCCATCACTCTTCTACAACATGCTGTGTGCTAACTGGATGGCACCATATTGTTGAGATAAGTTCCTGTCTGCATCCTGTAGTACTTGCCCAGACCGGTATTGCCCTGGCCTCTTCCTTTGTCATTCAGTGTTGAACGCATTCTACAACAATATGCATTACCTCACCTGTTGGAGGCGAAGCCAGACCTTTTGGCACCTGCTCCCCTATTTGGTGTAAACATTGCTTGTGCCAATCAGAGGCGAACACACACAGGTTTTGGGCCCCGTCCCCTATGACACTTCTGTGATGTCATAGTGAGTACTTTAGGGGTTGCCCTGCCATGTGCAGGCAGAGAGAGGAAGAAAAGTATCCCGTTGTATTCCGTGATTCCTGTGTTTACCCCCCGTAACGGCCTGATAACTCGAAGCCTCTTCTCAGTCACGTGTTTCAAATAGAGCTCTACGTTGCAGTCGTGATGCTGTGGTTTGTATTTGTAAGTATCATTATTACTAAATGCTGCATTTGGTTTATAAAATATTGTTAGTAGATATTTTAGGCATTTGTGTGTTTTAGTTTTGTTAACTCTATTAGCTATCATAGCCTGCTCCTTATCCCTTGTAACTATCCCCAATAAAACTTTAAAATTGATTAATTTTAGTTGTGTGTGTGTGTGTCTGCAGTTTGCCTCGTGACCCATACTCTCCTTGCATCTCTTACCTACATAGTCTATTGCCACGTGCAGCCTGGTAAATAACAGGCCAGCATTTTCTTTTGCCCCTGCGAATACGTGGCAATCTACACATACATCTTAGAAGCAGCTGCATTTCAGTGGCAGTGTTTGTAAAGCAGCACTTTAGGACTCTTTGGGATGAAAATCAGTGAATGCATATAAAAATATTACCGCTTAGAATTTAACTAAGTGAGAATACTGATTTTTTTTTTTTGTGAGAGAACTTCACACTACAGCATAAACTGTGGCTGTGTCATATTTCATTCCTTACAGATTCCTAGTAGCTCTGAACTTTTCCCTGTATTATATTTCACACACAAATTTGGACAGCTGGCTTCAAAATCTCTGCCTGGCCTATTGAGATATCACCTATTTATTGGGAATACCTAGCACATTATTTCAAAATGATGAAGGAAAATAATTGGAGATGAAGCCAAAAAGGCACAGAAATGGAGTGCTGAGTTGGCATTGTAGACGTCCCAGAACATCCTGGTTTTAAATAATCCATCTATAATATGAGCCAGTTTACCCTATCTTGGAGAGGTGTTGTAAACGTAAGAATGGCCCTACTTGGTCAAACCAAAGGTCCATCTAGCCCAGTATCTGGTCTTCCAACAGTGGCCGGTGCCAGGTGCCCCAGAGCGAGTGGACAGAACAGGTAATCATCAAGTGATCCATCCCCTGTCACTCATTCCCAACTTCTGGCAAACAGAGGCTAGGGACACCATCCCTGCCATTGATGGACATATCCACCACAAATTTATCTAGTTCTTTTTTAACCTTGTTATGGTTTCTGCCTTCACAATATCCTCTGGCAAGACTTTTTCACAGGTTGACCGTGTGTTGTGTGAAGAAATACTTCCTTTGGTTTGTTTTAAACCTGCTGCGTATTTCATTTGGTGACCTCTAGTCCTTGTGTTATGAGAAGGAGTAAATAACAGTTCCTTATTTACTTTCTCCACACCAGACATGATTTTTATAGATTTCTATCATAATCCCCCCTTAGTTCTCTCTTTTCTAAGCTGAAACTTAACTAGTGTTTATAAACACACTCTTTAGGCCCTTGATTAAAAAAAAATCATCCTGGAATTCCTAAAATGCTTTATTTTATGTAATATGTTCTGCAATAAAAGGCCAGTTGAGAACTGACAGCCTTAACTCTGAACTTCTTTACATTTTCTGATGAAGTTGTTATCCTTATCTCTGGCTCAAGTCTATTTTGAGAGCTTACTGTGTGGTGGTGATGTATTTACTGTTACATATTCTTAACACCTTAATTAATAAGGGGTGATGACCAGTTTAAGAAACAGTCTCTTGAGTGATGCTGGAATAACAACCAATTACTGCCCAGTCTCTAATTTCCAATTTTTTGTCCATTACAGATGCACTTAAACACCACCGAGATGCTGCTACATTGGGCTCCACTCTTGCTTTTTAAATTTAATTTATGCTCATCATCATCATGAATGACCTCCTGTTTGTTTTGGATTAAAATCAGTTGACCATTAGGAATGCTCATTTACTTCTCATTAGTTTTTGATCCCAATGGTCATGGCTGGTATTTCAGCAGCCAAAGGAAATTGCTAATATGCCTGGAAATGATCCTTATTCCTTCAAGCCATACCTCAGAGATATCAAATTGATTCTTGGTCATGGAAACTGTTATAGTGTTTCTATCTTGTGCGGCTATTCAACATATAAACAACATGAAGTCCCTTGGCAAGACATGAGTAGACGTTATTACAGAGTCTTAGGGTATGGCTACACTTGCAACTTCAAAGCGCTGCCACGGCAGCGCTCTGAAGTGTGAGTATGGTCACAGCTGCACATACTTCACATCCTCTACGAGTGTAGCTTGCAGCGCTGAGAGCCATGCTCCCAGCGCTGCGGCACTGTTTACACGGAGGCTTTACAGCGCTGTATCTTGCAGCGCTCAGAAGGGTGTTTTTTTCACACCCCTGAATGCGAAAATTGCAGCGCTGTAAAGCGCCAGTGTAGCCATGGCCTTCTACTCAGAGGATGTGTAATTGTGTCTCTCCTCCTTGTAGACTTTACAAGTTTTGCCTTGGCACTAGAAGAATGCTTGGATATTAACCAGCTGAATACATCAGACTCTTTTTTTCTAAGTCTGTGACAACACAAATATTGCTGGTAAGACAGATCATAATTAGAGGGTTTTTTTTCTTCTTTTCCTATATTAAAGGAGGTGATTAGAAGCAGTGAATCCAGTTAAGACTTTGGAAGTAAATTAAGCTAAACCGAATTAAGATAAAACTAAGCTAAAAATCAGGGTCTGAGGAATCACACAACCCATTTTGCCTACATCAGGCCAGTCTTTCCATAAATTCATCATCAGATGCAGGAAAGAATCCTTTCTGCTGCTAACTAGAACTACAGTCTATACAATTTAGCATTGTGCAGTGGTCAGAGTGAATAGGGGTGGATCTGTGAAAGCACCTAATATTAGGCCCATGGACCCAACTGATAATATACTGTATGTTCTGAATTTTACACTGTAGAATGCTATTTAATATGGTGAATATTTGTGATTTATTTGCCTTTATTTGTGACTTTCTGGCATCCCACTAGGATGTCAAAATTGTCACAGCCTTTTCTGTAGTAGTTTATCCTTGTTGCTTAGTAGGAGAACTAAATAAGGTGCCTTATTCTTTAGCTGCACGCTTACCAAGCAAAGTGTCATCTACAATGTAAGGTCTCCTCTTAATAACTGTACAGGGAGAAAGGCAGTGCATCATGGCTAGATTTCACACAGCACTCAGGGAGAGCATATGTACTTTATAACAACTGGAGTTGCTAAAACATGCTGCTGGGGATACCCAGAACTGTGAGCCACTGTGTTACCACTCTGCCTCCGCAAGGCTGAATTTTGCTGGAGATTGGATTATGTCTCAGCTCCCTGGCACACCAGCCAAATTCTTGAAGCTCTCCCAGTCCTAGCAGGAACAATCTGTGAACTCCGAGATCCTCAGAGATGTTTCTCTAAAATACAGAGCCCCTACCACTGCATTCAAAGAAGATATTAAATTCACTCTGTTAAAATCTCAGTACAGTTTCTTAATTTGACTAGAGCAAATTCACCGTTCTCTCCAAACACAGCAGTGAATTGATTTCTAGTAAAAATGGAACAAGTTTATTAACAAAAGAGCATGGATTAAGTAATACCAAGTAAAAGAGTGTGATGGGGCAAGGCCAGATGGCTACAGTAAAGTACTGAGAAACAGGTATGTTAGCACCAGGCTAAACAAATCCCTAGGACCATGGTAACCAAATGGCAGTTGCTCCAGGTTAATCAAGGCACCTGGAGCCAATTAAGACCT
>NC_133770.1:144165609-144171716 GCF_003597395.2 Chelonoidis abingdonii
AAATCTGCCAAGAAGTGCAGGACCCACCAAGGTAGAGGAGGAACTTTGTCACAAGAGATAAAGGTAAGATTGATACAAGCAAGCAAAAGAAAACACATGGAAAAGTCTAAAACCTAATCGAGCAAAACACATTTTTTGTTCCAGATGGTTTCCCGCCCCCCCCCCAGTCTCCTTAGCTGAAATCTGTTCTAGTAACATCACACAGAAGGAATTTATAACTTCACACATAAAGTTAACAAATGCATTTTACAATTATATTAATTACCAGAGTGTCATTAGTTTTCATATATACCTCTGTGACAGAAATATACCCATGTTCATACCCTACACTACTGTAATAATATTGTACACAAAATGTTTTGTAAAGTATCATTTCAAAACTCATAATTTGCTGGCCAGTATCATCCTGGTAAAATAGGTGTGGCAAAATTGTATGTGTAGCTTTAAGATTTGCTTGTATGATGTTATAAATACATGTTCCAAACCCCACAGCCTTACCCAAACAGAAGTTGGCAAACTGGTCTGTCCCAAACAAAGAAATGTGCGATCAGCTTAATTTGCATTTAAGCAGTAAACAGAGACATCAAGCAGGAGGGAAGACAAAAGAGATTCAAACAGGTGAGAAAAAAACAGGAGGGAATATCCTTCCACATAGGTTCTTTGTCTCCTTGTGCCCAGCTGGAAATATTTTTTAAGAAGGGAACTGAAACTATAAAAATGAGGGACAACACCCCCAATGGACATCTCTTTCTACCCTGCCTATCACATTCGCTGCATCTGAAGAGAAAAAGGAAGCAAGTGTTAGTCTCTGGAAGAGGGTTCCTAACCTAAGAATTTGGTCAGTAATCTGCTGGAACATGCCATGAGAAATTTTGCTTGAATCTAATATAGTTTATTAAGTTAGGCATTAGTAAAACATTTTATGTTTTTTCTTGTTACCATTTTATGCCTCATTACTTGTGCCCACTTAAAATCTCTCTTTTTGTAGTTAATAAACTTGCTTTACTATTTTATCTAATCCAATACGCTTAAACTGAAGTATCTGAATAACGATTTGAGATAATAAAATGGCATATTATTCCCTTAAAGAAATAACAGACTTAAAATATTTCTGCCCTTTAGGAGAGGGATGGGCAGTACAAGGCATACATATCTGGGGGGAAATCTAAGACTGGGGATGTGATGGGATCACCCTGCAGTAGAAACAAGGCTGCTGAGAGCTAGAGTGTAATCCACATGCAGCTGGCAGGCAAGCTGCAGCTACACACAGACACTCAGTGTGTGGTTGCATGCTTGCAGGCTGTTTGTGAGCAGCCCAGGTGGGAGCTACTTCAGCAAGGCCATTGTAATACACCCAAAGTGGCAGGGCAGGAGTGACACAGGTGCTCATTAGTCTGGGTTGTACCCTGGTACATCACAACTTCACAAGGCATATTTTGTGCAGTAATATGTAGGGTGTGAATACGGGGGTACCTAGGGTCACACTTTCTTCTCATGGGGAGTATCAGGTCATGGTGCTGCACTTGGCATATTGTAGTTCTGAGTCTATGAATGGAGGTTTTGGGGAATAAAAGGTGGGAAAGGAGTGGGAAGAGACACAGTGGGATTGTTCTCTTCCTGCTAGATAGCTTGGCAGTATTACATAGTGGGATTTGCAATGTCTGGAAAAGGGTAGAGTTTGATAACTAAGCAAAGAATTCCACCTTGCAAAGATGCCAGTCTTGCCCTGAGACTTTTAGGGATGTTTGGAAAAAAATAGAGAGGAAATAAGGAGGTTCCTGGGATTAGCAGCAAGTGTTGAAGATGCTAAGCCAGATACAGACAGGGGATCTGGGGTAACACCTTGAACACTTGAGGTGCATTTTACATGCATTCCTGTGTATGTTAGAGAAACGGGGAACTCTCTCTAACCCTTCCCTGCTCCCTGGAAAACACTGGTCTCTCTCTCTCCTCCCCCTGGAGACACTAGGACCTCTTTCCACCCCTCCCCTTCACCATTTGTTACACCTCTGCCCCCCCTGCCCCAAATATGGAAGGGGAGGACTGGCCCTAGGAAAGATGTCCTCCTATGGTGCCGAGGGCCATTAATTACCTTGGCCAGTCTTGGAACTGGAACTCCTTCCCAAGATGATCTTCCTCTGTTGTGTTCTCTCTCTTCCTCCTCCTCCTGCCTCTCCAGCTTCTCTCCCTTGAGACTGAGCAGTGCTGGTCTCATAGGAGGCAAAGCCATGGAAATTGTCACTGGGGTTTGGGGTGCTGGATTCACCACTCAAGCCACACACTGTGTGTTGTATTTCAACTGCCCCATATGCATCCTGCTGGTGTGCTTTAGGTACGTAGAGTGCATTGAAACATGGTGCAGCAGGATCCACATGAAGCAGTTAGAATGCAAGGCCCAGCCTTTGGCTTGGGTGGTAAATACAGCAGCACCCCAACCCATTCAAAAATTTACCATGCTTGCCTCCTATCAGACCCTCACTGTGCAGTCTGCACATATGCCATGGAGGCGGTGGAGAAGACAGTTCCCAGTAGTGCTGTTTGCTGTGTTTGTCTCACCCGAGTGGTGATGAGTGACACACACTTTATATATGTGTGTGCATGCACACAATTCATCTTATAAAATGTGTAAATTTAAACCTGAATTACTAATTTCATAATGAGATGTAAATAATTGGGAGTATTATGAAATATTAGGGAGGGATGGCATCTCTGCACCTTAGTATCTTGGTTATGTTCCTTATTAATGACTTATTGTTACCTATACAAATTTCTGTATTGTTGCATGGAAAACTAATAACAACAATTAAATTTTCAAAAAGTCCATTAACAACAAAACTGGTGACATTTTTTGCATGAAAAATAAACTTTCCCTCATTGCAGAATGCCTAGGTGCTGTTTTCCCCATATACTTGTACATTAAGGAACACATTTGTTTATTCACTTTTTGTCCCTCTCTCAGCTACAATCCAGAGAGAGATGCTTTTCCTTCTAAGCTCCTAATGAACTTATATAACATCAATAAGTTAAGTAAACACAGACACTGGCTGTTGCATACATCATACTAATTATATATTGAACGGTATGCTTCTCCCATCAAGTGCCTCCCACATATTTGATATAAACCTTTCAAACTGAAAGGAAAATAAAAAAAAACAAAAACAAAAAAAACCCCAAAACCCCAAAGAAAACAAGTCCCAGAGCTGTGCTGTATGATTGAGAGAATCACTTATCCTGGTGTCACTAAGCTACAAAATCAATTAATGTGTTCCATCATCTTGAGAAAGTGCTATCTAACATGCACCATGAAACAAATTACATTGGATATTCCAAAAAGCAATTGCTTCCTCCATTCAGGATTAGGATTAAGGTAAATTGACCCTTTCTTCACATGTTCTGAGTATAAGGAAACATATTACTTTTCCTCCGCTTGCCTTTCAAATAGATTTTGCATGGCTTGCTAGTAGAAGCCAAACAGTAACAGAAATTCTACCTGTGGAACGTACATAAAGTTATTTAACTGAGATGTAATTTCTATGTAAAGTAACTTTCCATGGATGCATTAGGGTACATAATATAATTTAAACACTGGTAGTAACCTTCTTTCTAAGTGGATTAAAAAAATAGCCAATGTCCTTTTGGTAAACAAAACTGTATTGATATTTCATTAGCATATTCAACATTTCCTTTTGCACTTCCCAAATGCCAGAAATATTCTTAATGCCAATTAGATGTTCAGCTTTAATATTTTTAATCAAATTTTGCCAAAATTCACTTGACAATGTGCTCAAGTCATGCAACCCTGGGCTCATATCCAATGACAAATTACATCTTTTCTTTCCCTCTCTCCCAAAATATTCACTTTCTCAAAGGAAGTGGAGAAATGTTGATCTTGTGGTTAAAGTAAATGCCTGAAGAGCAGGACATATGAGTTCTCCTTCTGCCTCTGCAACCAACTTTCATTGTAACTTAGTGTCAGCCACTTTGGCTCAATTTCCTTATGTAAAATGAGAACACTATACTGATCTATCTCAATAAGGTTGTTGTGAGGCTTTGTTTCCAGTCCATTTCTGAATGCAAATCAAGGACTTGGTTTTGCACTATAAAGCTCTTTATAATTTAGATACTGGTAATCTCAGAGACTCCCTCTCTCTTTGTACTTTTACCCAACATTTGAGTCAGCTGAGGCAATTAGGCTAACAATCCTTAGATTTAAACATCTGAAGTTTAGGGATGTGAACATTCAGGAGAGGGTCTTTGACTGGAATTTGCTTTCCCTCTTGAGTCAACTGAAATAGAGATTTCTGACATTCAGGAAACACTGCAAAGTCTGTTTAATCAAGCTTTTCCCCATAAAGTGGTTTAAGCAGGTAGAGCTTTTTTACTCTTGTGAGGAGTGAAATATGAGTTTTTTTAGCAGTTAATATTTTGTCAGTTTAGATATTTGCCTTAGTATATGTTTCTAATTATATACAGGCAGAGCTGGTAGGGACAAAAAGGGTTCTTGGTTGAAAGCTAGGAGAAAGCCATGAGTTTTAGTATCTCTTCTGCTGACTAATATTAATGATTTATATTTACTTCACATATTATTGAGTAAGGCCTTATATCCTAACATTTGGGATACAAGAAATATAATTCTCACCATTTAACAAATGGGGTAACTGAGAGGTTGTACAAAGTGCCTTCCTCTGGCACAGGACGGAATAGAAGCCATGTCACTAAAATGGCATGCTCGAAGTCTCATCCGAGGAGCCCCATAGCCTTTCAAAATTAATGTGCCAGGTCCATATACTTGGCTGTGTTGTAACCACTAGACCACATTTCCCTTCCAAGTCAGCAAAAGAACCCAGCAATACTAATTCCCTCCTTCCTACTGCTGACTAGCAAAAAAAATTGTAGAAATGACTGGCAAAGTATGTTTTACATCCTCCTCTACAACAACCTAATACTATTACCTGTTACTGCTTTAGCTCATGTGATAAATTGCTCTATATAAATGAAGTTCTGTGTTGTGGGTATAAAGGCTCTGTATTTAGACCTGTGCTGACAGAAGTGAGGAGTCAATATGGTTCCACATTATAGGAATTCTGCTTTTTCAATTTCCTAAAACAAAAAAAGGAAGTTACATACAAAAACTATGCTAAAAGGCTAGTACCATGTAAAGCAAGTTACTCATTATATAAATAATGTAAACATCTGCTTCAGGGTTAAAACTCAAGCTACAGCATTGTGGTATACATTAGAACAAGAATATAAAACTGTACTTTTGGGCAATATTCATCTGAGCAATATTCAGACACCCATCCCTGCAGTTTGATGCTGAGCAGATAAAGCAGCATACCCCAAGTCGATAAGTGATATCCTAACACCCATAAGCTCCTACTTACACTGTGCAGATCTGGCACCAGGCTTTTCTCCTTAACAAGAGTCGTCCTCTGGAGAGTGAGGCTATGTGTATACTACCAGGGTAAATTGACCTACACAATGCAACTTAGGTCGAGTTACCATGAGATGTACACCGCGGGTGGTCACCGGGGAGAAATTCTCCTGTCGACTTACGTTACGCTTCTCATTGGGAGTAGAGTACAGGGGTTGACTTGAGAGCGATCTGCTGTTGATTCGGTGGGTCTTCACTAGACCCACTAAATCAGCCACTGGTGAATCAATCTCAGAGCGTCGATCCCAGCTGTAGTGTAGACATAGCCTGAGTCTGATAGCCTTCTACTTCCCAGCCCTCTACCTCTACAGATTTCAGGGGGTGACTTCCTATATGCATCCACTTTCTTGGATCCACAAAGTGGATGTCTGGCCTATCAGCCTGGTACTTAAGGATGAGGAAAATTGTTAAGGTAGGTCCATTTCTCCTCCCATTCTCCCATAGGGTGTCCAGGTGTCCAGTTTTCTACTGGAAAGTCTGGTTGAAAAGGGGATAAGACGGTTATTCACCTTTGTAACTGTTGTTCTTTGAGATGTGTTGCTCATATCCATTCCAGTTAGGTGTGCGTGCGCCGCGTGCACGTTTGTTGGAAGATTTTTACCCTAGCAACACTCGGTGGGTCGGCTGGGCGCCCCCTGGAGTGGCGCCGGATATATACCCCTGCCGACCCAGC
>NC_133770.1:144173747-144194527 GCF_003597395.2 Chelonoidis abingdonii
TGGTCGTCAGGGACAGTGAGGGCTGGGGCGGACAGAGCGGCATCCCTGCCCACATCAGGGAGGGAGTTATCCACCATTCTAGGGAGCCTAGGGTGCTCAAGGGAATGGTGACTATCGTGACCACTGGGCCCCTGTCCGGGCGGTATGCCGATTTGAGTCAAACTTGGAGAGGACAGAGGCAGAGCTTAGCGTGTTTGGTTACAAACTAGCAGGCAGCCATGGGACCCAGGAGACCGAGACAAGTGCGAGCCGAGGTCATTGGGGAAGTTTGCAGACCTCAGACAATCGGTGCCATCGCCTGAAACCCTGGCTGTGGTAAGCAGGATCCGGCTAGCTCGGAGTCCAGGATAGCCCCTAGGAAGTCTAACCTCTGCGTGGGAACCAGAGTGGATGTCTCCATAGTGATCATCTGGCCTAGATATGCGAATAGGTCCCTGACGATGCTCACACACTGAGTGACTTGTGTCTTGGAGTCTCCTCAGATAAGCCAATCATCCAGATTCTGAAAACGCATATCCGACGTCAGCGGAGGTGGGTGGCGACTACGGCCACACACTTGGTTAATGCCTGTGGGGCTGCAGAAAGGCCAAACAGTAGGACTGTAAACTGGAAGTACCAACGGTTGATTAGAAAGCGGAAGTATCTCCTGTGCGGAGGGAAGATGGCAATGTGAAAGTATGTATCCTTCATATCGAGGGCGGCATACCAGTCTCCAGGATCCAAGGACAGGATAATGTTCCCAGGGATACCATGTGGAACTTCAACCTTATTATAAACTGGCTGAAACCTCGTAGGTCTAGGACAGGACCGAGACCTCAGTACGAGTTGGGGATTAGGGAATAAGGGGAGTAAACCCTTTGGCCCCTTCATCCATCGGCATCTGCACCTCTTGTAAGAGGAATAGTGCCCGAGAGGAGTCCCCGAAGAGGGACAGGGTAGAACAAATTGGAGGTGGTACCCATACTCCACCATGTGTAGGAGACAGCGAATTGAAGTTAACTGGGACCACGCCAAGAGGAAGTAGGAGTGGGATACCGCCTGTAACCAGTACGCCACCCTCGGGCGCACCTTCGAAAGATTGTCTTTGGTCCCAGTGGTGATTGCGAGGGACCTCGATCTTGGCGGGCCCTGGCAGTCGTCTGCGACCACCTCAGCCACGCCGTCTGCCAAAGTCCTATCTGTGGCTAGGCACAGAGTGTGGCGGAGTGGCTGGGAACGGAAAGGCCTGCAGTAGGTCATCGGCGTATGCACGTCGAGAGAGAGCGCATTAGGACCCTGTTGTCCTTCAGGCTTTGTAGCCTGGGGTTGGTTTCACCGCAAAGAGGCCTTTACCAAACAATGGGAAGTCGTGAAAGGACAGAGGTTTGAAACCTGAAGCCATGAGATGCTCCTCATGGTAACAAGGTCTGGAGGGAAGCTCTGGCTGCCTTTTTCCCTTCCTCCAAGAGGGCAGTGAACTCTTGGCGGGAGTCTTGGTGGAGAAGCTCCATAAATTTATCCACCGCCACCCAGGTGTTATGATTATAGGGGCTAAGCAGGGCTTATTGATTTGCCACACAGGGCTATAAGGCCCTTGCAGAGTACACCCTGCGGCTGAGTAGGGTCATTCGCCTAGCCCCCTTCGATTTCGGGGCTGGGGCCTGCTGGCCATACCGTTCCCTTTTCTTAAGCAACGAATGACTAGTGAGCAGGGAGGAGGACGGACAGACAAGTAGTCGTACCCTCCATAGACTATCGGCATTTGCCTGGATGGTCCGAATAAACTGGTAGGGCCCCTCTAGTGGGGCAACCGCTGATAGAATGTCCACTACCGGGTCCCCTACCTCCGGGACCTCCTGCACCTGGAGGTCCACATTGAGTGCTACCCTCCATAGGAGGTCCTGATGGGCTCTCAGGTTGTTGGTGGGCACACCAGAATCGTGGTCCTGAGCATAAGAGCTGTCCGCATGGGAAGATACTGATGCATGTCCGGATGGCCATGGAGGTGCTGAAAAATCATGGGCAGAGTCTCTGACTCTACCAGACCTTGCCCAACTTGGCACCTGGGACCGGTACCAGAAGGCGCACCAGTACCTGGAAAGAGATCCGGACCTGCAACCAGAGCGGTGCCGGGAGGTCGACAGAGATCTCGAGGTCGGGAGCAGCTACGGGAGTCACAGTGCCTATAGTGGTGCTGGGAGCCGGAACAGTGCCGAGATTATCGGGTCAGTGAACGGGACACCGACCGGTGCGGCGAGTGCGACGGGTGCCGAGGAGAACAGCATCGGGACTGCAAGTGGCTTCGGGAGCAGGAGTGCCGAGGGGACCTGGAGCGTCTGTGGGACCGTGATCATGAACGGTGCCGCTCTGCTTCACCGACAGAGGATGGTTGTATTAAGGAGGCTTGCCAAGAGACTATTACCCGCACTGGCGGTGCCGGGGGTTCAGGCAGCCTCTACTCTGTCATGGCAATGAGATCCCTCGCCATTAGTAATGTCTCCAGTGCGGAGGGAACAGTAAGCTCGACCACAGTGCGTACTGGGGAACTGTCAGGCACCGGATTCGACGGCCCTCGTGGGACCAGGATCGACGGTGCTGACGTCGCCAGTGCCTTGGCAGGTGTCGGTGCCGAGCGATCCGGCTGAGACAGGCTCTCTGGCTGCGATGCAGTTTGCAAGGGAGCAGTAGGAGCAGGAAGCTCAACCACGGCGCATGCCAGGGAGCAGTCAGGCACTGGATTCAACGGCCCTTGTGGGACCAGGATCGAAGGTGCCGACGTTGTCGGTGCCGGGCGATCCGACTTAAACGAGCCCTCTGGCTGCGGTGCAGTTGGCACAGAAGCAGCAGGAGCAGGCAGGAATCTCTAACGCGATTACACGGCGCATGCCGGGACGAGCAGGCAGGCACTTGGATTCGACTGGTCCCAGCGGGACTGGGAATCAACGGCTGACCGACATCATTCAGTGGCCTCTGCCAGGTGTCCGGTGCCCGGGCGATCCGACTTAAACGAGCCTCCTGGCTGCGCGCTGTGCAAGTTGGCCACAGAAGCCAGCAGGAGCAGGGAGCTCAACACGGCAATGCGCCAGGGAGCTGTCGGGCAACTGCAGGAGGAGTCGTGGGCCTTCCTCGACCTGAGACGAGAGGGAACGGTTGCCGAGTCCAACTTTTGGTGCCGGGAACGGCCATGAATGCCGAGGAGGCGCTTCTGTCCACCGAGTGGCCATCTCTCGGTGCAGAAGCGTGAAGGAGTAAATGACAAGTGCCCCCGCTCCATGTCATGTTGTTCTCAGCTTAAAAGCCTTGCAAATGGGCACTTAGCTGTGAAATGCGATTCCCCAAGGCACCGCAAACAGGAGTCGTGTGGATCTCCTGTTAGCAACGGCCTGTGGCAGGCCAAGCACGGTTTAAGAACCAGTGAGCTGGGCATGGGCTCCGGCACCAGTTGCGGGGAAGGGCTACTCCCCGAAACCCGCTAACTATTAGTAAACTAACTATGCTAGTAAAGAAAAACGCATAAGTATATAAATATATATATAAAAGGATTATAACTATATACACGAGAACTACGAGTAGCTAGGGAAGTGGAGGTCAGCTAAGCTGTGCTCCACTGTTCCAATGACCGACACGGGCAGTAAGAAGGAACTGAAGGGCGGCTGGGTCGGCAGGGGTATATATCCGGCGCCACAGCGGTGCCACTCCAGGGGGCACTCCAGCCGACCCACCGAGTGTTGTTAGGGTAAAAATCTTGTGATGAATATGCATGCGGCGTGCGCACACCTAACTGGAATGAATATGAGCAAGCACTTGAAGAAGAACTGATGGTATCCAGTCAGATCTACAAACCATCACGTAAAGTCCAGTTATTGAGGGTGGGGGCAGTGCTGAGTCATCACTCGTATCAGTCTCTACTTAGTTGGGGCCATCTGCTACCTCCGTTGGCAGCTGCAGCTTCCAGTTCCAGCTCTGCAGGTGAGTCCATTTCAACCCGCTCAGGGAGTGAGGGAGATGGAAAAAGCAGTGAGCGATGGAGAGAGGGGGGAAGCAGAGTGAATGTGGGGATGGGGCCTTAGGGTGAAAGGGCTGGGCAGAGGCAGGTCCTCAGGGGAAAGCGATGGGAAAAGGGAGGTACCTGCACTCCTGCTAGAGTGTCCGGTTTTTAACTATTACAAAGTTGGCAACCTTATCTCCCCAGCATACAAATCCAGCTACAGCCATTTTCATTGAATGGCCTGCCTATCATTTGATTGGTCTAAATTCTAACACACTGTAATTCCATTGGCTTTAATGGAATTAAAACTGCGTCAGATTTGGTCCATTATTTTTAAGAGGGAAGTCACTCCAGCTAAATGTCCATTCTTACATAGAGTTTGTAAACAAAAGTAAAATTATTTTCCTGATCATCCAGGGCATTTCCAAACTAAAAAGACAAATATGTAGACAGAAATCATAAAAGTACATGCAGGTGCAAACTCGACAAAATACAGGAAAGATAATAACTTTCAGACCATCATCTGTAATCCTCTTTTAAATATGTCATCTGTACATTTGGTGTATGGCCCTCCTATGCAGATGGTATATGACTGGCCCACAGTAAATGAATATGTACAGAGCCAGAGTACAAGGGAAAACAATCTGGCAGTATTAGAGGACATTAACAAAGAGTCCCAGGGAAAAATCCAAAACAAATGTAGCTAAGCATCTTCTAGTTTATTTCAGTGTTGAGCAGTGGACTACTGGAGTCCCTCATTTTCTCCCTTCTCCTCCCTCAAAGCCCCACAACACAGTAACCCTCCTTCTGGCTAAAGAAGACAGGCTAGAACTTTGGGTATCTGCCAGAAAAGGATGTTTGTGAGTGACACAAAGCAGTCCCAAGCCCAAGGGGCTGTATTTGGTTTTTCTGGAGCAATGAATATTTTTAAACGTTTTTTGCTATAGCAGAATGGGGAAAAATACTGCCATGACTTTTCTTGGATTTTTAAAAATATCTATGCTGTCAAAAATGATATCCGTTATTCTGCAAGAGGCAATACAGCAAACAGTGCATTTAGATTTATGCACAAGCTCTAGTCACTCATTTCCAAACGAATCCTTCCTACATGTAAATCCTCAAATTACATTCCATTTTATTTTGATCCATTATAACTAAACTATACTATACTATATTATATATATATAAAGGCAGCATTTTTTTCTTGTTTTGATGCTTTCTAGGAGGCATCCTCACTAAGGTCTGTACAGACACAGAACTATGTTATGTTAGATTTTATGCAGAGATTTGTAATAGGATTTAGATTTGTAATTGTGCTCCACTTTATTTGTGAAGGTCCATAGGTTTAGAACAGAGGTCATTATTAAACTTCCAGGTGTGACTGTAAATGAAAGCTACATGTGAATACTTATACATCCAAAATAGATGCCACCCACATCAAATTGCCCAAGCAACTCTTTTCTAAATGTGGGAGGTAGCATGCTAGTCACATAGCATGTATCTTGGACAGGCACAGTATAAAGTTGATATGCTCCCATGTTTGTTTATATAGAGTTATTGCTCCTGGGTTTTTTCTCTTCCTCATATTTCCTAGATGAAGTAGGTGGATGTGGGAAGAAACAGAAAGAGATTTTATCACGAGGGAGAAAATCATTGCATGCTCTCTCTCTCGTTCATATCTATGATTTTGGTTGCCCATGATAAAATCTCTGTTTCTTCCCACATCCACTTATTCCATCTAGAAAAGACATGGAAGAAAAAGAACCCAGGAGAAATAGCTCTGTATAAACAAATGTGGGGGCACAGCACCACTATACCCTGACTATCTGTCCATCCAAGAGACATGTTAGACACACACACAATAAATATATATACGACTGGATAGCGTAGTGGTTAAGAGCGCCGCCCTTTGATACAGTAGACTGCCCTTTGATACGAGAGACCGGGGTTCAAATCCTGGTTGGTACCCAACTTTCCAGTAGGGGTCCTTGGGCAAAACACCTCCTAACGCTTCACCTGCCTACCTCAAATATGAGAGTGACACAAACTAGGACAGTCATGCTGGCTCGGACGTCGCCCAGATTAACAAGGTCCGTGCAGATGTTGAGGAACCAGGACAATCTGACGATAAGTGGGCTACTGGAACAAACCATTCATGGATGAGACAAGAGAACCTGGAATTGATGGAATGCTACTACAACAGTAGACCTAATGAGAGGAGATGTATGAGGGGACTGTGGATGGACAAAAGACCTACATCCACACTTACTGAGAAACAGCTAGTTACCCAACGCTTCAACAAGTAAGAGAGGAAGCTGCTCTCACAGCTTGAGATAGACCAACTCCACATTACATCCCAGACTCAAGAAGACCTGGAAGAACAAGTGGATGTGCAGCCCACACCTGAAGCTGAAACTTCACTGCCACCCCCTCCATTGCAGAGCACAGCAGCTGATATGAGGCCATAAGATCATGGAGAAACTAGCTACAGTCAATCCTCGAGACCGATTACCAAGGCTCAGTGGAGAAGTACCATCAGATAGTATGTTAGAAGATGCCAAATAGAGCCCTCATGACAATCCTACTACCACCATAACTCAAACCAATGAACTGGTATATCGCACAGCCTCTGTAATCCTGGAGATGCTTGGCTACACGATCAAGAAGAACAACAGTATGTACCCACCCTGGAAAATGAGGTTGGAGGATAAGATCAAGGCGACTCGGAGAGAAGTTAGTCAGCTGGTGGAACTACAGAAGGGTGTAGAGATTAAGGATAAGACTCGGCTACTGAAAAAATACAAGGGCCTGACTCCATCTGAAGCCCTAGAGACTGCTAAACAAAGGCTCACAGCACTGGCTACCAGGCTAAGGAGATACACTAGAGAAGCAGAGGCCAAAAAAGTAAATGCCCTGTTCTCCAAAGAACCATCCAAGGTGTACTCCCAACTGCAGTGCAACAACACAATAACAGCAGAGCCACAGCAGCAGAAAGAAACTGAACAGTACTGGAAGAACATATGGGAGAAAGAGAAGACTCATAACACCAGTGCAAAGTGGCTGCAGGACCTGAGAACAGAGCACAGCAATCTCCCAGAACAGAAACCAGTCACCATCACAGTAGAAGACATCCAGCAGCGGGTCAAGAACATGAAGAGCTGGACAGCACCTGGACAGACATGATCCACACACCTACTGGCTAAAGAAACTAACAGCAGTGCATGAACGCCTAGCAGCACAGATGAACCAGCTGCTAGCAGCAGGCTCCCACCCAAACTGGCTAACACAAGGAAGGACAGTGCTGATCATGAAAGACCCCTGCAAGGGACAGAACCGTCCAACTACCGGCCAATAACCTGCCTCCCCACAACATGGAAAGTCCTATCAGGCATCATAGCCGCCAAGCTACAGGACCATATGGGCCAGTACATGAGCACAGCTCAGAAGGGCATTGGAACACAACCAGAGGCTCAAAACACCAGTTGCTCATAGATAGAGCAGTCGCCCAAGACTCAAGGTCTAGACAGACCAATCTGAGCACAGCCTGGATTGACTACAGGAAAGCCTATGACTCAATGCCGCACACGTGGATCTGTGAATGTCTGGCGCTATACAAAGTCAACAGGACACTAAGGACCTTCCTCAAGAACTCAATGGGACTATGGAAGACAACACTGGAAGTCAACTCAAGGCAGCTTGCACAAGTGGCCATCAAGTGCGGCATATACCAAGGTGATGCACTGTCCCCGCTGCTGTTCTGCATAGGCTTAAACCCCCTCAGCCAGATAATCACAAGGACTGGATACGGGTACAGGTTCAGGAGTGGAACTACCATCAGCCACCTCCTCTACATGGATGACATCAAGCTGTATGCTAAGAATGAACGAGACATCGACTCGCTAATCCACCTGACGCGGATCTACAGTGAGGATATCGGATGTCATTCGGACTGGAGAAGTGTGGCCGGATGGTAGTGAAGAGAGGGAAGGTAGTCAAGACTGATGGGGTGGAACTACCAGCGGGCCACATAGCAGACATACAGACCAGCTACAAGTACCTTGGCGTCCCACAGTCACATGGAAACCACGATGAGGAGGCAAGGAAGACAGCAACATCCAAGTATCACCAAAGGATAAGACAGGTCCTGAAGAGCCAGCTCAGTGGGAAGAACAAGATCCACGCCATCAACAGATACGCCCTGCCGGTCATCAGATACCCTGCCGGTATAGTGAGCTGGCCAAAGGAGGACATGGAGGCTGCCGATGTGAAGACCCGGAAGCTCCTCACAATGCACGGAGGTTTCCACCCAAGTCCAACACCCAGAGACTGTATACCAGCCGGAAAGAAGGCGGGCGGGGCTTGGTGAGCGTCAAAGCCACTGTCCTGGACGAAACCCGGAACATCCAGGAGTACATCAGTAAGATGGCCCCCAAAGATGAGCTGCTGAGAGAATGCCTGAGGCAGCAGCAGACATGGGAGGAAGACCAAGCAGAAGAAGTGCCATGGCAAGACAAGACCCTGCATGGGATGTACCATCGACAGATAGCTGAGGTGGCTGACATTGGGAAATCCTACCAGTGGCTGGAAAGGGCTGGACTAAAAGACAGCACTGAGGCACTGATCATAGCAGCACAGGAACAGGCACTGAGCACCAGATCCATTGAAGCAGGGGTCTACCACACTAGAGAGGACCCAAGGTGCAGACTGTGCAGAGAGGCCTCAGAGACAGTCCAACACATAGTGGCAGGATGTAAGATGCAGGCAGGAACAGCATACACTGAACGGCACAACCAAGTGGCTGGCATTGTGTACAGGAACATCTGCACAGCGTATGGGCTAGACCCTCCCAAGACCAGATGGGAGATTCCACAGAAGGTTGTGGAGAATAGCAGGGCTAAGATTCTGTGGGACTTCCAGATCCAGACGGACAGGCAGGTACTGGCCAATCAACCAGACATCGTGGTAATAGACAAGGACCAGAAGACAGCGGTGGTGATAGATATAGCAGTGCCAAGTGACAGCAACATCAGGAAGAAGGAATATGAGAAGCTGGAGAAGTACCAGGGCCTGAAAGAGGAACTAGAGAGGATGTGGAAAGTGAAGGCCAAAGTGGTCCCAGTGGTGGTAGGAGCACTCGGGGCTGTGACTCCTAAGCTGGGTGAGTGGCTCCAACAGATCCCAGGAACAACATCAGAGAGCTCTCTGTCCAGAAGAGTGCAGTGCTAGGAACAGCTAAGATACTGCGCAGAACCCTCAAACTCCCAGGCCTCTGGTAGAGGACCCGAGGTTGAGGAAGACACATACCACCCATAGGGGTGAGAGGAGAATTTTTTATATATATATATATATATATATATATATATAAAAGATGGAAATTGCTGTTCCAAGTTACTCCAGGCTCAGCTTTTTTAAGACCCTGCTACTTACGAAAATCATGATCAGTAATGAATTCACACACAGAGAGATGTCCTCTCGAAAAACTGGGCAATCAATCCAAGTCAAAATCTTAATGCTCTTTTTTGGTGTGAAGGAGCGGATGGTGCAGATATCAAAATAATATGCCAGACTCCCCATTTTCTGTGTGTTGATGTTAGTGACAAATACTCAAGCCCCATAGAAGTATGAGATGGAAATGATGTACTAGATCATCCAGTTCCTTCTCTTTGCCAATGCAGGACTGCGCCCTAGTGCAAGTTAACCTCACTGAGTAGGAATATATACTGCAGCATTCATTTTTCTCTCTTCCTGATTGAAGGTTTATTTTATCACGCTGAATGTTCAGAGTGCATTTTACTGAGTGAACTGAAACATACATTTAGAAATATTTTATGCAAATTGCATCTATATTTACTTAATAAAATAAATGGCTTTTGCTTAGAATACTTACTTTCAAATATTTATATGGCCATCTTATCAAACTGAAGAAAAACTTTGGGCTACAGAGTTGCAAATTATTGTATCTTCCTCTTCATATCCTGTATTTTACTCTGTGGATGAGCGAAGGTGAAACATTATGATTGGAAGGGCTTGAATATCTATGCAATCACAGACTTGAGCTTTTAGTTAGAGTTTGCAAACCTGATGTGTAATAAGCTCATTAAAAGAGATAAAACAAACTATTTTCACTAAGGATTTCAGGCCATTCTGGTGACAGGGCTGGAGCAGTTGAATACAATGTATATTTTCCACTGGCACCTCACTGGTGCACCACCTTGTTCTTGTGTCTGAAGCAGCCATTTGCTTTCTCTTTTTTTCCCAAGGACCATTGTTATGTATCTAGATTTGCTATTTATCAAGAGCAGGGATTGGCAACCTCTGGCAGGTGGCGCACTAGGGTAAGCATCCTCCCAGGCCAGGCCAGTTTGTTTACCTGCTGCATCAGCAGGTTCACCCAATCATGGGTCTCACTGGCTGCGGTTCACCGTCCCGTGACAGTGGACACAGCAGGAAGCAGCGTGGCCTGAGGGATGTGCTGGCCGTGGCTTCCCACCACCCCCATTGGCCTGGAGGAGTGAACCGCGGCCAGTGGGAGCTGCAATCAGCCGAACCTGCCGATGCCGCAGGTAAACAAACCGGCACGGCCCGTCAGGGTGCTCACCCTGGCGAGTTGCATGCCAGAGGTCGCCGACCCCGATCTAGAGTCATGTGACCTGCTTTTAGCAAATGTTTTTTTTAATGAATTTAGCTATTTTTCTGTCCTGACATATACTCTGATGTTTGTTATTCTTTTAAATTATTGGCCAGGTATTTTATGGGAACTTTTTATCCTTCATCTTTTCTGCAGTTCATGGTTTGGATAGTCACTAATTCACAATTCCTATTGGTACTAATAATGTATTTAGGGATGGAGTGAAATTTAAACAAGCTGATCTAAACTTTAGTAAAAGTTTTGGGTAGGGCTAAGGTTCACACATGCTTCAAGCTGCTCTTCAGAACTGGCCTCTAGCTGTCTTTCTATTGTTATAAACTTACTTATCAATTTTTATTGTGTAGTTTTTTTTTTAAGTTATCTGTAACAGTACTAATGATGTCTTAAAAGAAAATATATTTTTGGTTAAAAAAACAGGTCAACTTTAGCTCTGTTAACAAAATATTATGTGTTGGAATATATTTCTATAGATATACTAGATTAGGGATTGGCAACCTTTGGCATGTGGCCTGTCAGGGAAATCCGCTGGCAGGTCGGGATGGTTTGTTTACCTGCAGTGTTCATAGGTTTAGTCAATCGCCGCTCCCATTGGCCACGGTTCGCTGTTCCAGGCCAATGGGGACTGCAGGAAGTGACAGCCAGCAGATCCCTTGGCACATGCTGCTTGGCCTGGAACAGTGAACCACAGCCAGTGGGAGCTGCAATTAGCTGAACCTGCGGACACTGCAGGAAGACAAACCATCCCGACCCACCAGCAGCTTTCCCTGAAGAATCGCATGCCAGAGGTTGCCAATCCCTGTACTAGATATACTATAATCTCAGAGGCCAATAGTCTTCAGAATATCAGAACAGAAAGTGAATTAAAAAAATGCTAAAAATCTTATTTTGTGGAGATTTTAATGTTGCACTTATGTATCCATCTGTGCATGGAAGCTAGCAAAATTAAGGATTTTAAACATTTTTCTCCTGGCATTGATAATGGATATGTTATTGAACCTTTTAACCTATGGTGCTCTCTCAGGGAAAATAAGCAGGCATTGAGTTTCCTAGCAAAGGTTTTAATTAATTTGGTTATCTCTAAGCTACACTAAAATTAATAAAATCTGAGGTTAAGGAATTCTGCAGCTTCTCTTAAAGAGAGAACAAGAGAAGAAGTTGTCAATTGCCTAAGCAATGCTTATTAACAGTGGTAAATTGAAGATCAATGTCAAGCATTAGTGCCTTGTGATCTTGGAGGAATTAATCTGTCTCAAAAATAATATATTTTTATTTCCTTTACACATAATATGTTAAAGGCACTGGAGGAAGGGGAGGTTAGATCATGGCTTGAAGGCTTTATCTAGGACAACAAAAAGGAGGAAATAATAGAAGAAATATTTTAAATTTCTTAAGGGAACTACAATCGATAAAAACTTCTGGATATGTTCATTTCAGACAACTATATCCATCTTCAGCTCCAATCGGGCCTAATTCAGTGTCCACCAAATTCAACAGAAAGATTCTCTCTCTCTTCATGGGGCATTGGATCACTTAATTTATGTTCCATGTAACCATTACAATTTAGTATTTAAAGAGTTAATTGTCTTAATCTCGTTCCTTGACTCCTTACTCTTAACCGAGAAGAGCTATTTGGTGTTGTTTCCTGAATCCATTTGTCATAAAATACAGAGAATTTTTTTTTATAAAACCGTATGCACTGAATAAGCAGATAACTACAACATATATAACTGTTAGCTGTCTGATATTTCTGGATATTAAAGGTTTGTATTACTAAACTCAGATCACATATGACAAATAAAAACAGAGTTAAGTTTCATAGGAAGGTTCTGTGGCCACCATCTTAAAGATGCTCAAAGAGGAAGATTTATAGATTTTAAAGGTATTAATTAAGGAAATCATAGCATGGCAAAGTTTGTCAATGAGGTAAATAGTACTACCAGACTGATGACATAAGGAGGGAGTTGGGGAGAGGAAAAAAAGATGACAAGATATGGGAAACAGAAGTGACATACAGTTATGTTTTGGCCTCCACTGGGCAGAATTCATCCATGGGCAGGACGTAGTATCTTGGAACTGATTTGCTCTAACAATTTCCGCATCCGAACTGCTACCAAAGCATTGATATGCCAGCAACATTGCCTCACAGAAGTGACGCCAGCTGGTGCTGAGGGAGTTGAGAATAAAAACGCAGCACAAAATTACAATCGATACAGCAGGGTTGTTATACAGGGCTTAAACAGCAAAGAGGTATGAATTTAGTGAAATGGATTAGCTCATTTTTTACTTAAATTCAAACTTTCATTCTGTCAATAATCAATTCAAAAAGAGCAAACAGTTTAGTCTGGAGGAAATTGGTTTGGCCTGAGGTGAAAGCCAGGTGTAAAAACAGTTCAAATAGGATAAATAAAACAAACAAATAAATAAAACTATATTATCCCCCGCTCCATCATTTCTCTCTTTACATTAAGTCATTTGTTAAAATCCTGATGTTAAGGACTGCTTTTTTTTATCAGAATTCTATTTTCTTAATCCATTGTGCTTTGATACCAGGATATCTGCAAAAATAACATGAAGTAGCAATGCAGCTTTTCATATGGCAAAATCTTCATGCGGAGCCTCTCATTCTACAGTTCAGGAAACTGGTTAAAGACAGAAGTTAAGAAATACTGCAAATTGCATATCAGTTTATGACTATATTATAAAGAATAAACGACAGGTTATGATGATTTCAAGTGCTCTGTAGATTTTCATCAGAGTGAAAGATAGCAGCGCTGATCATGCTGTTAAAACACTGCGTGCTTCTAAGAGAGAGTTGTTCACATGCTATGAAGAGACTTTGTTAATATGCACTTGCACATTAACAGCCCCTTTTCCTTCAAAGGATTTTACAGGAAGCTGAATAAGATTTAATCCTGAGCTGGTGTAAATCAACCTGTGACTTCTTTGTGGCTCCATTGACTTCACCAGTTCAGGATTTGGCCATTATCAACAACATGGATTCTTTTGTCTCTAAGGAAATATCTTGGATCTCACACCGTTTGCTGAATTTGCACCTGCCACATTTATAACTGTTTATTTGTTTTAAAGCCCCTAGAAACATGTAGACTCCAAACAGTCAAAGGAAAGAGGGTTGTTTGTTTGTTTGTTTTTATTTATGTTACAGTACAACCACACAAACAACAATACAATTGGAAAGTATTCTTATAGTTGAGAATCTAGTCACTACTACCAACAAGAAAACACCCAAACCATATGACCTCTCATCATGGGCAATGGAAATGAAAGGCTCCATAATCCCATTATCAAGCCACCCAGTCATCTAAGCATGTGGACTCGATTTTTGTGTGAGTTCATAAATATTTGATAGCATGCAATCTCCTTGCTACCTGAGCCAGTTCCTCCCCTTGTCTCTTTTTGTGCCCCTACTGGGCACAAGTGTCCATCATTTGATTGCATATCTGAAATGTTTCATAAGACACTCATGAAATGCTATGCAAAGGAAAGCAGATTTTCATAATGACTTTAAGTCAAGCTGTAGAGGAATCCACAATACACAGGTATAGTTCACGGCTAAAAAGGAGGGAGGAGGGAACCTCATGAATAGGGCCCTATGAAATTCACGGTCCATTTTGATCATTTTCATGGTCATAGGATTTAAAAAATCATAAATTTAATGTTTTCAGATATTTAAATCTGAAATTTTATGGCATTGTAACTGTAGGGATCCCGACCCAAAAGAGGGTAGTGTGCGTGTGTGTGTGGGGGGGGGGATGGGTTTCAAGAATATTTTAGCAGGTTTGTGGTATTGCCACCATTACATCTGCACTGCCTTTAGATCTGGGCCCAGTCTCCAGCCATATAGCTCTGAAGGCAGTGCAGAAGTAAGGGTGAAAATACTGTGATCCCCGCCTATAATAACCTTACAACCCCCACACCTGCAATGCCATTTGGGTCAGGACCAACAATTTCAGAAACACTTTTCTCCCCCATCAAATCTGTATAGTATAGGGTAAAAGTACACAAAAGACCAAATTTCACGGAGGAGACAAGATTTCACGGTCCGTGACATGTTTTTCACAGCCGGGAATTTGGAAGGGCCTACTGTACTCATGAACAGATATTTTGGCCAAGAGACAGTTTGTACTATAGTGGGTTTTATTTTTCACATGTGTGTACATAATTCTAATTTGCTCAATTTATTAAGTACAAGTTATATATTCATTAGTACACCATGATCATCTTTATTACACTAAATACAAAATACTGTAAACTGTTAATGACGAGCCACTTATTTTAAAATCATAACCTATTGTTTCAGGTAATTTAAAAGACTGACATCAAAAGAGTGGCTTTATTCATTCTAAAATGTAAATGTCATAAGTTTAATTAATAAGAAATAACTGTCTAACCCGCCTGACTATAAAGAAATATGGTGCCTTCCTACCATAAAAAATGTTTAATGGCTTATCTGCTCAGCTCAATATTTGATAAAGGTAGTAACAACCAGAAGACCTGAGAATAGTTTAACAACAATATAAAAAAGTTTATTGATTTCCTATATGTTCAAATACTTTCTTTCTTTAGCATGTGATATTATGAGTCTACACTATTTGGAGATAAATGAGTACAGCTTATTTAAATGTATAATATCTGAAAGAAAGCTGTACAGATGGTAATCAGAAAGGCTCATTAAAGAACAGTGTTTATAATAGAGACTACAAATCCACAACCACCATACTGTCATGAATGCAACATTATAATTTTATTAATGTAAAAAAATGAGAACTATTCAGCTTCTAATACCAATACAAAATTGAAAAAAAATGTGGCGAAGGCCAATAAATGGTAACAAACAGCAAAAGCCTGGAGGGGAGGAGAAACAGGGACACTGGTGAGAGACAGGGACAATAAAGAGATTGCACTAGATTCTATCAGTTACACCAATGTAAATAGGGAGTAACTTCATTGAAGCAAATCAAGTTTCCCACTTTTAAGGTGGATCCTTTGAGGCTAAGTAAAGAACAAGTTTTGTTTCATCCTTAAAAATAATTCAATGAGATGTTTGTGTATTTTTTAACACCACCAACCTCTGTTTTAGTTCAAGATCATACTGGTTTTCCCAGTTATACTGGGAGTTGGGACTAGTGACTGCTGATTCAAGATATGATTGCAATCAACTGGATTTGATCCTAATGTAATAGTTGGATTGATTATATATAAAGTACAAGGCCCCAGGGTTGGATTGAGAACTAGAGGGCTGACCCTTGCAAGGTGTGGCTCACCTTCAATGTCCATTGACATCACTGGACATTAAAGTTGCTCAACACTTCACAGGACTGGATCCTAAATGTCTTCCATATATTTAGATATATCATTAAATCTGTACACCTTTTTACAACCAAATATGCATCACTTTTAAAGAACTTGAGAAATTTTAATAAAATTGTGCAGAGGAAAAAAAAATGAATGAGATTCCCTTTACCAGTGGTACTGTAATGGGTTTTATTTGCTTACATTGTAACTGTGAGTAAATTATTATCACCGTGTTACAAGACTTGTAAGACTGTTAAAATATTAATGATAGAATCACAAATAGAGCTGTGTACAGCTATCCATTTTATACTTTTTCACATGTAAAAATAGATTTTCATAAGAATTCATGACTACTCTCACTCGAGTATTTTTCCACCTATTTTTCAGAGAAGCAGTATTAGCTGGAAAATGTAAATACATAAAATTTATTGGGTAAAAATCCTGGTAAACTGAGAAGAGGCTTAATTTTATTACCACAGAATTTTGCAGTAATAGTCTATGGGGCAACATTTTACTCGATTTGTTATCACAGTTCCATAGCCTTCAGTTCTCACAAGACTGGGTGACTGGGCAACAAAATGGCAGATGAAATTCAATGTTGATAGACACAAAGTAAAGCGCATTGGAAAACATAATCCGAACTGTACATATAAAATGATGGGGTCTAAATTAGCTGTTACCACTCAAGAAAGAGATCCTGGAGTCGTTGGAGATAGTTCTCTGAAAACATCCACTCAATGTGCAGTGGTAGTCAACAAAGCTAACAGAATGTTGGGAGTCATTAGGAAAGGGATAAATAATAGCACAGAAATTATCATATTGCCTCTATATGAATCCATGGTTCTCCCACATCTTGAATACAGCATGCAGATCTGATCACCCAATCTCAAAAAAGATATATTTGAACTGGAAAGGGTACAGAGAAGGGCAACAAAAATGATTAGGGTTATGAAACATCTTCTATATGAGGAGAGATTAACAAGTCTGGGACTGTTCAGCTTGGAAAAGAGATGATTAAAAGATATGAGAGAGGTCTATAAAATCATGAACTCTTTGCCAGAGGATGTTGTGACGGTCAAGACTATAACAGGGTTCAAAAAATAACTAAGTATATAGGTATAGGATAGGTCCATCAATGGTTATTAGCCAGGATGGGCAGGGATGATGTCACTACCCCCCGTTTGCCAGAAACTGGGAATGGTCCACAGGGGATGAATTACTTGATGATTAGCTGTTCTGTTCATTTCCTGTGAAGCACCTGGCATTGACTACTGTTGGAAGACAGCCTTCTGGGCTAGATGGATCTTTGGTCTGACCCGGTATGGTCATTCCTATGTTCTTAGTGTGCAACCCTCATTACCCAAATAATGAAAGTAAACAAGCTTTGTGCACCTTAACCTCTATGGAGGATGGAAACATACTCCCTACATCCACGAGCACATGCAGAGTTACTCTGCAGTGAATGCTACAGATCCCAGGCCACCATGTTCCCCTACAAAGCAATTTTGGCCATGAACCCCTCCTCCAACCACATCCACACTTCACTATCAGCCATCCTAATCCTACTCCTTGATGCACAGCCAATGCAAAGCATCTCTCCAGTGGCTGCCGTAAGTGTCATTTCTTCCTTCCATGTTATCTACATGGCCTGCACTCAACCAGACTCATGCAGAACCACACAGAATGAATAGCATTTTGGATCTTCTATGTTTGTGCAATCGGGTAGGGTGGGGGCCGGGGGATGAAGGGAGGCTTTCTCCCTCAGCTCCTATGAAGCCAATAGAGGCTTTGTCTGAGCAAGGAAGGAGTGAAACCAGGATGTGGCCTTAGGAGCACTATCACAGAATACTGGGTGGGATTTTTCTATTGTTTTAATAATTAAAATTTAATTAAAGATCAATAAAATTGCTGACAGTAGGAATTATGGCCCCAATTCTGTGAAGGCATATGTACTTGGGGAACCTGTGACTTGAGTCATGGTCCGGTTGAACTCAGTTTGTTATATAACATTGTAAGAATCAACTCATTAACTCTTCTTTCTCTCTCTATTTTTATATGTTGCACTGTGATGATATTTTTTTTAAAAGGAGAAAATGAGTTAAACATCTGGGGTCTGGTTCCACAAAGAGCTGGCACTTCCCTATCCCAACATCCCACTGGGGGAGGCTCAGTAATTTGCCAGGCCCTTGGCAAGATATGCAAAACCACAACTTTTAACAAGAAATCTTAGTAGATTCCCACAGTCTTGGTCAAAAACAGGTCTCCTTATAGTTCTCCTGGAAGAATTATGATTTACAGAGCAGGCAGAATCTCAGTTCCAGTCTTCTGAAAAATCACATCCACAATAAAATTGTGGATTTTAGAATTTTTATGGTGTTCTAGAATTTGTTGCTTTTTCAGCTCATGTTTCAACTGTAGGCAACAGCCTTATACCAGGTTACCACTCTTCTGCAGTGTTGGACTGGTTGAAACAGCACTTGATTCTCTTACTCTGTGTAAGGAGGATGAAAAGGGTATAGAATACCTTTGCAAAAGGAAGCATAATAGATGAATAGCTAAAGCCCAAATGGAAGAAAGAAACAAAGAATGAAAGAAGTCAGCACAGGCCCTAACCTGTTCCCACTGAAGTCAGTGGCAAAACTCCCATCAACTTCAATAGTGCAAGATACAAGTTCCATGTTGTACAAATATTGTATATGAAAACTACAATTCCCACAGCTTTTGACAATGGGCTAGTCAGAGAACTTCCATATGGTCACAGAATGTCTGATCCCTGCAGGACTAGAAATGTGTGTGTGATCGAATGAAACATCAAAGAACTTAAAACAGCATGTGCTTCAGCTGCTCATGGCACTTCATGCTGATTTCAAAAGCTCTTTGGATTCTCCTGTGTCTGAAACTGATAGAAGGAAAGAATATCAGCATAGACCCATGAGATGATAGGATGAATGGAAATTGTTTAATATTAAACATGAAAGGACTAACTTTTTTTTTCCCACATCAATTGCTTGGTCTTGTGGTTATGTATATGGTCAGATCATCAGCTAGTCTAACTTGGGCTAACTTCATTGATGACTAATTTACACAAGCTGACACTTATTTCCTTCCCTGTAGAATGAATTACAAGTGTTAACAGCAAATGTTCAATCAAAATTATAGGTAAAGTATTAAAAAACCATACAAACAATGTTAAAGAAACATTATTGTTAGCAAAATAGTCTGAGGGTAAATACAATAGCACATAAGCAAACAGAGTCCAATTTTTCTCTTTATCACCAGTGTAAACTAGTTTACTTTTGAACAGAATTTAGACCACAGAATGAAAGGAGTTCATTTTTATTAGTTCATTTGTTTTATTTTTATCTCATTAAAGCTGGAAAATGAAATTAGTCTCAAGAGTGATGAAAATACACTTACTCATGTGCAAAAAAACCCAACCAACCAAACAAAAAAAATTCCTTGAAATGTCTGAAAACATCACTTCCAAAAGGATTATTTTTTAACATTTCAAAGAAAAAAGAGAACTTTTTTTTTCTCTTGTTCCCGTAGCTTTGGTGGAGTCTGTAACACACTTTTTATTGATTGATATAAAATATGCAATTAATCTTCGTTTAAGATTATGGGAGTGCATTTCCCATCAATACAATCATTTAAATACTAGGAATTCCCTAGTTAAGAAAAGATCACCCAAACACCTGACATGCTACCTAGCTTTACAACCACATGTAACACTATACATATGCATTCTTACACTATGTATTCCTTTCAAAAACAAATCTACACCAGCCCATAAATCCACATCCAATATGAAACAATACAAATAACATTAATATTTTAATTATTTAAAGAAGAAAGAAAACTAGTTATGTCTGACATTGTGTTTAGAGTAAACCAAACCTAAATTTTAAACTACTACTAGCAAACTATCGTTTCACTAGAGGGCATTGAAGTAAAAGTTTAGACTAACAGCATATTTTTTTAAGTTATTTTTAACTGATAACCCTTAAACCATTGAGCAAATTTCTGTGTAAATTTCCAGAAAGAAAAGTCTCTCTTGCAAGTATAAATAAAGTGTTATGACCTAATCTCTTAACAAATTTAGTTTCCATTAAACTAACTAGCAATGCTTTCATACATAAAGAGAAAAAAGTCACACTAAATATGTTACAACTTGTTTGCAAATATGATTCTCTTGTTGTTGTTGTTTTGGTTTTTCTAAACCTTTATATTAAGGAATTTAAGATTAATTTATTCTGGCTCTCAAAGTACCCCAAAGGCTAGCATCAAGGCTATCTGTGCAACCCAAAGCAACTCCCTAGGGGAAGAGTTACCACAGTTTGTCCAGGAACTGAAAACAGAAGGGGGTGCAGTGCCAGAGATTGAAAAGAGCTCCAGAGAAGTAGTGTCTCCAGGATGGTTTGCACAAACCGGTTTAGGGCAGTCTCTGAAAATGGGCAAGGAATACAGAAGAACTTGGGATATCAAGGTTGAGTGGCGGGAGGTGTCTTCCTTTTAACGCAACAAATGGACAGGACATTGGATCTTCAGGGGACCCCAACCTCTGCTGAAAGATTGGAAAGACTTTGGCCTACTGATGAGTATGATGGGTGATTCCTGGAATGTATAGGATGTGTTCAGATTTGTTTTTATATATATATACATATACACACACATATATATATATACACACATACACATACACACACACACCAGAGGCCTGGGAGTTTGAGGGTTCTGCGCAGTATCTTAGCTGTTCCTACCACTGCACTCTTCTGGACAGAGAGCTCTGATGTTGTTCCTGGGATCTGTTGGAGCCACTCACTCAGCTTAGGAGTCACAGCCCCGAGTGCT
>NC_133770.1:144195138-144206787 GCF_003597395.2 Chelonoidis abingdonii
CTGGAGAAGTACCAGGGCCTGAAAGAGGAACTAGAGAGGATGTGGAAAGTGAAGGCCAAAGTGGTCCCAGTGGTGGTAGGAGCACTCGGGGCTGTGACTCCTAAGCTGAGTGAGTGGCTCCAACAGATCCCAGGAACAACATCAGAGCTCTCTGTCCAGAAGAGTGCAGTGGTAGGAACAGCTGAGATACTGCGCAGAACCCTCAAACTCCCAGGCCTCTGGTGAGGACCCGAGGTTGAGGAAGACACATACCACCCATAGGGGTGAGAGGGGAATTTTTATATTATATTGCATTCAGAGATATCTATATCTATATTTATATCTATATCTATATATTATGTATAGATATATAGAAAAAAATAATAACTTGGAGAGAGGGTGTCTAAGAGATTGGGGCCAACTTCTGGCTGGACCCTGGTTCATTCTTGCTGAGCCAGATCTTTTCCTAGGGAAATTCTGCCTGAAACCTTCTCACTGAGTTCAAGGAATTTAATTTCCAGCAGAGTCATTTGTTGTGGTTTCTTTTTCTTTAATTTCAAGTCTCCTCAACAAATAAGGTCAAATCTTCCCGAGTCTGTCCCTTGTTCCCCATAATTTCCTCAACCCAAAGTTCCTGGCTTCTACCTGAGAGCCTTTTGAAAATAGGACTTCCCCCACAGTCTTCCTTCTGTCTATCTTTTTTTTTTTTTATTCTGCAACCCTTCCCTTTAATTGCCTGACTCCTCCTTTTATGATGATCAGAGAGTTAAGCTGCTGGCTTTAGCAGGTGCAGCCAGGGGTGAAAGTAACTTAAAGGATCTATGGGTACGCTGGAGTCCTGAGCAGGGCATGGCCTCAATCAGAAGAGTTATGGCCTCAATTGGAAGAGGCAGGGCCTTTCAAGATTGAAAGGCCCTGGGGCTCCGGCTGTGGCAGGGCCTTTACATCACCCCAGAGCTAGCAGCGGCAGAGGCGGCTGAGAGCTCTGGGGCTCAGGGGCAAATTAAAGGGCCTAGGTAGCTTTAGCTCCCTCAGCACTCCAGGACCTTAAAATCATGGTGGGAGCCCTGCCGCTGCTACCCCGGGGCAGCAGGGCTTGGGCTAGGGCTAGGGTAGTAGCAGCAGGGCTCTGGAGGTGATATAAAGGGCCCGAGGCTCCAGCTGCTGCAGGGAGCCCTGCGTCCTTTAAATCCCCACCAGAGTCTGGCTCCCGGGGCTCTGGCAGCCAGGCTTGGGCAGAGATTTAAAGGGCACGGTGCTCTTGCCATTACGGGTAGCTCCAGACCCTTTAAATCGCCTCCGGGGCCACTGGGGTAGCAGCAGCATGATTCCAGTGGGGATTTGAAGGGCCCAGGGCTCCAGCCACTGTGGTGAGACCCGGGTCCTTTAAATCCAGTTGGAGCCCAGCTGCCAGGGTCTCGTGGCTCCGGCAGCTGGGCTCAGGCGGGCCCTTTAAAGCACTGCCTGAGCCCTGCTGCCAGAGCTCTGGCGGTGCTTTAAAGGGCCCGGGGATCCCTGCAGCAGTCAGAGCCTCTAACCCTTTAAATCGCTTCCAGAGAAGCCAGTCCAGTCTGGCTTACTTTCACCTCTGGGAGCAGCAGGCAAGGCTAATCAGTCAGCCAACTAGCTGCCAGCCTCTGACCTCAGTCAAATTGAATCCCTGATATCTACACAGAAAGCAAAGTACAGGTGGTGACATTTAGGAAAACTGGCTTGCTAGAGGTATCAAAGTGTATGGCAGGGTGCTGTGCAGCCTTAAAACCCCCAGTCAGGAGAGAGAGACACAAGGGTCTCTGTCCAAGAGTTGATTGCCAGAAATCTGAAATCTTAACTTTGTGGGTGCTTTTGAGGAACCACAGAGGGGTTGAAACATGTGCTGTTACCCTGCAACTCTGACTCATAGTCTAGTTAAACATGCCCCCAAGTGTTTTCAGGATTGGGGTCTGAGTCATAAAAACTGAAATTAAAAAAAATGCAATAGATTTGACTTTATTTCCTGCTCTTAGTCACCTCAATAGGTCAGGGTTCCAAAAGTCATAAAAACATGGTTTAGTATCTGCTAACAGTGGGTATTTTACATATTCTTATATTTATTAACTTCTTTTATCCTTCTATTCTTGTATATAACTGTAAATGTGTCACTTATTTCAGTAAAATGCTTCCAGACACAATTTGTATAGGGGATGTTACGCTGCACTATAGTGTATTGCACAGGCTGACTGCTGATATAAACACAAAAAAGTTAAGGAAAATCAGAATCTAGGCCATTACAATGATATCACTATTTAATGGCAACATTATTCTTCCTCTACGGTTAGGGCCCTATCAAATTCGCGGCCATGAAAAACATGTCACGGAGCGTGAAACGGGTCTCCCCGCGTAAAATCTAGTCTTTTGTGTGCTTTTACCCTGTACTATTCAGATTTCATGGGGGAGACCAGCGTATCTCAAATTGGGGGCCCTGACCCGAAAGGGAGTTGCAGGGGGAGTCTCAAGGTTATTTTAGGGAAGGTAACGGTATTGCCACCCTTACTTCTGTGCTGCCTTAGGAGCTGGGCAGCTGGAGAGCAGCAGCTGTTGGCCAGTTGCTAAGCTCTGAAGGCAGCGCCCTGCCAGCAGCAGCACAGAATTAAGCGTGGCCAGCCTTACTTCTGTGTTGCTGCCTTCAGAACTAGGCAGCTGGAGAGTGGTGGCTGCTGACTGAGGGCCCAGCTCTGCAGGCAGCAGCACAGAAGTAAGGGTGGCAATACCATTCTATGCCATCCTTACTTCTGTGCTGCTGTTGACAGTGCTCTGCCTTAAGAACTGGGCTCCTGGCTAGCAGCTGCAGCTCTCCAGCTGCCCAGCTCTGAAGGCAGTGCCGCTGCCAGCAGCAGTGCAGAAGTAAGGGTAGCAGTACTGCACCCCTCCCCCACAATAACTTTGGAGCCCCCCCACAATTCCTTTTTGGGTCAGGATGTCTATAATTACACCACTGTGAAGTTTCAGATTTAAATCGCTGAAATCATGAAATTTATGATTTTTAAAATCTTATGACCATGAAATTGACCAAAATGGACCACGACTTTGATAGGGTCCTATCTATAGTGCAGGTTTTTCTTATAGACTAAAGCATTCTGATAAAGCATTAGGGCCCTAGTATTGTGGACAAGGAAGCTATTGTCATAAGGAATTTTTCCATTTGCCTTAATAAGTACAACATTCGCTTTGATCAGTGTCGGCTCTACTGTTTTTGCCTCACCAAGCAGTGCGCCGAATTGGCACCACGGACAGTGGGGGCAGTCCGTGTGCTATTCAGGTGGCAAACGCATTTCTGCGGAGGCGGCAAATGGGCGGCAGCTTCTGTCTTCAGCTGGAAGACAGAAGCTGCACTGCCGCAGACAACTGAACATAGAAGCTGCCGCCGAATTGCCGCCGCTGCGGAAATGCGCATGCTGCCCTAACGGCACACCGACTGCCCCCACTGTCCCCGGTGGCAATTCAGCGCGCTGCTTGGGGGCAAAAACACATGGACTGCCACCCCTTGCAGATTGCCGCCCCAAGCACCTGCTTGAAATGCTGGTGCCTGGAGCCAGCCCTGTCTTTGATATATAAAAAACAAAACAAAACAAAAAAATAGTAATTATCTTATCAATGCCTATCTGCAGTTCCAATTCAGATATGTACAAGTAACTCTTTATTTCCATTTAACTGTAAACAATGTTCTTTTTAATGACAATAGAAATGCTTAAATCAGAAAGATAAACGTGATAATCTACAATACAGTTCTCCTTTCTATATCACCTGCTCTTCTCTGTTTAGTCTGTTTTGTGTGAAAGTAGAACGAATTATATTGTAAAAATAAGAATGGATTAAAGAAATGTGTACGTATCTTTAAGCAGAAATAAGAAATGTTGAAATACAGATGCCAGGAAAAGAAACATTAGGCATAAACAAGGGTGTTAACGGCAAAACATTAACAGAAGATCGGTAATAGATAGTAAGGAAATAAGATATGTATGCCTAACCCAGGTAAATTTATCAGAATCTGCTTCCTTTGTTGTCTTGTTAAGTGCTCGCCCTTTTATCTGTATAAATAAGATAGTTTTTGTCTTGCATGGTGCTCACATTATCTGGGTGTTATTAGCAGACCGCTGTGCTAATAAAACAGAGTGGTCTGACAAACTGTGAGTCCTGAGTCTAACTTTGACATTTGCAAACATATAAGAAGACTGTTTAGACTCATCCCCTCAGGGACATAACGAGTGAGAAAGCCTAAACATTATTATGAAGCTAATTATTTACGAATGAATAAATGTCTCTAGCTTTATGAAGTATTGCACAGACCAACTAGTCTCTATACAGAGTCATTCACGTGTTTATGAATCTTTTTTTTCCCCCTCTAATAATTCAGGCAGACATCAGCAAAAGCTAGCTAAGTGGTAGGATGGATTCCTTAGATTTGACAGATCCAAATATTGGATCTGTTCCAACATTTAAAAACAAAAAAAGCACACTTGTAGTACCCCTAGACATGTCTTTATTTTACATAAAACAGTTTATACAAGTAGTAGCTATCTTAAAAGAATTTTAAGGTTGCAAAGTCAGGCATTCCAAACCTCGGACATGCCAGAATTAAGGTTGCAGGTGCAGTCTTAATGCATTATAATCAATAGTTTTGTCAAGCATCACATAAGTCGTCTTGGGAAGAGCCAAGAATAAAGTCCAGCTTTCCTAGGTCCTATTCGAGTGCCGAAAAACAAACACACCACACTACACTATGCCCCTGCCATAAAGTCATACTGGAAGCAGAGAAAGGGCCAGATATTGGAGGTAGGGAAGTGCTCTTTGCTTCAACAATTCAGAACTGCCTCTAAGCAGACAGTTAAGGCTGTTGAAGGTAGGAGCAACCTCTGGGACTGTTGTATTTTACGTCAAGGATAGGACTGATGCCTGAAACAGCTCAGAATTTAAGAGATGCAAAGTGACTTGAAGCTGCTGGCCTTTTCTTCCCAGCGTAGGAAGGACTGACAGTAAACCCAAAGTATGGATCAAGCCCTTTTTCTTAGGACTCTCCAACACAAAATACACTTATTCCCCTAACCAAAGAAGGCTGCAGGGGCACAGAGGCTTTCCCCCAGGCATATTTTTCTCCTTCCTCCACAGTCTACTACAGGAGCTCAATTACTTCTTGTAACTGTCCTTTCCACTGAGCTCTTTCAGCCTTCTCATTAATACCAATGAGCAAACAAGACAATATTAGATCTCATGACTGGCACTCAGTATTCCTTCCTAGGTGTCAAACAAGTGACAGCAGCTGCTGTACCATTGTATCCCTATCCCCATAGCTCTGTGCCACAGTGCATAGAATATTTAGGAAACTCAGTGGAACTGAACCATTCTTAGATGTTTGCGTGACAATCTTCTAAAAAGCTCTGCAGAACTGGTGCAAATAGTGATTTTTCAGAGGTTTTAAGCATCAAATCTGGGTGGATGAGACTACCACTGATTTCCTGAGGAAACTACAATGTACTGGTGACCTTCCAGAAAACACCATCCTAGCCACCAAGGATGTAGAGGCTCTCTACACAAATATCCCACACACAGATGGAATACAAGCTGTCAGGAACAGTATCCCTGATGATGCCACAGCACAATTAGCTGCTGAGCTCTGTGCCTTTATCCACACACAACTATTTCAAATTTGATGACAATATATATCTCCAGATCAGTGGCACCGCTATGGGCACCCGCTTGGCCCCACAATATGCCAATATTTTTATGGCCGACCTGGAACAATGCTTCCTCAGCTCTCCAATCCACTACACGTCCCCTCTCACATCGCTACATTGATGACATCTTCATCATCTGGACCCATGGAGAGACTCAGGAAAAATTCCCACACATGTTCCACAGCTTCCACCCACCATCAACCTCAGACTGGACCCAATCTACACGGAGCCACTCCAGACACCACGTGAATACAGCGATGGTCACTAACAATACCCTAACCGAAAACCTACCAACCGCATGCCTACTTCCAATGCCTCACTCCATCCCGGGCACATCACACGATCCTTTGTCCTAAGCAAAGCACTGAGGTACAACCGCATCTGCTCAACCCTCAAGAAGCAACCCTACAAAATCTCCACCAAGCAATTCCAAACACTACAATAACCCGCACGAGAAATAGGAAACAGATCAAACAAGCAGACGTGTATCAGAAGCCATCCTACTGCAAAGACAAACCAAGAAAGAAACAACAGGACTCCACTGCCTCACATAACAGTCTCCAGGCTAAAACCTCCAACGCAATCCATGGGATCTACAACTCATTCCTGGACAATGATCTCACACTTTCACAGCCTGGGTGACCAGGCCAGTCTCACCCACAGCACAACTGCCAACTTGAAGCATATTCTCACGCAAGTAACTGCACACCAACACCATAGTAAACTTAGCTCAAGGAACAATCCATGCAACAAACCGAGCCACTCTGCCACATATTACACGGCGACACCTCAAACACGGACCTAAAAGATCACCAACATCACTGTTTCATTTACCTGCATGTCCACACAAATGTAAATACACCATCATATGCAGTAAGCCCCTCTGCTGTGTACATTGGCCAAACGGACAAGTGCTACGAAAAGGAAAATGGACACAAATCCAATATGAGGAATGGCAACATACAAAAAACCTGTAGAGTACACTTCAACCTCCTGGATCACACTATAGCAGATTAAGGGGCCATTCTGCAGGACAAAAACTCAGGCCAGACTTCAAAAGAGAAACGCTGAGCTCAGTCATCTGCAAATTTGACACCATCAGCTCAGGATTAAACAAAGACTGTGAATGGCTTGCCAACTACAAAACCAGTTTCTCTTCCCTTGGTTTTCACACCTTAACTGTTAGAACAGGGCCTCATCCTCCCTGATTGAACTAACCTCATTATCTCTAGCTTGCTTGCATATATATACCTGCCCCTGGAAATTTCCACCACATTCATCTGATGAAGTGGGTATTCACCCACGAAAGCTCATGCTCCAAAACGTCTGTTAGTCTATAAGGTGCCAAAGGATTCTTTGCTGCTTTTACAGATCCAGACTAACATGGCTACCCCTCTGATACCTAAAACAAAGCCATTTGTCTAACAAAATTACTTTTATTCAAATCCAAAAACCATAATTAACTGAAGATTACTTTGTGGAAAAGCTGGCTGGAAAATCTGAGAATGACTGCAAAATATTACATTTATATTTTAACTTCTCTATTGATCAAACTGAAGAATTTTGTGATACATTAACTCTGATTTTGTTCAAGGAGGCTTGGAAATTGGCAAGAATCAATACCACACTTGTGAAATCTTCTTTGTTATCCCTCTTGGTTCACTACCACTGGTTACAATGGCAGAACTAAAATCAGTTTTCAATCCATTTGAGATCTTAAAAATAGTAAATTTCCAAGCAGCATTCTTAGTATTATATATTATTTTTCAGACCAAGAGTGGGTATTGAGGCTGGCTCGTCAAATAAGTGGTAATTTTTTTTTTCAAGTATTTAGAAGTGTTGTTGTTCCCTAATGTCATTTTGATTTCCATTAATCAAAAGGGAGAAAATACTAGCTGTTATTCCATAAATCAAGCTTTCAATGGGTGAAGTTAAAAACCAAAACAAAAAAAAAATAAAAGTCAACCTTTCCCCATCACTCAATTAAAAATTTGAAGATTTTTAAATTATTTCTTATAATAATTTTATTACATAGATCAGCGTTCTGTTTTTTTTTTTTTTTCCCCCCTGCAAAGTAATGCTTAAAAGTTTAAGAGCTTTGGACACAGTTCCTGATTTAATAAAGAAACTATAGATGTTAGTCATTCATTAATTTGTGAGATATAAGCAGACATAGTTAGGATATATAAAGTTTAAGAAAAACAACAACAACAAATACTAGTGGTACCATTGCATCTTTTGTCCACTCAGTCAAAACCTTGCATGCTGCAGTGAAGCAGCTGTCCAACGTGGGGAAAAATTTGGGAACCATTACCTATATAGGTATCAAAGCCCAAGGATATGAAGATTTGTCCTTCTTGATTTATAACACAAACCCTCTAAAATCCAACATAAGATGAAGATTTGTTGTGGATGATATTATTATACAACTCAAGTGCATATTTCTGAGTTCACACAGTCAGCAGGGCATGGGACAAATAGTATGAGCCTCTCACCTGCAGGTGAAAGATGGGCAGCAATGAAGGACAAAGTTAAAGTTGATGAAAGAGCAAAACTTTTCAGTTACCCTGAATTTCTTTAGAGGGATTGATTTCAGTTTACATTAGGCCCTTTTATACTGCCAAAGTGGTATGGCCTTAGCCTAAGCTGGAATCAGGACTTCTAGTATTTATTGTTGTTATTGTTTTTCTTAAACTATAATACTCTATTTGAAGAACATTTTATTTTGATTTGCAATTCTGATTTTTCACTTTTGTTTTGGGCTTGGGAGTATGTATGTGCGTGTCAGCGACTATCTCTGTGAAGAAATGTATGTGAATTGTTTTTAGTTTCAAGCCTTTGAAATTAATCCTCTAGCTGCCTATCAGAAAGAAAGTGTCTTCAAGCTGGAAAAAACACATTAGTTGTAGTAATGGATCCCAAATTAATTAACTGGAAGAAAAATTATCTACTTAATTTTGACTAAGGGTGTGATTAATGCCCTTTTAAGGCAATGGAAATCTACTATTGAGCACAATGGGCATTGGATCAGCCTGTAAGTCCCTGCTAGTATCAGGCAGTCTGTTGGGGGAAGAAAAAGGGAGGGAGGAGAATTACAGCAAAGCCAATATAAAACTGTAGGTTCTGCAGTTCTTAAGTGTTTTGATCACCTTTGCCTAGTCTGTCACTTGGACAATACAAACGCACAGGAGTGAGACAGGCCCCACCGCTCATCTGTCCCTGGCACCCATATCCGGCTTTCACAGCAGGAGGTGCGGTGGTGGGGTCATAATATGCTTCCGGTATAGGCCAGTGGCAAATTCCTATCTCTGACCCTGAGCCCGAGGGGCAAGCAGGGAATAAACTGTGCTTCATATGAATATCTCTGAGGCACAATGCCTGTCACTTCTGTTTCTGGACTGGGGCAGTTTATGCACCATCCCTGCTCAAGGCTGCACCTAAAAGGAACAATCTAGCTATATATGTTTACATTTATTATTCACATTTTTTAAGATGTAATTCTCCACCTACTTCTTTCTGTAAACTACTAACTCAATAAACAGACCAACTGGAAATCTGATCAGAGTATTTTTAGATATAGATGTTTACGCATCAATCTTGGAAAACTGAAATGAAAATTTAGCATGTCAGGCACAAAATCTACTCACCAATACTTCTCATAATGACCATGCTACTGAAAAAAACAACCTTCCTGCCTTCATAATATTTTACTCATCTGTAAAAACTAAATAAAAACAAACAAAATACCCTAAACCTACCACAGGACAAGAATGAATTGAGCACATACGATTTTGCAAGAGAGGTATAAATGTATATCAAGAAAACAAATTTTTGCTGTAAAGACATGCAAATCTCACTCAATTGCATCAATTATATGCATCGTGCTATGCTGCATCCTTCTTCATTGTATATGCTTATCGATATAAGCTAAGGCTAAATGTTGATAGCTAGAGAATGAAATATAGCAGCAAAACATATTCTCTTAATAGGTCCATACCTTGAGTATGCATTCAGTGTTTTATATAGTTTAATTTAATACAAAGATATATTGTTAAAACAGATTTATTTTTCTTTTTAGCAAGTACACATTTTGCACTGAATTCCATTGACAGTGATTACATGAAATAACTCGTTGCTTCATTTGTGCATGCACCCCACAAAACTACCGCTTTTGCCACAAATACTTGGGTGCATTCTGATGCAGCACAGCTTACAAGTTATTATCAGGATTTCCTCAGACCTAGAATAGGCCTATAGTATGAAAGTTTTAACAATGCTTGCAACAGTGCTTGCAATATTGAAATATAATTGCCTAGGCTTCTCAGGGATTCAGTTGCCATTGCATTTAACCCTATATGGTAACCAACATCCTCAATATTTTGGTATTCCCTGTCACTTAGTATTTTGAAGATACTATATTTAAGATACTATCAAAGCCAACTTTATTTCTGTCTACAATGATGTCCTTTCCTTACAACTAGAAAACTTAGATAAAATGTTTACAATATCAGAAGAAAATGCAGGTATCATGACAGCAGTTCTGCAGGACGCTGGTCGATGAAATGAGCATTTAGCTCTCCACCACCCTTTTCTTAAAAGAAATACTCGTAGATTGATTGGCTGCATATAAAAGTATCCAGGCAGAAAATACCATGATTATCTCTGTTTAACTACCATGTAAATTAGGCCAGAGGCTTATTTTGCTTGGCAGAGAAGTACAGCTCCACATCATGGGTAACTTGTGCTTCAACTCTTCCCCTTCCTGACCCCTCCCATAGTTGTTTAACCTCTCCTTGTAACAAGGGGATAGAAAGGGAAGGGGAAGCCCCAATTTATGAGGCAACCATAGCTTATAGTTATAGTGTTCTCTCTAGCATCTCTCCTGTGATTCATCAGAGGGCATCCCCAGAATAAAGGGCTGATGGAGGTTCATTGGATTGCCCCTAATTCTGCTGGTCTCAAAAGTCAACAAAAAAGTAGCAGGCCAATAATGATAAGGTGATGTAAAGGTTGCAAAGAAAATGAGGAGAATGGAACCCCCCACACCAAGGTTTAAAATGGATGGGCAGCAAAATCTAAGTCAGTAGGGTGTCTGCTTCCAAGCTGCATGTTTCCATTCCATTCTTTCCTCGTGAATATAACCATATTTCTTCTGTGAACCTGAACACAGAACCTGTGATGATTAGGGTCCAGACACCCATGGGGAGAACAGGTGATCTGAACCGCAAAGAACAAGCAATTGAATCAACTGATTGTATACAATTTTACTATACTAAACAAGTGTATCAAGTAATGTCTTTAATGAAAGTCTGTGACTGGTGATTGCTATCATTGTGAAATGTCTGCATTAACACTATATGAAGAATTATGGATACTCACTGATATTATGCTTTCGAAGTCCATGACCAAACAAAGGGAGAAACAGGTTTTCTCCCAAACAGGAGGTAAGATAGCTATCTACCAATCTCCAATGTAAACTAAGCATTATGGAATCAAAACAACGGAAGTTCCAAAACAGGGGATGGAAAGTCAATAAGAAGGGAAAAACAGCATGAGGTTACTTTTGGCTCAGGGGACAAAACAAAGAGCTTGGGAAAATATAAGCTGAAGCAAAAAAGCCATTTGGACATCCATTTCCTGAGGAAACAAAGGCTTGGTCTACACTATGCGTTTAAACCGATTTTAGCAGCGTTAAACCGATTTAATGCCGCATCTGTCCACACTACGAGGCCCTTTATATCGATATAAAGGGCTCTTTAAATCGGTTTCTGTACTCCTCCTCAACGAGAGGAGTAGCACTAAAATCAGTATTACTATATCGGATTAGGGTTAGTGTGGCCACAAATCGACGGTATTGGCCTCCGGACGGTATCCCACAGTGCACCACTGTAACCGCTCTGGACAGCAATCTGAACTCAGATGCAGTGGCCAGGTAAACAGGAAAAGCCCCATGAATTTT
>NC_133770.1:144208229-144215039 GCF_003597395.2 Chelonoidis abingdonii
TGAACTGGCTCCACGGTTGCCGTGCTATGGCATCTGCCAGGGCAATCCAGGGAAAAAGGGCTCAAAATGATTGTCTGCCATTGTTTTCCCAGAGGAAGGAATGAGTGACGACATTACCCAGAACCACCCGCGACAATGATTTTTGCCCCATCAGGCACTGGGATCTCAACCCAGAATTCCAAGGGGCAGGGGAAACTGCAGGAACTATGAGATAGCTACAGAATAGTTACCCACAGTGCAATGCTCCAGAAATCGACGCTAACCTCGGACCATGAATGCACACTGCCGAATTAATGTGCTTAGTGTGGCCGCGTGCACTCAACTTTATACAATCTGTTTTACAAAACCAGTTTATGTAAAATTGGAATAATCCTGTAGTACAGATGTACCCAAAGAAACAATCACTTTTTTTTCTGTGAGGATTGATCCTGTCTGCAACAGCCAGTCATGCTGGAGAATGCTGACAACTTGGTAGGAGTAAAAAAAGACTCTGTTAGGCAAAGGTATATCTTGCTGGAATTAAGTTCTAGACACTACTTATTTTTGTTTTGTTTGTAATCCTTTCATATCTCTCTGACTTTTGCTTGAAAATAGGTAAATCTATGTTCTTTGTTAATAAAACTTCATTCTTAGTTTCACTACTGTGGCAGGGCAGGGGTAAAACCCCTTTAAAGTCCTGCCAAAATGCTGGCGACAGCCTGCTCTCTGGCTAATAGGCCAGGGGTAGAGATCCAGGTACTCGGCAGAAAGCCCAGCTGCAAACCCTAATGAGGACTGGCTCAGAATAAGGTGCTGGGCTAAGTAGTGACAGCTGGGCTGAGGCAAGAGAAAGCTGTAAAAGCCCTGGGCAAACCTCAGTGGGGAGGCAAGCCTGGGAGGAGACAGGAGGGCAGTATCACTGTTTCCTTGCCAACAAGGAAGCCTCAAGGGCCAGGAGACCCTGGGGAGGGTTTGTGGGGCACTAACTGCTGGCAGTATCTGGGCACTCCACGAGCACTGTAAATAAAGACACTGGGATGATTTAACAAAAGAGGGAGTGAACACTCTTTAGTAAACCAGCCTAAACACAGGGTGCAGGCACAGAAGTGGGAGAGCCTGTGCTTACTCCGTGAAAACTACAAACAAACAATCTCAGTTCTGTGTATTAAGTTGGGGTGTATAATCCCAGCTGAGCTAACAAGCTATTGTGTGTACTGGCTTCTTGGAGGCAGAGATTTTGGTGTTACCTCTGTGAGTGTCTAGTAAGAGAGACCAGACACTGCAGGGGAGATGGCCATGGGGAGACTAAGGACTCAAAAGGTTATTGGGGTCATCCTGCAAGGAGTGTCTGGACTGGTGAAAGCTGGAGTGAGACCACTGTGCTGTCAGAATGCTCCTGGTGTCAGAGCCCTGAGCCAAAGCTGCACAGCACAGAGGCTCCCAGAGCTACAGAGCAGATGTTGACAGAACCCCTTACTGCTCTGGGTGAACCACTAAAGGGTCCAGTGAACATAGTAGGAAAATAGGGAGCCTGAACACCAAGAATAAGTAATTGAATCACCTGATTGTATACAGTACAGCTGTAATACATAAGCGTATTGAGGAAAGTCTTTTATGAAAGCTTGTAATGTTCTGAATTTGATGGTGATTGGGAGCTATATATACAGATTATGAATGTATGCATGTATAGATAGCTGAAATTGTAACTGTGGTACAACTACAGCATTACCTCTCAACCCTCAGGCAGGGAAGGGGGTCCTCCAAACTAGCTGTTTACACAAAACCAACTTCAAGTACCCATTCATTGTCCAGCCATGAAGAGATAATAATGGATCATTCGAGTTAATGAGAAAAAAACTGAAACAATTTGAGACTGAAAAGAAAACTGCAGTCTTGCCCTTGGTCTACACTACAAACTTATGTCAGTATAACTATATCACTCTGCAAAATCCACACCCCAGGGTGACACAGTTATATTGACCTAACCCCTTATGTAGACAGTACTATGTCATGGGAAGGGCTTCCCCCAGCAACGTCACTACTGCCTCTCAGGGCAGCGGAGTACCTATGCTGACAGGAGCTGTTCTCCAGTCAGCGTAGGGAGCGTCTTCACTAAGTTCTACAGTGGTGCAGTGCAGCTGCACTGATGCAGCACCGTAAGCATAGACAAGCCCTCAGAAATCTAAGAGATGAGGGAATTTCCCTCACCACGCATCAGAGTCTGAGAGAGTGCACCCTTTAAAAGCAGGCTTTTTGCTGAGATTTTTTTTATCCAGAAATGGAGGGCCAGCACCTAAGCACAGGGCTGTCTGTGGAATACTGGAACCCCTCTAGGACAGAGGGCATGCTAGGAAACTGTCCAGAGGTTATAGGTAACTTGTATTAGAAATGGGAATTTAGTTAATATAGAAGTGTAAAGCCTGAGGTTGTGTCTATGCTTATTTTCTGTGTAACACATCTATGTTTTTTTCCCTTACTATTTTACCTTTGAAACTATGACTTTTCTATTAAATTATTTTTTTGTTTATTTTTTACCCCAAACAGGTTTCTGTTGTGGAGACTGTGCGGTATGTTTGTGCCAAAGTGAACCAATAACATTAGGAGTAGCTTTCATTCCTTCAGGGGTGATGAACCAGAGGGAAAAATCCAAATGTCTGATAGTTAAGCACTCAGAATGGACGGATCTGGGGAGACTTAGGCCTGAAAGGGCTGTTGATGTCAACGTGTGAGGAGTAACTAGGCTAGTGGCAACTAGGATGAGACCTTTATGCTTTTAGGCTGGCTACTGGTGTCAGGGTACTGACACACAGCATACAGCATTAAGGCACCCAAGGTAACAGAACAGACAGTGACAGAACCCTGAACTAGTCTCAGTGATCCCAAGACATCCCAGAAGCCAACACCAAATTCTGACACTCTGGGTTGGTAAAGCTCCAAACCATTACGGAGATGATGCTCTTGGGCTTTGAAAATGGATTCTTTCCCACCTTCCTGCTCAGACGAAAAAGATGCATTATGGAGGTTCCTGATAACAACTCCTCAGTTAAGTGTTGAATTCTAAAGTGAGGTATATATTTCTGTTTCTCCTCTAGAAGTAGGTGGCCAACTGATGTGAAATTTAAATGAATACTAGGAAGTATTTCTGCTTGTGCTGAGCTGCAATTTGTTCTTCACAATGCTACTTTTCCTTGTTGTCCAATGTCTCGAGAAATATCGTCTATATGCACAATGTACATTAAGAGAGAAGTGGCTCCTGACTAAATTTGGCACAATAGGCACTTTGTCTAAAACAAATTGTTTAGTCATTTTTAGGTGTTATTCATATTATAACTAACAGTTTGTGTGCTGTGCACCCAAACCTGATTACTGGGGACTGGGTGCATGCAAATATGACTGATGGACACACATACAACCTTCTCTGTCAGGGAAATCTACATTTTTGTCAGATTTTATCTCACAAGAGATTCATGCATGCTGCAAATGAATGAGGATCCATGTGCAGCTGCTGAGAGAGAATGTTGTCCACCAGTAGCTGTACTTTTATCACCCCACAGGTCCACAACCTCAAGAGCAGATTAAACATTAAAAAATTAGGAAATTAATACACACAACACTTCATTATGAAGTAATTAGGTTTGCTACTCACACAGCATACCTGACACAAACCCACAAAAGAAAAGTCATGACAAGTCACCTAATGATACATAACCTCTACTCCTCCCTCCACAAAGATACACCTCACCATTACTACAACGAACATACATTATAAACCACACACCGCTGCCTTAACTCTGCTCTCTCTGAGGAGGCCAGTGTTCCATCATCCCCTCTAACCTCCCTGCTGCATACAGCCTTTAGCAAAATATCTTCATCCAGTGCAACCAACTACTACAGCTAAGATCCATAACTATTAATGTTGGGAAAGAAATAGTTAGGTAACGGGGCGGAGGAGAGGCGAATGGTGGCCAAATTAAGGTTGTGGCGAGTGGTCTGGGTAGTATGATACTTGCCATAATGCTAAGGTGTATGTTGTGGATGGAGGAGTAAAAGTTTGTTTTGTACTGGTACACAAAGAGAATTATACATTTTTGTACTAATATTTTAATCTGAACTATCCAATCAGTTTCTAAAGAAAAAGTAAGGAATGGATACAGAACAAAAAGATAAATAGTATCCTCTGAATATGCCAGTAATTTTTGAATTTAGGATTAGATGTATTATTGGCCCACATGTTTTGCCCATTCTTATCATCATAGTAAATTAACAGGAAGTAAGAGAGAGAGAGAGAGAGTCACTGTCAAGAAGAATGACACCTGTTAGCAAAATCAAAAGCCATGAAGATATTACTTAACTCCACAGAACTGAAATTTGACCTGTAAAGTGTTTCTAACATGTGGAACAAGTCCTGAGGGGAAGAGTGTTGAAGAGTCTGGTGCATTAATCTTTAGAGTCACTGTGCTGGCTCACATCCCAGATGAGCTAAAAATTACAGTAATGTATGTGTGGTTTAAGGGTGAAATCTCTTTCTTTTCTTCTCCTCCCCCTGAGGTTAAAACACATTTCTATCATGCATGCAATTTTCTACACTGTGTTTGTATAGAATACTAACTCACAATGTTTACAAAGCTCTTAAATTAAAAAGCTTATACATCTCTTGCCAAAGGCAAGACAAAGACAGGGAGGAAGATCTGTGAATAGAAGGATAATCCTATTTTATGGACATCATATTTTACAGCTTGATAAAATGGAATTGTTTTTTCTCACACCAGAATCATTAGCTAGTGTAATGTAGCCAGTAGGGTATTTTAAGGGCTTCAGTCAGCCTGTTATCCTTTGTATTGATCCTCTTAACTGTTTCCTGGAATAAATATATTGCCTGTGTTTGGAATAAAAGCACTGCAGCCTCTTAGGACATAATGACAGTCATCCTGTGTCCTGTCTGGGACATGTGTCTGTGTCTAATGCCTTTGTCAATCAAGGTCTGAAGCATACTAGACTGTGCCACTAGCATCCTACCTCCTCCTCCTCCTCATGCATTGTCAACTAAGCATCATTTTTCAGACAGCTTTGGAGAAGAATGTATGACCATTTCACTGACTTCTTTTGGACATGTTGCACACAGTTTTGTACCTCCCCCTGTTCTTTGTACACAAGCTTTGCTGACCACTTTTGTTCTGGAAATTAATGGCTAGGTATCTGTCCTCAGTTTAGGACTCCTCCCTCATCCCCCTTTTTTGGAGCACATCTTGTTCTTCTGTAGTCTTTGCATCACAGTGGACAAATAACTGTAACCCATGAGGGGCTTAATTGTATGGAAGTCCTGTGAAAGTTTTAGTTGTGCCAAAATTGAGTTCTCAAGAAAACCAGATGCAGAGCAGCAAAAGCAACTTTATTTAATTAAAACTAGTATGTTAAACAATCCTAGCCTGTATTTTGTAGCACTCAGCAGCATGTCGGTAAATGTATTAAGTGGCATCAACAAGCTATTTTTCTTCCACTCTGTTTTTCATCTTCCCACATGCACAACTTATCTCTCTTACCATCTTTCCCTTTCTTTGAGTACCTTTGGGGAATATAATAATGATGTGCAAATGTGCTGAACACAAGAAATAGAAGTACAACAAAGACTGGTGAATACACACAGCTTACAATAATGGTAGAAAAGATTCACATTTGTGTGTTAATTATTCCCAGGAAATCTAAAGCGAAGGAAATAATAATACTTAGGGTATTATTAGTTGCTAGGTAAAAAGTAGCACTGTTAAAACCAGGGTAAAAAAACAATTCTTGAAAGGAAAGACAAAAACCTTAAGGATCAGAGCAATACACTGAAGAATACCTGGTAGAATTAGAAGAAAGTGACTAGACTCTTTTAAATTTTGTTTTGAGCTTGAATTTCTTGAGATTCTGGGTACGTCTACACTGCACGATTATTTCGAAGTAGTTTAAACCGATATTACGAAACCGATGTTATAAAATCGGTTTTGCACGTCACACAATGCGATCACAAATCGATTGCTTGTGTCCATGGTCCAAGGCTACCATCGATTTCAGGAGCGTGAGACTGTGGGTAGCTGTTCCTCAGCTATCCATAGTTCCACTTCGGGTGAGAGCACGTGCCTGATGGGGCAGAAAACATTGCCCGGTGGTGCTGGGTAAGCCCCCCCCCTCCCTTTTGTTGAGGGCAGCACACACCCTTTGGCGCGTTTTTCGCGGAGTGCATTGAGCAAACGCCATAGCACAGCAATCATGGGACCTGAGACAAACGGTATCCTGACCGTTGTCAACACTCGCGTATCTCGTGCTGATCATACTGAACAATGAACTGCAAGGCAGAGGAGAGGAGGAGGCAGCTATTGCTGAGTGGCGAGGACAGCGATGACGAGATGGAGGCAGAATTCCCATAACCGCTGGCCCCAGCGTTTGGCTACTGCTATTAACGGGGCATCTACTACCAGTGAACGCCGATATTGGCACGGAAACAAGCACAGACTGGTGGACGCATTGTTTTGACGGTGTGGACGATTCACAGTGGCTGCGAACTCTTCGCATGCGTAAAGCACTTTCTAGAACTTTGTGAATGCTTTCCCCTGCCCTGAAACACCGTAATAAAAACATGAGAGCAGCCCTCACAGTGGAGAAGCGAGTGGCAATAGCCTCTGGAAGCTTGAAACGCAGACAGCTACGCGTCAGTCGGAAATCAATTTGGAGTGGGCAATTCTACTGTCGGCGGCGCAGTGATGCAAGTAGCAAAGCAATCGTTAAGCTGCTCTACGAAGTTGTGACTCTGGAACGTGCAGGTGATAGTGGATGTTTGCTGCAATGGGTTTC
>NC_133770.1:144215139-144245966 GCF_003597395.2 Chelonoidis abingdonii
CTCGTTTGGGAGGAGTTCCGAAATCGATTTAAGGAGGCAGTTAACTCGATATTAAGGACGACGTCGTGTGAACGGATACAGCGTTAAATCGGTATATCAGCCATTAAACCGATTTAAAGTCGCAGTGTAGACCTGGCCTCTCTTTCTCCAATAGAAAAGTTGGTCCAACAAAAGATGTTACTTTGTCGCTCTTGTGATTCTCTTTAACTGTAAACTGAATGCTTTGACACTGGTGTAAATAGGAAGTAAAATATCCATGGATATTTCCATGGATACCTCAAAGAAAAAAAACAAAAAACCCGCTCATGGAATATAGTTCTTAAATCTCCTGGAGAAAATGTGAAATGGTCATCCACAGAGGAAACGGTAAGTTTAAGCCCAGGGATCGGCAACCTTTGGCCCACGGTCCACCAGGGCACGCACCCTGATGGGTCAGGCCAATATGTTTACCTGCCACATCCACAGGTTCAGTCAGTCACAGCTCCCACTGGCTGCGGTTTGCTGCTCTAGGCCCGTGCTGCTTCCCACAGCCCCCATTGGCATGGAGCGACAAACCGTAGCCAGTGGGAGTTGCGATCGGCTGAACCTGTGGACGCAGAAGGTAAACAAACCAGCCCAGCCTGCCAAAGGTTGCAGATCCCTGTTTTAGCGTAAGTGGAGTTGCATGCTCTGTTAGTAACATATGTCACTCATAGAGAAGACCTTGACTGACATGGTCATTCTTCAGCATGACCTCTTTTTGACATCACAAAGCAGAAATCAGTCAAGTATAATAATACATTTGGATTATGTCGTGGAGGGTGTAAGTAAATGGTCTGAGATATAATTGTAAGTAAGACTTTCAAGACTCTCTATACTTGTTTGCATAATGTAAATAGAATTTATCTTTAGTAAAATTCCACCTTTCTTGTAACAATTCTTGCAGAGTTCTTAAGGTTTAAATATTGAGCTACAAAGGTTTAGGGCCATTTGACATTTCAAGACTGTAGTACAATATAGTAGGCCAGATCAAGAATTTACTTAGTCCATTTCAATGGGCAGCGCTTAGCTGTGCTGTCTCAGCAGCTGACTGAGCAGGGAGTTGTAAAAGATTCAAAGTTCCCTCCCTGCTCTAATGTGGAAGTAATCTAAGATACTTATATAGTCTCTATTGCCTTAGTATCTGAGCACCTCACATTTTTTAACATATTTATCTCACAACACCCCTGTAAGCAGGACAGTACTATTATCCCCATTTTACAGATAGGGAACTGAAGAAGAGAAAGAGATGACTTGTTCAAGGTCACAGAAGGAAGTTGATGCAGAAGAAAGAATTAGATGCAGATCTTCTAAATCCTATGCTATTGTCAACCAGCCTCCATAACAACAGCCAGTTATGAGCCCTCCAAACAGGCTTGGCTTTAGCTTAAGTCAGTAAGGAATGTACTTATGCCAAATTTATATAAGACGTTTAAACTGAAATGTTCACACAAGAGAGTTTCACCATCGTAATTAAATTGATTTCTTAACGGAAACCAAACAGGATAGTCTCTATTCAAAAGAATAAATGGACACAAATCAGACATCAAGAATTGTAACATTCAAAAACCAGTAGGAGAGCACTTCAATCTCCCTGGACACTCAACAACAGACTTAAGAGGCAATTCTTAAACAACAACAAAAAAAACCTTCAAAAACAGACTTCAAAGAGAAACTACAGACCTGGAATTAATTTGCAAAGTGGACACGATCAAATTAGGCCTGAATAAAGACTAGGAGTGGCTGAGTCACTACAAAAAAGAATTTTCCCTCTGCTGATACTCACGCCTTCTTGTGAACTATTGGAAATGGGCGACGTCCACCTTGATTGCATTGGCCTAGTTGGCACAACAAAAGTAATTTTCCCTCTCTTGATATTCATCCCTTTGTGTAAACTATTGAGAATAGGCCACTTCCACCTTAATTGAATTGGCCTCATTAGCATTGTTCTCCCACTTGGTAATGCAACTCCCATCTTTTAATGTGCTGTAACATATATATACCTGCTTACCGTATTTTTCAGCCCATGCTGATGAAGTGGGGTTTAGCTCACAAAAGCTTATTCCAAATACATTTGTTAGTCTCTAAAGTGCCACAAGGACTCCGTGTTGTTTTTGCGGATTCAGACTAACACGGCTACCACTCTGAAACCTAACAGGACACAGATACGTTGGTGCAAATTTCTCTGTAGTCAAGGCTTCAAACTGTAAGCTCTTCGGAGTGTGGACTGTGTTTTCATGACCTGTGGATGTACAGCACTGAACACTATGGGGCCCTATGGGGCCCTTATTATTCATTTACTAAAAATGAATAATAAAACAAAAATATAGTGCTCTGCCCTTTCTGTAGTGTGTTGTGCTCTGTGGTTGACCTCCGCATAGAAACGAAGGGATGCTGTACCCCCTTGTTCAAAAGCCACAATCCTGCCCAATATGATCATAAACATCAAACACATGAAGAACAAAATCACACCACCGAAAACTACAAACACTCAAGTACTCACCCCATTTCAGCTTACTTAAAAATGCAGCGCTAGTGGTAATGTAGGCACATTAATAGTTGTGCTCATTTTATATCGATATCCTCTTTCTAAAATAGAAACACAACTATCACTGTGCCTGTACCATTAGCACTGCATTTTTAAGTGAGCTGAAATGGGGTGAGCACTTAAGTCTTTGTAGCATAGTGCTATATACATGTGTCTTTATAGCAATACCATGATTATAAATTATTAATGTTAATAAGTATCATATATTATTGTTATGCAGAATGATTTAACATGTAAAAAATGTATGTGTGTGTGTATATATATATATATACACACACACACACACACTTTATAAGTTTTACAGTACTAATTTGGTTTGTGACCTAATATCAAGTGCTGTTTGTCCCTCCCCTCCCCCCTGCCTAAGTGAATTGTAAATACATTTTTGTAAAATCATTCTTTAAAGATTTTGATACCACAAAATCTAAGTGCTGTCTGCAAACTAGGGGTAAGTATATTGCTCTACACAAAATAGAAGTGACCATATGTTATAAATCACAGGGACAGCCAGTTTGGCACACATGACACATCCTTATGCTTGGAAGTACCTGCACCTCCCTTCTTTGTATTGGCACATTTTAATATCATTATTATTGTACTCTCAATAAAAGAACAAGTCTAGAGATATTGCAAATGAGTGATTTCTTATGAGGAATGCTTGAAGCCATTGCAATTTTATTGCATTCTTGAAAAACACAAAATGAGGCCACTTCTCTCATACATTGGTTATATTCGTTTTCAGAAATATTATCTCACAAATATTTTGCTTTATAATTTAAACTTCTAAACTAATATTTTCAAAAACAACAATAATTGACCTATGGTTACGAATGTTGGTGTATTGTTGCCACCCAGTTCCAACCAGCCAGTCATTTTAAAGTACAATTTCTGTGTAATCTGAATATTTAACTTTTCTTCCTGACGTGTTCAGAGACATTGGTTCAAGAATAAATGCATTTCCCCTGCATCAATTTCTGTATTTCAAATTAGCGTCAAGAGTCAGATTTTCATAACACAAATTTCAGCATTTTTAATGGATACAAGACAAACTGTTAATGTGAAAAAGATATATTCTATCATTGTACTAGTCTCAGTAAATTGCTAATACTGCACACTGCATATTTTTAATGAAGTTCATCAAGTATGTCTGCATATCGGTTTCATATTTCTCATACCATTGAATGAATGGTTAAAGTTATTTGTGGAATAATATGCTCAAGAAAATATACTAGTAACTTCTATGGGCTTTTGATCATGCCCTATACAGCAAGATATCTGTATTGTACAGTCAATCTATAGAGCTTTCCAGCTTATCCATATTATATAATTCTGATTTAATACACTTATTTTTATATAAACAAAGAAAGTGTTTTGTTGTGGAGTTTAATTAGCAGAGATGGTTCCAAATCAGAAGACTGGATTCAAAATTTCCCAAATATTAGGAAAGTTGGAATCTGAAAATCGTAACTCAGCTCTCTACCTGTCATGAACTATAGAACAAGCAAGTACAAACGTCAAAAAGTATTTTAAAAGCATTTCTTGATTCTTCAAAAAGTTCCACCAATAATACCAGAATTCATTTTTTAAAATGCTATTATGCTGTAATATATGTATTAATTTACTTGTTCTATAACCATTCATATCCACTGATAACTTAATTACCTTAAAATGTCATTAGTTACAGTATGGTGGTGGTGGTGGGGGTCTATTACCCTAGGATTCCCTATATATCAGTCACATCAAGCTGATACAGGTTAATTCTGCTAACATAACCTGCGATCTAAAAATAAATCTCTTCAGTTTCTCCTTCTTTCAAGAGCACCAGTAATAAATATTCTATACTCAGAACATAGATGATCATTTGCTGAAAATGTGAAGAAAGGCAGAAAAGAGTCCAGTTCAATTTTCTACAGCAGTACTACTAAGAGTAATACGTAAATAAATAATAATACTTAAAAACTTATAGAGCACCTTTTTGTAACCAAAGCATGTTATAAACCTTAAGCTTCAATAGTAGTTGGCCATGGTTAAGTTTCCACTGGAGGCAGGAGTCTGGCATTCCTCTACCTTGATGAAAACTAAATTATTTGCCTGAAAATTTTGCACATATTATTTTGCCAAGGAAAGTGTCTAGTTTTATTTATTTAATTATTTACATATTTATTTATTTATTTGAGGGTAGCTAAGCAAATGCCTTAAGACATAGACATAAACATTAAAAAATGCGAAACCTGTTTGAATTTTTGAAAGTCTAACTTAAAAAAAACAAAAAAAAATCCACCGTTGATCAAATATTTCACATTTGTTTTATTCTCTTCATTGACAAGTATTTTTTATGCTCTTCAACTTTGACAACTTCTAAAAGTGATGGTTTAATTTTTGAGTTATTTGATACCATACTTCTGAGAAGTCCAGAACTGGAGTCTTTGAATTGTAAATTGCATAGCACTGAGTTCAATCTATCTGTAGTACAAGCAGTGTACTTTTTAGAGTCGGTATTCACAATAGACAGTTAGCTATACAAGATTTAAGATGTCTCTAGCCAAAGACTCCAAGAAACTTTAAGAATTGTGACAGGGACCCTGTGGGTTTCAGTAACAGTTGCATGGACTCCTGGGGAGTTTATAAGATTCTCTCTCTTTCTCTCCCCTCCAGTTTTTATCAAATCCATCTACATTTAGTTTTTGTATATCATTATTTTATAGATTAAGTTATAAGCTAAGAGAATGGCCAGATAAAATCTTCTTTAAGATAGAGTAGAAGAAACACTTGAAGAAAAGTGACCTTTTGTAAAGTTGTAAAGAATAGAAATGATTGAAAATCTGGAAGTTCTGAATTAAGATTTTACAAAGACTGTCAAACAGTTCATATTCTCCTGCTATATCGCTGACTATCCTACATCTAGATTAAAAACACCTTAAAGCCATACACTACACCTTTTTCTTCATTTTCCAGTATCTTAATTTTCCCATTGAATAACAACAAACTCGGCATACTGGTGTTATCGGAACTACTTGCCTTTCTCCAATTTTCTCTGCCATCCCATATTTCCAAGATAGTCAAGAAGTCATAATATTTTCACATCTTATCATCTACATAAAGCCTCGAAACCGTTAAGTTTATAAGGCCAATCCTCATCAAGGCTTCAGAAATTAACAATGTCAAATCTACTCTCATCCACTTTCTGAGTACAAAGACCACTACAACTATCTTATTCTCATCCCTGATGTGGAATGACTTTCAAACATCCATACACAACCAAATCTCCACTATGTAATGGCTACGTAATGGCTCCAGTTTACAGAGGATCTCATTCTCCAAAATGAATTAGAATGAACATTGCCTTAGAATGACAAAATAAAGTAGTAATATAGATGGCAAAAATGAGAATTATAGTTAACACAGATGTGATCTGATATCATTTGGATGGTGCATAATGTGGCAGGATACAGAGATGAGAAAGTTTGGGTAACCTTAACTCTAAATTTCCATTTTTTTCCTTAAGTTTTTTTTTAAATACAATCTACTTATAAACAATCTTACTCTATAATGCCTACATTAATACAATTCTAAAAAAAATCAGATATCAAACACATCATAATGCTTGGCCAAACAAAAACAGATATGCTGTCACCTTTATAACAAACTGAATTCAATTTTCTTTCTAAAGGATCTGATACATCTATGCGCACGTGAGCACACACACGCGCACACACACACACACACACACACACCTACCTGTATCTAGTTGTCTAAATTCAATACTGGAAAGATTTCGTTCTCAACCCTCTAAATCAGAAGATGACTCCTCCCCACTGGAAGCTACATGAGCAACTTGAAGTATTACAAGCCTTATGAATGTATTTCTTGGTACCCTGGATCAGTTTTGCTGGATAAAAGTTAGCAAGCTCTTGTTATTGTTTTAACAAGTTCATCATGAAATGATGTAGGGAAGAAATTCTCCCTCTCTGAAATCTTTGTGTTTCTGTATATTTTATATTGTGGCAGCAAAATGAGCTGTGAAATTCCTGGATCCAGCCACCATAGGAATGGATTAGAGACCACCTCTGCAAATCCCAGACTAGGGAATGTGTGTGGGGCACCACAATAGTGGATTCCAGGTGGCATTGCTGCCCACAGGCAACATGGCTTAGACTCCTCAAATATAGGGCTGCCTAAAATACACCCATAGTTGCCTGAAACCTCAGGGCAAGAAAAGATGATATAATACCACCTTAATCCCTCTCCCCTGGCTGGGAAGTTTGTGCTACACCTCTTAAAGACATTGCACAAAATCTCATGTTTCAATTTGAGTCTACAGGTTTCTTATCTTAAAACATGTCTGGGAGAATTAGAACCCATTGTTCCTGATAAAAATACTTTGTTTTATAATCGCCAATCTCCAGATTCAGATATTCTTACCTCACAACACATAGTAAATTTACTCCTCCAGCAGTTGCGCATATGGAGAGCAACACACACACAATCATATACATTCATATGTAACATGCCTCCTGTGAATATATATGAATATAAAGTGTCTCTGAATTTATTTCATGTCATACAATTTCAAAAGTATTATTTTTTTCTGTCATAAATAATAGTTGTGATCTCTTTGCTCCATAGCAAAATTTTACTGGCTTACGAGGATTTGTTTTTGGAAGGGATGAGAAAGGAAAAACAACAATTATTAAATTCACCTGAAGTGAATACTGTATTAAATTAAACAGCCTTGTTATTAAAGACAAAAAATCATATTAAACAAAACAAAATGTCTGTCATCAAACAGAGACACGTTAATGGGGTTCAGGAAATTCAAGTAATGTTAAACACTCCTCTTGATAGACATTTCTTACTCTTTCTTAATGAGCTATTTGAATTTCTTATTCTTATTTTATGCTTTTATGTATTTTTGGGGGGCTGAGGGGAGCATAAATGATGCACAGAGGTTAAACTTGATCATTTCAGATCATTCTACTCCTTGAGTCATACAGAACACATTTTCAGTGTAATGACAATATTGCAGTTTTAGAAATACAGACATAATATTTGTTTCTTATGGTATGTGTGTTGAAGCTCACATTCAATAATACTGTTAAGCCTGTCCTACAGCAAGACAAAACATTTAAAATAATAATTTAATAGGGACAATTGAGTGGTTTGCCGAGCCTTAACCCTGAAAGTACAAAAACATGATAATCCACTTTGGCTGAATGGTTCATATCACAACTCCTTGAAGAATTAATTCTATACACAGACATTTCATTTGAATGTATAGTACAAAACTGCAAATCTCATAGCTCAAAGGGTGTTCAAGTCAATGGTAGAATTTAATAAGAGGAAAAAAATTGGTTACTATCTACCAGATTGCAATCTATCAGGTGCATCAAACTGTAAGACATATAAAGTGCCCACCTGTTTTAGGATCAACAGAGAAGTATGGCTGTCCCTGAAGAATACTGTATACCACCCGGGCACTGTTCCCATAGGTAGGGTCATCTGCATCTGTAGCTGTCACTTGTAGAACAGAGGTACCTGTACATCCAGGAAAACAAGTTTTAGTTGATAAATGTTCTAGATCTCCTGTCAAGCTTGTATATACAATTCTTTTTAAATGCACTTCCACAATTTTGTATTTTTTTCCTTCAAAAATCCCTTCTTTCTAGCTAGAGAAGGGATCAAATTACAGAATTTCTTCTCCCTCTTCCATCTGTCCATATTTTTAAGGTGTCATCACCTTAGTATCTAACTGCAAAAAATTATGGATGTTAAAATCTGTGGTTTTCTTTCAGCTCATTATGTAAAGATAGCAGCAATTTCAAAATTCATGTCCAGATAAAGATTTTGAACACCAAAGTTATATATGTTGGGATAAGACCACCATTTACTGCAGATACTAATCCTGAAAGACATATTCATTTTAAATCACACCTATGGAGCTCCAGAAATCAATAAAAGGTATAAAACAATTAAAGTATAGAAATCAGAAGACTCCAAAGAACAAAAACTTAAATCTAAAACTGCTTTCTACAAGACTATCAGTGGAATTTCAGAGACAGAATTCCAGCATTAACAGAAACATCTGGGAGCAGTCTTCTTGCTGTGGTTAACAGATATTTGTAAGAAATTATAAGTTGCAACTCCTACTATGTCATAAGGTGGAACAGGGTTATGAACTACACTCTCGAGATATTAGACTGTGAATTGCTGCGTAGATAAAGTGCAGCAGAGAAGTTTGTGATGGCTAAGTTGCAATAAAGAAACTTGAAAATTGCTGTAATTTCTCCAGTAAATATTTGATTATGAATCTTTTTTTTTTTTTTTTTTGCTACGTCATTTGGATACTATTTCAAGAAATCGGTTAGTGGAAGGAGGGTAAAGTTCTGGAGATTCGTTCTTTGTCCTTCTCCTGCAGGCATCCTCACAGTTCCTATTGCCACACATGGAATTGGCCAGTATCAACGAGGAGCTCAAAGAATTGTAATGTTGGAATAGACCATTAGCTCATTTCTAGTGTTATCATACATCTGGCAGCGATATTTGAGGCCTATGGCTCTGATCTTACAGATACTTATGCACCATGAATTGAACTGTTTGAGGTCAATGAGACTCAAAGTCATAGTCAAGTAAGCATGTGAGTCTTTGCGGGATCAGGACCCTATAGTGCACTGTTATATCCTGGACATAAAAATTCCTTTCTACTTCCAAGCTGGTGATTAGCATATACCCTATAAGACTGAGAATTGCTATCCTATGTAGTTGTTAATTCTACTCATGTAAATAATCTGAATATATGGGAAAAGAGTGAAACTTGAGAATATCTTGTTTAATTTGCAAAGTTAAATATAGCTCAAACAGCCGATAATGACCTATTTATTTTTATCCAAGTTTTAATAACCTATACAGAAATGTAACAGATACACCGGCATACAATTATTTTAGGTTCAAGATGACTGAATTATTTTTGAAATACAATACACTGAAAAGAGAAATACAATGTTGTTTCCTTAAACTGTTATTGAAATCCATATGGCCATTTTTACTGTGATGCCCATACTTAACGTTCATGTACAAGTTTCAGCAAATCATGACAGTTAACTTCAACTAACAGCAAATGCCCCCTCCTCTGTTTTACAACTTGCCTAACTACCTGAATAATGAACTTCCACCCTCTTCAGCAATAAACAAACATCAACATGAAAAAGACATATCTTCTCTGTACCCTAGTATAGTCTAAAATCTCTGCTGACTACAGACTTTCCATATTAATTTATTTATACTTTTTATTAATGGATTTATTATTTTATCTTGAAGTATTATTTTATTTCATTTGGGCCACCGTCAATGCCAGGATACAGGAATAAAGTGATTTTATTCATTTCTATGTATATACTAACCAAAACCATCTCCCCACCTAGGCAGCTTCTATAAATATTTAAAACATGGTAAAAACTGCAATCTCTTCGTACCCTCAGACACAGTAATTATCAGCAACTGCCTAACATGTCAAAACATATTAGCCCTGACATCTTCTCCAAACCTTGGAAAACATATGAGCTTTGAAGAAGTCTCTGCACATCAATGGATATGGGCTTTTTCAGAAGGCATAGGAAGAGTAAGGTCCAAAGCTGATGTTATTTCATTGCAAACACCAACAGTCCCTCTCTCTTTTAAATAGAGGAGTATACAAGTTGAGTGCCTCTGTCACTGCTATGAGGATCTAAAACAGGAAGGCATCTGGAGGACCGGAAGTTTGATCCTGTAAGATGCCAAACACTCTTTACCAATCCAGCAAAACACTTAAGCATGTGCTTAAGTTTACAGACATGAACAGTCCCAGTGACTCTGTGAGTGGAAGGTGGAGGCCTGGGAATAAGTGGGGATGAAAAGTAAAGAATAGTAAGTGGCCAGTATGGCTCCATCAAGAGCTCTTTAATGACCTGAAAATCAAAAAGGTTTCCTACAAAACATAGAAACATGGGCAAATTTCTAAGGGTGAGTGCAAAAGAATAGTGCACACATGCAGGGACAAAATCGGAAAGGCTAAGGAACACAGGTTGCACCTGGCAAGGAACATGAAAGACAATAGGAAAAAAGTTCTCTAAAAACATTAGGAGCAACTGAATGAGGAAGGAAAATGTAGGACCAAGGAGGAAAGGAGAGCTGATAATGGACAACACTAAGAAAGCTGAGGTGTTTAAATCCATTTTGCAACAGTCCTCACTAAAAAGATAAATAGTTAACTGGTACTTAACACAAAATTAATAACAAAGAAGAAGGAGAACAAGCCAGAACAGGGAAAGAACAGGTTACAATGTAATGAGATAAGTTAGATGTATTCAAGTCAGCTAAGTGTGAGTGTGATGAAATTCACTCTAGGGTGAATAAGAAACAAGTAAAAGCAACCTCAGAACAAATTAGTAATTATCTTTGAAAACTCATGGACAATGGGTGAGGTCCCAGAGGACTGGAGAAGGGCAAACATAGCACCTATCATTTAAGAAAGGAACTAAGAGGACCTGGGAAATTACAGACCACTCAGCCAAAGTTCAACACCTGGAAAGATATTGGAACAAATTATTAAACAGCCATTATGTAAATACATTGAAGATAAAATGTTTATGAGTAATAGCCAACACAGATTTGCCAAGAAGAAATCATGCCATACCAACAGAGTTTCCTCATTTGACAGAATTATTGGCATAATGGATGGGGAGGGATGGGCTGAGAAGGAATATATCTCATTTTAATAAGGCTTTTGAAATAGTCCCACATGATATTCTCACAAGCAAACTATGGAAATCTGTTTTAGATTAAATTACTATAAAACTGGAGCAAAACTGGTTGAAAGACTGTACTCAAAGAATAGTTATCAATGGTTTTCTATCACACTGGGAGGGCATATCTAGTGGGATACATCAGGAATCTGTCCTGGGCCTGGTACTATTTAATGTTTTCGCTAATTACTTAGATGATTGAGCGGAGACTATACTTATGAAATTTGGAGATGACACCAAGCTAGGAGAAGCTAAAGGACAGGATTCAAATGCAACACAACTTTAGAAAAATTGGAGAATTTGTCTCAAGTCAACAAGATAAAATTCAATAAAGACAAGGGCAAAATACTACACTTGGGAAGGAAAAATCAAATGCACAACTACAAAATGAGGAATAGCTGGCTAAGTGGTAGCACTGGTGAAAAGGATCTGGAGGTTACAGTGGATCACAAACTGAATATAAGTCAACAATATGATGCAATTGTGAAAAAAGGCTAATATGATTCTGGGGTGTTTTAACAGGAGGGTCACATGCAGGACATAGGAGGTTAAAAACTGGGTCTGTGTAGCCTTGAGGCTAAGAAGACTGAGGAGGTGCCTGATAACAGTTTTCAAATATGTTAAGAGTTGGTATAAAGAGGGCCATGATCAGTTATTCTCTGTGTCTGCTGAAGACTGGACCAGTGGCGCCTCTAGGTATTTTGCCGCCCCAAACACGGCAGGCAAGCTGCCTTTGGCAGCTTGCCTGCGGGAGGTCCCTGGTCCTGTGGATTTAGCGGCATGCCTGCGGGATGTCCACTGAAGCTGTGGGACCAGCGGACCCTCCGCAGGCATGCCGCCGAAGGCAATCTGCCTGCTACCCTTGCGGCGACAGGCAGAGCGCCCCTGGTGCCTTGCCGACCCAGGCACGCGCTTGGCGTGCTGGTGCCTGGAGCCGCCCCTGTGTTGGACAAGTAGTAATGGACTTAATCTGCAGCAAGGAAGATTTATGTTAGATATTAGGGGGAAACATTGTAACTGTACGATTAGTTAAGCACTGGAATAGATTTCCAAGGAACATTGTGGATTCCTTATCCTTGGAGGTTTTAAAGAAAAATAGGTTAGATAAACAACTGTCAGAAATGGTGTAGGTATACTATGTCCTGCCTCTGTGCTGGAGGTGGTCTAGATGACTTCTTGAGATCCATCCCAGCCCTCCACTTCTACAATTCTTTGATTTAACTAAAAAATGCCTTTTCTGTATCTAAGAAAAACAATAAAACTGAGAAAAAATTAACAAATGAAAAAAGTTATTTCATTTTCAGATAACGTTAAAATTGGCGAAGCATGGCCTATTTAGCATTGCAGGGTTGAGATCGAGCATAAAACATGTCGGCCCCCAAAAATCCTTTTTTGGAAATTAATACACTGATAAAAGAGTCATAGATGAAGTATTATGATGATTCTATACCAAGACGACATCATAGTTTAAAATAATCTAGGCATTTTTATTATTTATTCATAAAGAGCAATAAATATGCATTCATGCTTAATTATTTATTTTATAGTTTAATTTTTATTTGCTGTTAAAAGGGAACAAAAAATGAAAAAGACTTTTTAGAATGCATATTCAGGACCTTTTATCAAATTACACAGTTGGAATCCAAGTGTTATGGGCTTGCTGCAAAATTACTGTTTTCTTGTGCAGAATAAAATTCAAGTGGTATCTTGTTGGCTGTTGCTGTTTCATAATCCTTAAGAATTCCTTTGAGAATTCAGTCTAGTGCAGTTCATGCAGGCAGGCAGGTACTCCCAGCCTTCAGAAATCTTCACTTTATTCTCACTTCTTAAAGTTTTTGTTCAACATTGATCCATCTGAGATTTTAACAATGCAGCAAACCACAGCAAATCATGCATACCGATTTGCATTCTCAGCAGACATTTACATTTTATTAAACTTCCTCATTAAATGTTAAAGATTTGTCTGCAGAGACACAGACCAATGTTATCCTCTTCAGCTTTTCTTCTCTAGGTAACTTTACAACATTCTGATTGCAAAGATACTAATATATTGCTACAGTTCTGATTTCCCAAATCAATTCAGCCTTTATTTTTATAACACAGGAAAAAGTAAAAAAAAACGGGGGGGGGTTGATTCTGCAAGTACACAATCATATTTTACCATTACAAAGAAAGTATCAGCTAAGGAGAAGTAATACCCAATAATACGTAGTTCTGAGAGTGCCAAGGGGAATACTTTGGAATGGTAATTGTACACTGAACAACCAACGAATACAAGTTTGGAAAAAAAATTTTTTTTTAAATATTTGTAATTTCGAAAATGCTTTCACAGAATTTTTTTCAGTTTTCCTTGATATAGACTTACACTGTAGTTTAGTGAATAAAGGTCTTCAGGGAAATTAGATGTTTATTTTTCGACTTCCTTCCTTCCCAGAACATAAAAACGGCCAGAAGGGGTCAGCCCAATAGTCCATCTAGCCCAGTATTCTGTATTCCAACAGTGGTCAATGCCAGGTGCTTCAGAGGGAATGAGCAGAATAGGTAATTGTCGAGTGATCCCTGTCACCCATTCCCAGCTTCTGGCAAACAGGCTAGAACGTGGTATTGGATCCCTTCCCATCCTGGCTAATAGCCACTAATGGACCTATCCTTCATGAAGTTATCTAGGAATTTTTTTTAACTCTATTATAATCTTGGCCTTCATAACATCCTCTGGTAAAGAGTTCTACAGGTTGACTGTGCATCATGTGAAGAAATATATCCTTTTGTTTGTTTTATACCTGCTGCCTATTAATTTCATTGGGTGACTCCTAGTTCTTTTGTTATGAGAAGGAATAAATAACACTTCCTTATTTACTTTCTCCACACCAGGCATGATTTTATAGACTTCTATCATATCCCCTCTTAGCCATCTCTTTTCCAAGCTGAACAGTCCCAGTCTTATTAATCGCTCCTCATATGGAAGCCGTTCCATACCCCTAATCACTTTTGTTGCCCTTTTTAGCATCTTTTCCAATTCCAGTATATCTTTTTTTAGATCAAGATGATCAGAAATGCACACAGTATTCAAGGTATGGGTGTGCCATGAATTTATATAGAGGCCATATGATATTTTCCTCTTATTATCTATCCCTTTCCTAATGATTCCCACATTCTGTTTGCCTTTTTAACTGATGCTGCACATTGAGGTGAATGTTTTCAGAGAACTATCCACAATGACTTCAAGATCGCTTTCTTGAGTGGTAACAGCTAATTTATAACCCATTATTTTATATGTATAGTTGGGATTATGTTTTCCAGTGTGCATTACTTTGCATTTATCAACACTAAATGTCATCTGCCATTTTGTTGCCCAGTTACCCAGTTTTGAGAGATCCTTTTGTAGCTCTTTGCAGTCTGCCTGGGACTTAACAATCTTGAGTAGTTTTGTATTATCTGCAAATTTTGCCACCTCACTGTTTACCCCTTTTTCCAAATCAATTATGAATATGTTAAATAGGACTGGGCCCAGTACAGACCCCTGGGGGACACCACTATTTACCTCTCTCCATTATGACAACTGATCATTTATTCCTACCCTGTGTTTCCTATTTTTTAACCAGTTACTGATCCAGAAGAAAACCTTCCCTCTTATCCCATGACAACTTATTTTGCTTAAGAACTTTTGGTGAGGGACCTTGTCAAAAGCTTTCTGAATATCTAAGTACATTATATCCACCCGATCACCCTTGTCCACATGCTTGTTGAGCCCTTCAAAGAATTCTAGTAGATTGGTGAGGCATGATTTTCCTTTACAAAAAAACATGTTGACTCTTCCCCAACAAACCGTGTTCATCTATATGTCTCATAGATCTTTTCTTTACTATAGTTTCAACCAATTTGCCTGGTACTGAAGTTAGGCTTACAGGTCTATAGAGTCATAGATTATTAGGGCTGGAAGGGACCTTAGGAGGTCATCTAGTCCAACCCCCTGCTCAAAGCAGGACCAATCCCTAAATGGCCCCCTCAAGGATTGAACTCACAGCCCTGGGTTTAGCAGGCTAATGCTCAAACCACTGAGCTATCCCTCCCCCCTATAATTGCCAGGCTTGCTACTGGAGCCTTTTAAAAAAAAATGACATCACATTAGCTATCCTCCAGTCATTTAATAAAGAAGCTGATTTAAATGATAGGTTTCATACCACAGTTGGTAGTTCTGCAGTTTCACATTTGAGTTCCTTCATAAATCTTAGGTGAATACCATCTGGTCCTGGTGACTTATTACTTTTTAGTTTTTCAAATTGTTTCAAAACCTTCTCTAATGACAACTCAATCTGGGATAGTTCCTCAGATTTGTCACTTAAAAAGAATGTCTCAGGTTTGGGAATCTCCCTCACATCCTCAGCCATGAAGACCTATGCAAAGAATTCATTTCGTTTCTCCGCAATGGCCTTATTGTCCTTAAGTGGTCCTTTTGCATCTTGATCATGGAGTGGCCTCAGTGCTTGTTTGTCAGGCTTCCTGCTTCTTATGTACTTAAAAATTTTGCTGGTATGTTTTGAGTCTTTTGCTAGCTGTTCTTCAAATTCTTTTTTTGACTTTCTAATTATATTCTTACACTGCATTTGCCAGAGTTTATATTCTTTTTTATTTTCCTCAACACAATGTAACTTCCATTGTTTAAAGGATGCCTTTACACTTCTAACTGCTTCTTTTACTTTGTTTTTTAGCTATGGTGGCACTTTTGTGGTCCTCTTACTATGTTTATTTTAAGTTGGGGCATACATTTAAATTGAACTTCTATTATTGTGTCTTTAAAAGTCTCCATGCAGTTTGCAAAGATTTCATTTTTGGCACTGTGCCTTTTAATTTCCTCATTTTTTGTGTTGTTCCCCTTTCTGAAATTAAATGCTACCATGGTGGGATGCTGTGGTGTTTTCCCCACCACAGGGATGTTACATGTTGTTATATTATGGTCACTATTACCAAGCAGCTCAGCTATATTAATCTCTTGGACCAGATCCTGTGCTCCACTTCAGATTAAATCTAGAATTGCTTCTCCTTGTGGGTTCCAGGACTAGCTGATCTAAAAAGCAGACATTTAAAGCGGTCAGAAAGCTTTATCTCTGCATTCTATCCTTAGGTGATATGTACCCAGTCAATGAGGGGATAGTTGAAATCTGTCATTATTATTGAGCTTTTGGTTCATGTAAGATTTTTACTTCATTTGACTCCATGCTTTGTTGCACATAATGCCACTCTACCGCAAGAATGACCTCTTCTGTCCTTCTGATATTCCTTGTACGCTGGTATTAGTTTATCCTATTGATTATCCTCATTCCGCAAAGTTTCTATGATGCCTGTTATAGCAATATCCTCATTTAATATGAGGCAACTATGTTTACCCATCTTAGTATTTAGAGTTCTAGCATTTATATAGAAACACTTACAATTTTTCACTTTTTAGTTGTCTGCCATTATGTGATGAAATTGAACGGGACTCTTTCATTTGACTGTTTCTCATTAGATCCTACCTACATTTTATCATCTTCCATTCTCTCCTCCTTATTTGGATACGATGTCACGGTATCCTTTCACACTAAGGAAACCTCTCAATTCATCTCCATTAATAGATCCTCCCCTAAGGTATGTCTATCTGAAGAATATTTTCCTCCGCACCCGTCGGCTTTCCCACAGCCCTTAGTTTAAAAAATGTTCTACATTTTTTCAATTGTACATGCCAGCAATTCCATTTTGGTTTAGGTGGAGCCCATCCTTCCTCTATGGGCTCCTCCTTTCATAAAAGGTTCCCCATTTCCTAATAAACTTAACACCTCCTCCCTACACCATCACCTCATCCACACACGGAGACCCTGCAGTTCTGCCTGTCTGATGCTGCATGTGGAACTGGAAGCAATTCAGAGGTTACCATGGAGGTCCTGGACTTCAATTTCTTACCTAGCAGCCTAAATTTGCCTTCCAGGACCTCTATCCTATCCTTCCCTATGTCATTGGTTCCTACATGTACAACAATAACTGGCTCTTCCCACAGACTACACAAAAGTATATCTAGATGTCTCGAGAGATCAACGGCATTCACACCTGGCAGGCAAGTCACCATGTGGTTCGCCGGTCATTGCAAACCCATGCAAATATCTATGTTTCTAATGATCAAATCTCCCATGACTATTACCTGTCTCTTCCTAATAACTGGAGTTCCCTCCCCCTGAGAGGTATCTTTATTGTGACAGGATACCTTGACATCATCTGGAAAGAGGATCCCAACTATTGGATCATTTCCCTCTGCTTCAGTTTCATGTTTTCTTTCCCTCAGACTTTCATCCTCCTCACCAGTACAGAGGTTGTCAGACTGGGAGAGGGACCATTCTACTGTGTCCCAGAAAGTCTCATCTATGCACCTGTCTCCCTTAGCTCCTCCAGTTCAGCCACTCTGGTCTCCAAAGCCTGTATGCATTCTCTGAGGGCCAGGAGCTCTTTGCACCAAATGCACACATACGCCACCCGTCCATGAGTAAGATAATCATACATGCTGCATGAGGTTCATTAACATTACTGGTAGCAGTAATGGAGTCCTGTTTTACATATAGCCACATAGTTCATTGGAAGAAATTCTTCATTTGGCTGACATTGACAGTCATTTACAGATAATGACAGTTCTGAAGGAAACTACTGGAAGAAGTGGTCCTGTCTCCATCAGAATGGTCCCCTGAACAATTGTCACATTCTCTTTCTCTCATGCCGAACAAGATAACCAGGAATCAGATAACAGGCTCAATCCTATAAACTGCTGAACACTCTGGCCTGCACCAGTGAAGCACTTAAGCATGTCATTATAGTTACAAACACGACTCATAGAAATGTTGGGAAGGAAGGGACTTCAACAGGTCAGCTAGTCCATCCTCCTGCACTGAAGCAATACCAAGTATACTCAGATGGTACCTAATAGATGTTTGTCTAAAATGTTCCAAAAAACCTCCAGTGGCAGCAATTCCACAACTTCCCTAGGTAACCTATTCCATTACCTAGAAATCCTTATATCTGGGAAGGTTTTCCTAATATCTAATGTAATTTTCCCTTGCTGCACATTACTTTTTGTCCTAGTTGCAGTGGACACAGAAAGCAATTGATCACCATACACTTTATATAGTGCTTACCTTATTTGAAAACAACTATGTCCTACTCAGTCTTGTCTCAAGACCAAACATACTTAATAGGTCTGGTTTCCTAAACCTTGTGTTATTTTTCATTGGAAAGAGTTCAGAGGAGAGCAATTTGTCCACATGTTTCTAAAAGTGTGTCACCCAGCACTGGGCACAATACTCCAGTTGATGCCTTACAGCAGGGCCTGGTAGAGCAACCCAGTTACCTCCTATGTCTTAAATACATCACTCCTGTGAATAAACCCCAGAACATTAGTCTTTTTCACAGCATCATCACATTATCGGCTCATATTCAATTTATGATCCAGTCTAACTCCAGATCTTTTTCTGCCATACTACTGCCTAGCCAACTATTCTCTATTTTTGTACGTGTTTGATTTTTCCTTCCTAAAGTGTAGTACTTTTCAATATTTAATTTAATCTTATTAATTTCAGATCTATTATCCAATTTATTAAGGTTGCTTGAATACTACTCTTGTCCTCTGAAGTGCTTGCAACTCTTTCCAGCTTAGTGCCATCCACAAATTCCATAAGCATACTGTGCACTCCATTCCCAATCACAAATGAAAATGTTGAATAGTACCAGGACCCAGGATAGACCCCTTCAGGACTTCAGTCTCTACATGAGAATGCTATGTAGGACTGTGTCAGAAGCCTTTCTAGTACCAAGACATATTCTATCTACCACTTGCCCTCTATCTACCAGGCCAGTAAAGCTGAAAAAGAAGGAAATTAGGTTGGTTTGGCAGGATTTGTTCTTGACAAATCTATGTTGGCTATTGCTTATCATCCTATTTTCCTCTAGATGCTCACAAATTGATTCTTGATAATGACTATATAATGAGAGACGGGTGGCGTCAGGGTGGGGAAGCGATTCATAAATCATTACCACCAAATCTCCTGTAATGTAGAATTCAAGAACCAAGGAAATTGTATTGAATGGCAAAACAACAAATTCAGATATCAGAACAAGCACAAGAATAGCTACTGGTGAAACACCTTTAACAAATACTAAAATAAAAGTAAGAAGTTCAGCTGTTTATAGCATTCCAGCTGAAGATCAAAACGGCAAACTGAAAGTAGATTCAATCCACATGGGATTAATCTATCCATCAACTGAAGGTGGCGATGGGGAGATAAAGAGACAAAAAAAACCTACAAAAAGCAGTAACAGACTTTGATAAGGTATCATTGGAAAGACTGACAAGAAAACAAATTGCGTACAATATACACTGACTTTCCAGTTTACCAAAAAGTGTGAAAAGGGAGGGAAAAATCAATAAATGTTAAAGAAAACAATGATCAAAAACATGCAATAAAAGCAGCAAGACTGATTACAGTAAACGGTGATATCTCTGAATCACAGGGAAGTTTCTTAGAATATATTCTTCAACAATCATCTCAGACACAGCCCATCAACAGAAAAATATATATGTTTTTTCTCCACACAAGGTAGATGTTGATGCTTCTCCTTAGCATTAGCAGTGTTCTGGGTTAAAATAAAATACACTGATTTATTACCCAAAATGTTGTCTTAAAATAGCCTGGATGAGTCTCAGTAATCCCTAAAAGCTGATGATCAGGATACATAATTTGTAATGTGGCTGTGAATTAACTAAAGCCAGGAATTCAGACTGATATGAAATGAGATTTATTATCCATAGAAGACTCAAACAAGCTCTACCCTGGAGTCACTAATGAGAGGACAATGAGAAGTGAACTACTACAGATAAGAAGAAGAAATCATTACTTTATGTGCTCTTGACTTTGAGGACAACATTGATCTGCTCTCTATCAACCTTTTCACAGGGTAGATAATAAAGTGACTGCTGAAGAGACAGAGAATCATGAGCTTAATTACAAGTAAAACCCTATTAGAAAGTATAGAATTTGAAGAAAGGGAGGAGTAAAACAGGTGAGTGTTCGTCATAGAAATTTGTCTTATTGGAGACAGAACTGGCAGAAGTAACTGTTTTGTAGCCTGATGAGAGATGACTGAAGATATTTCAAGGAATGAATATAAACTAGCAACTAAAAGACAAAAAAAATAATGATTAACCCCCTAAATGTACAAAAACTGCAATGCTGTCTCTATAGTTGTGACGTGACACTGCAGCAAATAACCAAACACAACTGGAGAGATTTCATGCAGATCCATAGTATTTTTCATGGCAGTAGCATTCCCTGACAGCAATACTGTACATGAAGGAATAACCCTGTGTCTGTTATAATACCATCTGCAGAAAAGGCCTCTTCGGTCATGTCTATACATGGTTAAGTCAACTTCATCTCCAAATAAATTTGTTAGTCTGTAAGGTGCCACAAGGACTCCTATTTTTTTTATTATTATTTATTTAAGCAGGTCAATCTTGCATGTCCATACTATGCTCATTGTGTCGATGAAGTGCATCTTCACTAGCAGCACTTCCACTGACACACAGTGCATGTAGTCGAGTGGAATTTTGGATTGGGCTTGCAATGCCTTATAGGACCAAAACATTGGCGCAGGTGGTATGGGAACATGGTATTAGCCTCCCATGATGCACTTAACTCCCCCCTCCCTAAAATTAATGGCAAACAAACCAAGTCTTTTTGGAGCCTTTTTTTGTAAGCCTAGGTTACCTGCATGGTTGCCATAGCACTATAAGCATGGACCCTGCTCAGCTGTACACTGTTGTTGTCAGCATTACAAACACCTTGCACCTTATCCTACAGTATTTACACAGCCGATACAGGAGCTGCTGCATGGAACAATGTGTTGCCATGCAAGCAGCCCTGCTGGAAGAATAGTGTGGAGCAATTCTCAGTTGCTGGCAACAGTCACACATCACCTTGACACAGATGAGTACCATTTCTGGGCCCAGGAAACAAGCACTGACTGATGGGACCACATTGTTATGCAGCTATGGGATGAAGAGCAGGGCTGCAGAACTTTTGAATGTGTAAGGCCACTTTCCAGGAACTGTGTGAAGAGCTTTCCCCAGCCCTGAAGTGCAGCAATACTAAAATAAGAATTGCTCTGACAGTGGAGAAGTGAGTGGCGATAGCTGTGTGGAAGCTTGCAACACCAGACTGCTAGTGGTCAGTGGCACATCGATTTGGAGATGGGTAAATCTACCAATCCAAGTCTGTAGAGCCATCAAAAGACTACTACTAAGAAGGGTAGTGACTCTGGGCAATGTGCAGGACATAGTGGATGATTTTGCCATGATGGGGTTCCCTAATTGCGGAGGGGCTATAGATGGAATGCATATCCCTAACTTGGCACCATACCACCTTGCAAAAGAATAAATAAACCAAAAGGGATACTTTTCAATGTGTTGCAAGCACTGATGGATCACAAAGGCCAACATTTCTTCTTCTGGATCGGAGCTTTGCCTGTACAGACTTTTCTCCCTACACAGCAATAAGATCCACAACCTCCTGTACTCTACGCTGGAGTGCGTTTGCAGACTTGAGTCTCTATCATTGGCTATGCTCTCCATACTGATCAAACAGGAAATAAAAATTCAAAAGTTCCAGGGGTTTTAACAGGAGAGCAGCTGTTTCCTTTGTAACTGACTGATGTGCCATGGAGTTGAAAGTGCTCTCCATGCCATCACAGTGGAGCACTGAGACACACCTCCTTGGAGGCCAGTTCATTTGAATTACACAACAGAGTCTACACTGTCCCCATGTCAACCCATGGATGTCGAATCAAGCACTCCCCTTCTCGTGGAAGTGGAGTACAGAAGCCAACTTTCCAGGCCACTTAGGTTGGCAAAAGGGACTCAGTAGTGTAGACACATACATTATTTAGATCGACTTAATGTGTCTTATGTTGACTCAAGTTTGTAGTGTAGACCAGACGTTAGAGACATTACATCCAGGGATTATATTTCTTCCTGGGGGTGGGAGAGAATTCATATATTTTGGTTGTGGGGAATAGCAGGTATGGATTTAAAGCATCAAAATAAAACATGTGGCTCTCTACTTATTAGTATCTCTGAGTGGAGAAAAATTTTGACAGCTCCAGGACAGAAACAATATATCAATTAAGTAGTCAGTATCCATGAAGGAGTCATGGATTCAGACAGGAAAAACAACTGGAGGCAAAGTAGTGGTGTACCTTTTGTTTTAAATGATATCAAGCCAGTTAGAAAGCCTCTTATCAGTCACCTGAAGAGCTATTTTAGTTCTAACATTGGCCAGTTAGAGTGGCTGATAAAAAGTGCAGAGCAGGAAGAGAGGATTCATGGTGATATCTGGAGCTGGGAGAGAAGGTAGATACAGTGCTTTAAGCTGAAAGCAGGGTAATAGAAGGAAAAGGGGCTGAGGGAGAGATTCCAAATATGGGGGAAAGACTGCTGAAAAAGAAAGACTGTGGAATCAAGGCTGGGAGACATAGACCACAGGAAGGAGTGGAAAGAAGGGGACCAAAAGAAGGAATCAAGAACACTTAGGGGCAGAAAGACACGAAGGGGAAGACTGACCAAAGGCTTGGATATTCAGCTATTAGGAAGAGAGAAACGTACTTCTAAGGGGTTAGTGAGAGACTTTTAGAAAGTGGAAATAACTGGGGAGAGAAACAAATGGAGATCTACAGAATAGATCAGATACTCTTTGGAAGAGAAACGTAGCGAGGGGGGTTAGCAATGCTGAGCAAGATAGAAGTGGGATTTTATGGCATAGTGAGGGTGAAAGAAAGTCTGGGGAAAAGAGAAAGAGTGGGGAAGGGGGAGAAGAGAACCAAGGGGATATAACAAGGGGATTGTTCCCTGACCTAAGAAGGAATGAAACAATAGGGAGATGAGAAATGGGGATGGAGCCAAAAGCATTAGAACCAGGAGAAAGGAAGGGGATGGAGGGAGAGATTTAGATCCTGTCTACATTATGATAATCAAGTATCAGAGGAGGAGCCTTGTTAATCTGGATCTGTAAAATCAGTAAACATCTGACGAAGTGGGTATTCACCCACGAAAGCTCATGCTCCAATACCTCTGCTAGTCTATAAGGTGCCACAGGACTCTTTGCTACATTATGATCGTTACTATACTGGACTGGACAGTTAAAATAATCTGGTCTTGTAGGGTAGATGGGAAAGAACTGTATTTAAATAATGGGGCTAATTCACCTCTCTCTTACACCAGTGTAAGTCCATTTAAATTATTGATGCAATGGCTGTTTTACATCAATGTAAAGGGAGAGGAGAATCAGTCTCGTGTTTTTAAACTGTTACAATCCTGGCTATGGTTGTTGAATATTTCAGGAACATGATGTAACAGTTTGGTCCCACCTACAATGGTGATATCAACCCACATGGCTAATATTTTATATGCTGTAATTTACTACATGCATGTGATGAAGGAAAATGTGAAGGGACTAGCTATGTGCCTGGACCACTCCCACAGCAAGATTAGAGTCGTAAACTTGATGAACCCAAGAGACCTATATGTCAACTGGCTCATAGTAATGATGGCAGGTGATGCCCATCCCCTACTTAGGGTGACCAGATGTCCCGATTTTATAGGGACAGTCCCGATTTTTGGGTATTTTACTTATATAAGCTTCTATTACCCCACATCCCGTCTGATTTTTCACACTTGCTGTCTGGTCATCCTACCGCTACTCTACATCTTAAATGTCAGTGAGCCAGAGAATTAACAAAGAGCTCCTAGCCCAAAGTAAACTCTCCATACCTAAGCTTTTAAGTATCCTCAAATTACCTCTCATTAAAAACAAAACTTTCTTCTCTCTGCTTTCCTGACTCATATAAAGCACTCCTGATTATTTGTTTTGCTGCATCTGGCCCATTATGATGAACCATCATCATAATTCAGTGTGACTGAATGATGATAAACCATCAGGATTCAATCATACCAGCTTTTTCCTCCAAACATATAATCAAAATAATCACTTTTTTATGAGAGGCCGGTTATTCAGTTCACTTTGATATTTTTTCCTGTTGGCGTTTATAAATTCCACTTTGCAAAAGTTCAGCCAGACACTTGCTGACTTGAGAAAGAGAGTCAGTAGAAGTGAACAAATTATATGTTTTATGTAAATCAACTCCAGAGGGTTATTTTTGTCTTGGACTTCCTGCTATTCTCTTTTATAACTAGTGTGGGTAACTGTCCTCAATCACCGGTTAGTGATACAAAGCAGCAGGCTTCAGGAGGGAAACTGCTTATAATAGCTGAGCTTTCTGAAAAAAATATTTTTTTTGGATCTGTCCATCCTGCATGAGAAAAGAAAAATCTATCTATCTAGCACTGTGCAAAAAAATCTAAATCAATTATATTACTGGGGGACCAATAAGTAATAGGAACTGCTAGCATGTTGCTGCTGCTTTAAATAGAGCACTGATCAAGCAGCAGCAAAATGCATGAAAATATAATTAATACCTAAGGTAAAACTGTCATAGGGTAATACAAAGCTGAGCTACATTTGATCTTACATTATAAAAAAAAAATAACTGAAAATGAACCTGTGAGGCTGTTGTCTAAAATAAACTGGAGATTTACTTTTCCTTTCATTTGTTTTATTCTCTCCATAAATTGAACAGATTATTTACACAGACAAATGTCTCTGAAAATAAACAATGTAGTTGTACAGGAATGTAACAATGTAACTTTTTTTTTTTTCCAAAGTGCAGTTACCCAGGAGGGCAAAACTATTGAAGTATTTAAGAATAGCACAGCATTTCCTCTTCTGCTGGCATGTATAATGTATTGTATGAGTGTACTATGGACAGACAGTTAAAGAAAACTAACGTGATGTTCAGTTTGAAAGCTTGCTGCCTTGTTATTATTACAGCCTTCCAGCTTTTGTTGACCTTTGTGTATAACTAATGATAAAGAAAATACTTTTTTATAACTCTGTGAAACAGGAACTGGTACCTTCACTCATTAAAATCTAGCTGCCTTACGAGAACAACATATTTTCCTTACCCATTTCAGACATCTCTGGCACAGTAACAATGTAAGGTCCATCTGTAAATTTTGGTGCATTGTCATTGATGTCTTGCACTTTGATAATGAACTCAGATTCAGGCTCGAGTGGCTTGTTCGTCCGTCTGTCAATAGCCTGAGCATGCAGCACATAGTGTGTTTTCTGCTCTCGATCTAGGCTTTTGGTTGAATGGATGTCTCCTGTAGTATCATCAATAATAAATATAGTTCCAGCCCCTTCTCCAGTAAGGATGTACTTAACTGATCCATCGCCTTTGTCAGAATTGGAGTGTAGCTGAAAAATATACACAAACATACAATATTATGTAAAATAATATTTAATATAACATGTCATATAACACGACGTAATGCATCTGTATGCTGTTAGTACTGGTCTAGAAAAAAATCCTCCCTGGCTGCTGTAATGTTCTGTGCACAAGTTTACTTAGTCTGCTGTGGGTTACCTCATCATAACTCATCTGCTTGAGTTCCATAGGGATCTCCCTTCAGTCAGTGATCTTCTTCAACTGGCACGGTACCAGCAAGTACATGAAAACAATATTTGTATCAGTTTCTTTTTTTAAGACTTGCATCAAACTGAGTCAGCACTGCTGGAGCAATGCCTTGAGCACTGTCTGAAACATCTATACTGATGAGCTAAGGCAATATGATTAAGTTTTACTTCAGTGATTATGGTTCAGATCCCACCACTCATAAGTCATCCCATATGGCCCAATGCACAATACCATTTGTAATAACTGGAAGCTGGAGATAGCAGCTGAGTGACAGATGCCTCCCCAGCTTTATTTTACTGCCACCTAAAACATAACTACTTTTTCACTTTCTTCTATAGGAAAGTCACTTAAGCTGCTGACCCCTGTATTAGCCACTATAAAGTAACGGAGTTTGAAAAGTGCAAGGTAATGCATTTAGGGATAAATAACAAGATTTTTTTTTTTTTTTATAAATTGAGGATGCATCACTTGAAAGTAACAGAGGAGGAGAAGGACTTTGGAGTATTGGTTGATCACCAGATGACTATGAGCTGCCAATATGATAGGTCTGTGAAAAAAGCTAATGTGGATGCATCAGGAAAGGGGTTTCTAGTAGAGATAAGGAGGTGTTAGTACTGTTATACAAGGCACTGGTGAGACCTCATCTGGAATATTGTGTGCAGTTTTGGTCTCCCATGTTTAAAGAGGATGAATTCAAAATGGAACAGGTACAGAGAAGGGCTACTAGGATGATCCGAGGAATGGAAAATCTGTCTTATGAAAGGAGACAAAGAGCTTAGCCTCTTTAGCCTAACCAAAAGAAGACTGATGGGAGATCTGATTGCTCTCTCTAAATATATCAGAGGGATAAATACCAGAGAGGGAGAGGAGTTATTTAAGCTCAGTACCAAAGTGAGCACAAAAACAAATGGATATAAACTGGCCATCAGGAAGTTTAGACTTGAAATTAGATGAAGGTTTCTAACCATCCAAGGAGTGAAGTTCTGGAAAAGCCTTCCAAGGGGAGCAGTGGAGACAAAAGACATATCTAGCTTCAAGACTAAGCTTGATACGTTTATGGAAGGGATGGTATGATGGGATACCCTAATTTTGGCAATTAATTGATCTTTGATTATTAGCGGTAAATATGTCCAATGGCCTGTGATGGGACACAAGATAGGGTGGAATATGAGTTACTACAGAGAATTCTTTCCTGGGAGTCTGGCTGGTGAGTCTTGCCCACATGCTCAGGGTTTAGCTGATTGCCATATTTGGGGTTGGGAAGGAATTTTCCTCCAGGGCAGATTGGCAGAGGCCCTGGGGGTGTTTCACCTTCTTCTGCAGCGTGGGGCATGGGTCACTTGCTGGTGGATTCTCTGCACCTTGAAATCTTTAAACCACAAGTTGAGGACTTCAATAGCTCACACATAACTCAGGGGTTTGTTACAGGAGTGGGTGGGTGAGATTCTGTGACCTGTGTTGTGCAGGAGGTCAGACTAGACAATTATAATTGTCCCTTCTGACCTTAAAGTCTATGAGTCTATGAATGGTCTAGTATCTTAACTACTGTAGCATATCTATTTAAAATATGTAATTATTCCATCCTTTGAATAGGACAAAAAACAACCAAAAAAACTTGTAATCTTAAATAAATACCAAATTGTATTAAAAGTGACGGCTAAAAAGCTATTTATCCAGGTTTGCCACTACTAAATTCATAAAAAAGGAGCCTAAAAATCCATTCACCACAGAAAAACCATGGAAAAATGCAGAATTTGAGCTTTTAGAGGAAAAATCTTTAGTTTTTACATTTTCTATAAAAACTTGTTGCTTCACTCCTTGCCTTATGAGAATAGCATTTTCCTTACCCATTTCAGACATCTCTGAACTCATACAGCTGAACTCTGTTTAGCCATCTCCATTATCAGGCTCTTACAGCAGTGGGGCTCAGGCAGTCAGCTCTAGGCCACTGGGCCTCAGTTAATACGGAGAGCTGGAGGCTCAGATAAATGAGGTTCTACTGTATATTGATAGAACATTGTGTTCAACTAATACCTATATATATTATGGCTAGGGAAACCAAAGTTCAAGGTTTCATTTTAATTGCAAAAAAAGTAGATTTTTAGGTTTCTTTTAATTGGAGAATTTGGGGATTTTTAAATCATGGAAAACTAGGATCCCTGCTTATAACTACCTAACTGGTTATCTACATTAAAAACAAATCTGTGTTCTCTGGCAGGAGGGAATCATTATCTGATTGATTGAAACATTTTTATTAATATCAGCTTGGTAAGAGAAGAGTGAATTTTGTACAATGTACAGTGCTGACCAAAGTGAGAATACAGCTATCAACATCTGTCCCAATCCTCATTCTCCTCCAGTGGCAATAAATTGGAGAACAGATTTTCTGATTTCAAGTACTGACTCATTCTGATACTCACTGCATTTCCTTGAATAGCACAAATTGTGTTCTTCTAGCATGTGTTAGCACTAAATATCTGGCATTATTAACTTTCCTTGCAGAATCTAAGTAAAATGTGTAGAGAATACCAACAAATGTTATTAATTCAATTAATGCAGCACAAGTTGTTGCTTTCCAGTTGCCTCTCTAATTTGTGCCTTTCCATTACTGTACAATTTCCTTTCAAACCCCATTTTACAAACCATTTTAGGACATAGAGTATAATGTAAAATGAGATTGTTAAGGGAGATTGTAACCCTCTCATTTATACTGTGTCAAGACAGCTTCAGATACACAGACACTTTCTTATCACCCCTTCTACTTACGTTCTTCTTTGGAAACTCTGTTTTGTATTTGGAAGGCATGTGAGGTTGTGATTTATAAAAGGTAAAAGATATATGTAATCACTTGAGGTTTTTCATTGAGGTTCTATCAGCTATGCATAGTTGATGTTGCACATAATTTATACTGTGTTCTGTATGTATTTACATTGCTGGGGAAAGTCTAATAAAATTAAAGGCCAGATTCTCAACTAATATAAATTAGCATAGCTCCACTGTAGCTAGTGTACCTACACAGACTGAAGCAAGAGGATGACCTGGCCTAATGATTAAAATCAAATCAAAACGTTATAAAATACCATAACTCTAAACTCATTTATTTAAGTCTGAAAAATAAAAATAAAAATGTGTGGGGAGGGAAAGAAAGTTGTAGTGAGAAAGAGTGTGCGTGCAACCATCTAGTCCTCAAAGGACATCATTCTATTCTTACATATCTCATTTTTTATTCTTTTGGGCCACATTCTGCATTCAGATAAATGCACATCTCTCACAGACTTAAATGGAATGGTGTTTGTATTATCAAGGGGAGAATCTGTTCTTCTGTAAGTAATCCTCCCCTTAATTTATAATGCTCAGAGTGCTCAGTCTTATAGTGCTTATAAAGCTAAAACACTCACCAAGTTGGAATTTGGCTTTTGTGAAATCTGGAATATCAGGATCATGATATTGGCCCATTTGGTGAAATAGTGAGAATTCTCAAGTGCATCATTGATAATTCTCCCTTGATTGATAGACTACTGTGTGCCATAATTTTTGAGCGAATAGAATTTATTTCAGAAAGCACGAGTGCTCTAATTTCTTTCTAAACCTGAAGAAAAGCTGCATTGAGGCAGATATTTCCAAATCCACCTCTGGTATAAGGCTCTAAAGTCAATAGAGCTGTCCCAGCAATGTCCAAAAGAAGCCTACTCCATGCTACAAGGAAATAACAGGGAAAATTCCCTCCTCATTCTCTTTCTTTAATACTGTGTGTGTAGTTGTTGTCCAAGCCCAGAACACTGGTAAGAAATTAATAGACTGAGCAATACTGGTTGAAAGGGCTCAACCACTTCCTCACTTCAGCTTGTAAGTTTTTCTGTAAAGATGCCACTTCTAAAGGCAGTTTTACTAGTCTACCAAAGAAGACAACTTTTCAAAATTATCTGTACCAGACTGATTCTATGCATGAAATATTTTAGGATATCAAAACCTTCCAAAACCACTGGCATACTCATGGAACTGAACAATATTGGACTGATTTTTATTGGGCTGGAGTGCGGGGGAGGGGGGAAGAAGGGGGCGACAAAGGGGAAGGAAGGTTAGCACTAGTGTCAGAATGAAAATTCAGGTATATTTTCAGTAAGAAGAATCTTGAATCTCACAGGTAAACTGTAGGAGGTAAGAAGGATGTACCAGCAATGAAATATTCCCCTGCTCACAGGTGTCAACAAATTATATGCTTGTCCTGCTACATGTTATGTGCAAATTACCCTGCAAGCGATTAAAGGAAAATGTGGGCTGAGTTAATTAAGGGAAGACAATGAGTTGGTTACATTAGGAAAACCTGAAACCCTCAGATTCCATTGTAAAGCAACTGCTGAAAGAAAGAAACTTGCACAAAATGTTTTGGGTACCTCTTTTTTCTGCTTTTTGATACATTTCCTACAGTACCTGCAAGATAAGACCTTCACAGATTCACACAAACCAATCTGTTCTGGTCTCGAATTTCAGGCCCTGAACCCAAAATTCAAAAGAATGTCTTTGTGCAATATTCTTTTGCACAGCTGAGACTTTTCCTTGCCCTTTAGTGTGCATTCTTTCTCCCCCACCCTCCCAATAACATAAAGGAGAGAAGAGGATTTTCAACTTTAAACTAAGGCCTGGTCTACACTACACGTTTAAACCGATTTTAGCAGCGTTAAACCGATTTAACGCTGTACCCATCCACACTATGAGGCCCTTTATATCGATATAAAGGGCTCTTTAAATTGGTTTCTGTACTCCTCCTCAACGAGAGTAGTAGCACTAAAATCTATATTACCATATCCGATTAGGGTTAGTGTGGCCGCAAATCGACGGTATTGCCTTCTGGGCGGTATCCTACAGTGCACCACTGTGAC
>NC_133770.1:144247257-144308578 GCF_003597395.2 Chelonoidis abingdonii
TCCCAGCAGCAGACGGTACAGAATGACTAATAACCATCTCTGCTATCATGCAAAAGGAAATGAATGCAGCTGTGTAGCGCTGGAGTATCGCCTCTGTCTGCGGCATCCAGTACACATACGGTGACTGTAAAAAAAAAATGCTGAATGGGCTCCACGGTTGCCGTGCTATGGCGTCTGCCAGGGCAATCCAGGGGGAAAGGGCGCAAAATGATTGTCTGCCGTTGCTTTCTTGGAGGAAGGAATGACTGACGACATTTACCCAGAACCACCCACGACAATGATTTTTCCCCATCAGCCACTGGGCTCTCAACCCAGAATTCTAAGGGGCAGGGGAGACTGCGGGAACTATGCGATAGCTACGGAATAGCTACCTGCAGTGCAAAGCTCCGGAAATCGATGCTAGCCTCGGACCATGGACACACACTGCCAAATTAATGTGCTTAGTGTGACCGCGTGCACTCGACTTTATACAATCTGTTTTATAAAACTGGTTTATGTAAAATCGGAATAATCCCATAGTGTAGACGTACCCTAAGACAGCATCACCCAGATGAGAATTCTGTTTTATATTGACCCTGGGTAGAAAAAGATAGATGTCTCCGCCTCTTTCTCCAGCCTCATTGCAATATGTGGTGTGCTGAAGAGACCTCCTGGGAGTCCTTGTTAAGACTTTTTCCATGAAGTAGAAGGTAGGCTTGGGGTAATTTCCCTGCTTATGATAGAGTTGTTCTTTTCTTTTCCCCATACATACTGCTAAACCTTCCCCAGTAGAAACAATGTATCCCTGTGGCTCAAAGGAAAAAAGGACTAAAAGATAATCCAATGGGTAGGACACTAGGCAGGGGCTCTTGAAATCTGTTCTGCCTGTTCTGCCACTGAATTCCTGTGTGACATTGGGCAAATCACTTAGGGCTTGTCTACATGACACAATAAAGTACATTAGAGGGGTGTCATTTATAGAATGTGGTGTACTCTAAGTGCCCAACCCAGACCCTGCTGGCACACATTAAAAGCCACCTAATTCATATTATTCTTAGTTCATGCCAGCAGGATCTACATGGAACTTTACTGTAGACAAGTCCTTACTTTTATTTGCCACAATTCCCTATTTGTAAAATAGGGATGTTAGGGTTCTTGGGATACCCGGGACTGTGAGTCACCTTGTTAACCCTGCCTCTACTGAGAGGGGATCTTTCTTGTGGTAGATGGATGACAGACAGGTCCTGACACCACCAGCCGTAGAGACACTTGAGCACTCTCCTTGAGGCTATGCCAGCCCTAACGTCACCTCACAGGTTAACAACAGGGACACCACTGTCCCTGAGTCTCTTTGAATCATTCTCCTGTGATATTTAGTCCCTGGTACTGGCTACTCACAGAAATTGCAAATCTTCTTCCCCCCAAGGTACAGTGTATGCCAGTTTACCTGTTTCACCTTATACCACTACTCCTGTGAATCACACAGCACTTGTGAACACTTACAAGAAAACTGAAGTAGGTTTATTTAAGAAAAAACAAACAAACTGGAAATGAGAGAAAGTGATGGACACAGCTGGTTACAACACAAAATAGTAAAATGCAAACTGGGTCTATCCTTATCAATAGTTACCTTTCCTATCTAATAAAGTAGGTCTGCCCACCCGAAAGTTCAGTCTGTTGCAGAGCTGTCTGGCTTCACAGAAATTAGGATCCAAACGTTCTTGATGCTTCCTCCCCCCACTCCACCAGGTGTCTCCTCAGTGAATGGATCCAGAGTGCTTCTCCCACCTGTGTTATACTGAAAACAGATTTTTGTTCTATTCACAGATAGGGAGAAACCTTGTCTTGTTGTAAACTTTCTTTTTTACCCTTTAGGTGGTTTCAGTTGTTTGTTGGTTTCCCATACAAAATCTTAGTATTCCACAAGGCTGAACAATTGAGCCTTGCACTGAATCACAGGCCTAACAGGTAGAGTGTCAACTCTCCTTTGACTAAACTAAGTCATCACCATCACCAAGACACAGTATCTCCTCATGACTAATTACTACTCCAATATAAAACACATTATTCCTTGAATATTACCCATATATGAATCTCCTCGTAATCATGAATCTTGACAAGTTATGTGGTTTCTGTGGATACCTTTCATGTTACTCTTTATGGATAAATATCCTGTAAACCATGTGTTTGGTGTAATGAGTTTGTCAGGTCTGAAGTTACTTAGCTTTCCTAATAGACGACATACACAGAAAGATCAGATGCCAAGTTACCAATGCTTTTTTGCAACGCTATTTCCACTCCTTTCAATGACTACCATCCCTTTGAGGTCTCGCTATCAAAAGCAGTATCACTGAATCCAACTCCAAAAAGTCACAAACAAGACAAACTATAGACACAAGAAAAGAAGAATAAATAGTGACCATATTCTAGCTTAAACAGCTTTAGGTCATTAAAGCACATGAGCTCTGAGAGCCTCTGTAGCACATCTGCCTAAGACAATCATTTATCCCTAAAGTCCTTTTGTTGTTGTTGTATCCCCCTTCCCCAAGACATTTTCTTCTCCCTATAAACTCCACAGACGTGGTTGCTCATAAAAGAGCATTTCCACATGCAGGACACAGAGCCAAGATTTTCACAAATGACTTCGTGATTTTGGGTGTCTGAGTTACTGGGTGCATAAATTAAGACACCTTGGATGAGCCTGATTTTCTAGAAAGTGCTGAGCACCTGTATTTTGGAAATCAGGTCCCTTCAGAGAATCTCAGACAGGGCAAAACTGAGGCACTTAAAATCACTAATCACTTCTGGAAATCTTGGCCATTCTGAGTCTGCTTCTGTGTCTCAGAAAACAAGGCTTTCAATTATTCATTTGTCACTGATAATTGCCTTGTGCTGGACATAACAAAAAATAAAGAGAGTGCCCTATAGAGATTACAGTCTAATAAACAACATTCTAAAAGTTAGAGAAATAGAAAAGTGGGATAACAAATTTTTTTTCTTTCCTCCAAATTGTTATATATATGGAGAAGTTTGAATGGGAGTAGGTTAGTAGATAAGCAAACTGTGATTAGGTCATTCCACAAGTAGATAGGGCAGGCTATATATTGAAATACTAGAAAGTATTTCAATATGTACCTTTCTCTGTAGATGAGCCATAAAAAAATAAAAGATAACATCTTCAGTGGTGCCTACGTGACTTAGGAGCCTCAGCTTCATTTTTAAAAAATGACCTAGGCACTTAGCAATCAAATCTCCTTTGACTTGCAATGAGACTTGGGCTCCTATATTATGTCGGCATAGCAGGGGAGTTACATCAGCAGGAGGAGCATTTCAGTGCGTACACCTCACTATTTTGTCTACATTACACAGTTTTGTCGACAAGGCCTAAGTCTCTTCTGAAAATGAGATTTAGGCCCTGAATCACTTAGGCTTTTGTGAAGATTTTACCCAATATTGTTTATTTGGAAAAATTCCTCAATAGTACAAATTCAGAATATATATTGTATCTGTTCACTTCAATATGAAGCCAGATCAGTACTGCAGTATGCTTTGCTTTCTTCTTTCATCCCCCACTCACCCCATCCCTTTCTTTATTTCTTTAAATTTGTACCTGTTCTGAGAAACAAGAAAGTGAAAATAATAGCTGAAGAGTAAACCTGAAATGTCACCTTTATCAAGTCAGTAGGCTTCATTTCTTGACATATTTAATAACAGTTTGGCTTCAGGATGATTTATGATGGCTCTTCCATCTTTTACTGGTCTATTTCTCTAGCGTATGATTGATTTAGCAGAAGAGGGAGCAAGGTGTCCTTGTTTTGTTAAGATAAACATTTTTCGTCCATTCCATTTTCTATTATATGTCTAATTTTCTTTTATAATCCTCAAGATATCATAAAAAGGATTAAGTTTCTGAAAGGCACAATGTTAATAGTTGTAGTTTAAACTTCTCTTAGCTAATATCACTTTTCCACTACTAATTTTAAAACCTCTAAATAAATGCCATACTATTTCAGAGACCTGCAATCTGAATTGCCAGCTCACTAATAAAATTGAATATATACACAAAATACAGGGATTTCAGTTCAATATTCAAAAACCTTAGATCCAGAACTAGGTTATCACTATCAAGATCCGTGCGGCACTAATGTGTAACTACTGAAAGTAATCATTTAGGAGCAAGCTTTATTTCTCATCAAGCTGGGTACAGAAAGGGAAAGTCTGCACCTGCTTATTTGAATGATTTTGTAATTGTCACAGTTCAGGGCAACTGAACTTGTATTTCCCATCAATGGTTCACCACGGGAACTTGGCTTTCAGCTCTCTAGCTGTTGCCTCTCTTAGGTGGAGACGTGCGTCTCTCTCACCCTTCTGACTCTATGTTTTCCCAGGCTGGAAAATTCCCATTCCTTCACCATGTCTTGCCAGCACAGACCACTTGCCCTAGAATACCTGCTTCCTTTCTCTTGAAAGAAAGATAACAGCGTAACAGCTCTTTCTAAACAAACCTTCTTCATCCTTAAGGTTCAAGGTACTACAGAGAAAACACATTAAAAACAATAAAAAACCAGCATGATGTGCTAATAAGCTAATAAGCTTACCAGAAGTCAACCCAATTTTCTACTATGGATTTGGCAGTGCAGTCTTTTAACCTAGGGGAATCCTTGTGGTTACAAGTTCATCAGAGTTTCAGCTCAGAACAAGCATTCAATATTATGAAGTCCCAATAGGCCCAGTCCTTCCAAACCTCCCCTAAGGATTGGGGCCCTCAATGGACCTGTCCATTTGCTGGAACAGGAAGAAGGCCCTGAGGCAGGTTAAACCCCAGGCTTTTATCCAGAAATCCTCTTTTTGTCTGGGACTTAGACACCCATACAGTATTTGATTTCTCACTATGCCAAGGACAGTGTGTGATCTTGGACAAGTCATTTAGTTTGTCAGTGCCTCTGCTCCTCAACTGCACAGTGTGGATAACAGCACTTCCCTCATTCACCGTACTCCTGTGAAGTAGAGATGGGGGCCATAGAACTACTGTAAGTAGACTATTATGCCTGTGCAACTTTAATGTAACCCTTTTGTATATCTGCATTATAATACACTCTTTAATTACATGTTCACACAGTATTTTTCCCCCACAGGAGCCCCATCTGATTCAGTGCACAGAATAGACAATACTCAATTAATGTGCAGCTATTCGGTATTTTGTTTTATCTTCATCGTTCAAGATGTCTCATTTATTGCAATGAAGATAAGAACTATTAATTTCCTCATAGGCTTTTCTATGGTGCTCGTTACAGTATCTGAATGCTTCAAAAACATTAATTAGTTAATCATCACCAGGGTCTCAAGTCAGGTATCCATAAAACGAGGAAAATACAATTAGTTAAAGGTTTGGTTTAAGTGATGTGACTGGCATTTCACAGGAACTTTGTGGCAGAGACAGAGATAGAATCCAATTATACAGGGCAGTATTAAAGTTCCTTAACCATGAGAACATCCTCACGCTTCCTGAAATCCCCTGCCTCGTTCACCATCCAACTTCCAACTTCTGCAATATATAAGGCATGGTTCCCAGAGACAACAGTCTCCTTTATGACACTACCCTGATTCATTCCGAGAACAGGTCCATCCTGTGCACAGAATGAGGCAGGGATCCTGTGGGGAAAAACAGCATATAATTATGCGATTAAAGACCATCATAACACATATGCCAAGGAGGCCAAATTAAGACAGACAACTTTAATTGTGGCATTTGCTAACTTTTGAGTACCTAAGAGTGACACATGAGGTGAGCCTGCAGGATTATGTGCTCCCCCCAGATTGGTCTGCTGGGGGGAGGAAGAGAGGCTTTGTCCTTCTCTTGCTACATCTGCCCCGGCACACTCAGCCCCTCCTTGGCAGTTGGGCCAGGCAGACAATGCAAGGGTCAGGACCAGCCACTTCTCATGCCAGCCACTCTGGGTCACTGCTCTGTGCAGCACAGCAGATGCCTAACAGAGATGGAGAGAGCCTCATTGGGTAGATGGTGGCATGCTGCCCCTTGCCTGCACCCAGCTGCTGTGGACAGAGGGGGCGAGCAAGACAGAGCCTCCCTTCTCCCAGCATGTTTCCGGCTTGCTTAGCCCCATCCCCAGCCTCTGGGCCTAGCTGGGGGGCAGCCCACCACTGCCTCCCCAGCCAGGCTCTCTCAGGCAGCTGCTGCACTGCGCAGAGCAGTAACTCTGAACAGTTTGCTTGAGCCATGTGAGAAGCAGCTCCCTCACACTCCCACCTGGGCCTGGCTGCTAGGGAGTGCAGCCAAACATGCCAGGGTCAGGCACAGCAGGAGGACAGAGTGCCCCCCCTTCAGCCCCGAGGTAACATGGGGGTGAGGAGAGTATGGCAGCCCTGAGCTGGGTGCAGTCACTGAGCAGAGAAAGCATGTGGGGCCATTACATGTCCTCCTCTTTAGACTGTGCTCCTCCACCCCCTCGTATGGGGAGGCATGCGTCATCCGTGCTGACTTTGCAAATTTAAAACTTTTCTTTGAGCTCAGTTTGCATGTGTTTAATTTCCCAGGTTTTGTTTGTTTATTTTTAAAAACAGTAATTTAATCATGTGGTATTATCATTGACAGCCACATGGGACACCAGCAGCATTGGAACTTTCAGATCCCACACAGAGCTCCCCGCCAACTGAGCCAGCAGAGTAACTGACAGAAGTGGTACATTGTCATACTCTGTATGCACCAGAAGTAGAGGGGAATGAGGTCCTTTGCCATTGTGTTTCACAGATACTTGCTGACAGCAGAGAAATAACGAGACTCAGGAATTCTGAATTTTATTCTGGGCTCCGAGGGGAGTGTGCTCTTGTGAGCAACAGATTCTTCTGCCCACTCCCACCAAGCTTGAAGCCTTTCTGCCTCTTCCCCTCTCATTCTATCCCTGTCCCAATCCTGTCTCTTCCCTTCTTCCTCCCAGTCCCATTCTCCACTCCTCAGGCTTCTCATCCCAGTCTTACTGTCCTCACCCAGCCAGTGCTAGTATCCCCCTACATACTTCCCATCCCAGTTGTAGCCCCTTCTGACTCCCAGTCTTCTCCCACCACTCCTAGTCCCCAATTCCTTGTCCCAGTCTCTTTGCTCAGGCAGGCCCGGTTTTCTCCCTTCATCCTAGTTCCTTGTTATATCTGTTTCCCATTCCCCCCACACCTTGTTCCTTTCACAACATTGGTTTCCAGTCTGTGTCTTTGCTTAAATTAGTCCCAGTCTTCCTCTCACACCACTTCAGACTGTAGTCCAAGTCTCCCTCTCCCAAGGATCCTTGTGCCACTCTACTCCCCCTAATCCCTCCTCAAGGACCAGTTCTTGCCCACCCTGCATTCCAATCAGACAACTTTTCCATCTTACTGGCAGGACATTGTGATCACAGGAAAGATAGGCTCATATTCTCAGTTCTGAAGCCCAAACCTCAGCAGCCCAGACCAGCAATTGCAGGGAATGTCTATTCAGTCCTACACAGGGATATGCCCAGTATGGGAGGAATATTTGGAGAATTCAATTGCTACATTTTAGCAAGACCCTACCCTAGTGAGCAGGTGTGAATTGTAATTTTTCCAAGACTTAAAGCTTGGTCAAATTTGGCCAGATTTTTCCTGGACAGCAAAAGGCTCATCCCTGGTACTTTGAGTACCCATCCATACCCTACCAATGTTCAAGTCCCTGCCCCAAAACACTAGAGCTTCTCAAATTAAAGCTAGATTTAATATATAAAAAAAATTCTCCTCTCACCCCTATGGGTGGTATGTGTCTTCCTCAACCTCGGGTCCTCACCAGAGGCCTGGGAGTTTGAGGGTTCTGCGCAGTATCTTAGCTGTTCCTAGCACTGCACTCTTCTGGACAGAGAGCTCTGAAGTTGTTCCTGGGATCTGTTGAAGCCACTCACACCCAAGCTTAGGAGTCACAGCCCCGAGTGCTCCTACCACCACTGGGACCACTTTGGCCTTCACTTTCCACATCCTCTCTAGTCCTCTTTCAGGCCCTGGCTACTTCTCCAGCTTCCTCATATTCCTCTTCCTGATGTTGCCTGTCACTTGGCACTGCTATATCTATCACCACCGCTGTCTCTGTCTGGTCCTTGTCTATTACCACGATGTCTGGTTGATTGGCCAGTTACCTGCCTGTCGTCTGGATCGGAAGTCCCACAGAATCTTAGCCCGCTATTCTCCACAACCTTCTGTGGAATCTCCATCTGTCTTGGGAGGGTCTAGCCCATACACTGTGCAGATGTTCCTGTACACATGCCAGCCATTGGTTGTTGTGCCGTTCAGTGTATGCTGTTCCTGCCTGCATCTTACATCCTGCCACTATGTGTTGGACTGTCTCTGAGCCTCTCTGCACAGTCTGCACCTTGGGTCCTCTCTAGTGTGGTAAGACCCCTGCTTCAAGTGGATCTGGTGCTCAGTGCCTGTTCTGTGCTGTGCTATGATCAGTGCCTCAGTGCTGTCTTTTTAGTCCAGCCTTTCCAGCCACTGGTAGGATTTCCCAATGTCAGCCACTCAGCTATCTGTCGATGGTACATCCCATGCAGGGTCTTGTCTTGCCATGGCACTTCTTCTGCTTGGTCTTCCTCCCATGTCTGCTGCTGCTGCCTCAGCATTCTCTCAGCAGCTCATCTTTGGGGGCCATCTTACTGATGTACTCCTGGATGTTCCGGGTTTCGTCCAGGACAGTGGCTTTGACGCTCACCAAGCCCCGCCGCTTCTTTCCGGCTGGTATACAGTTTCTGGGTGTTGGACTTGGGGTGGAAACCTCCGTGCTTGTGAGGAGCTTCCAGGTCTTCACATCGGCAGCCTCCATGTCCTCCTTTGCCAGCTCACCTATACCCACAGGGTATCTGATACCGGCAGGGCGTATCTGTTGATGGCGTGGATCTTGTTCTTTCCACTGGCTGGCTCTTCAGGAACCTGTCTATTCCTTTGGTGATACTTGGATGTTGCTGTCTTCCTTGCCTCCTCATCGTGGTTTCCATGTGCTGTGGGACGCCAAAGGTACTTGTAGCTGGTCTGTATGTCTGCTATGTGGCCGCTGGTAGTTCCACCCCATCAGTCTTGACTACCTTCCCTCTCTTCACTACCATCCGCCACACTTCTCCAGTGCCGAATGACATCCCCGATATCCTCACTGTAGATCCGCGTCAGGTGGATTAGCGAGTCGATGTCTCGTTCATTTCTTAGCATACAGCTTGATGTCATCCATGTAGAGGAGGTGGCTGATGGTATTCCACTCCTGAACCTGTACCCGTATCCAGTCCTTGTGATTATCTGGCTGAGGGGGTTTAAGCCTATGCAGAACAGCAGCGGGGACAGTGCATCACCTTGGTATATGCCACACTTGATGGCCACTTGTGCAAGCTGCCTTGAGTTGACTTCTAGTTGTTGTCTTCCATAGTCCCATTGAGTTCTTGAGGAAGGTCCTTAGTGTCCTGTTGACTTTGTATAGCGCGCCAGACATTCACAGATCCACGTGTGCGGCATTGAGTCGTAGGCTTTCCTGTAGTCAATCCAGGCTGTGCTCAGATTGGTCTGTCTAGACCTTGATCTTGGGTAACTGCTCTATCTATGAGCAACTGGTGTTTTGAGCCTCTGGTGTTGTTCCCAATGCCCTTCTGAGCTGTGCTCATGTACTGGCCCCATATGGTCCTGTAGCTTGCGGCTATGATGCCTGATAGGACTTTCCCATGTTGTGGGGAGGCAGGTTATTGGCCACGGTTCTGTCCTTGCAGGGGTCTTTCATGATCAGCACTGTCCTTCCTGTGTTAGCCAGTTTGGGTGGGAGCCTGCTGCTCCTGCTGCTGGTTCATCTGTCTGCTAGCATTCATGCACTGCTGTTATTTCTTTACCAGTACGTGTGGATCATGTCTGGTCCAGCTCTTCATATTCTTTGACCGTTCTGGATGTCTTCTACTGTATGGTCGATGTTCGTTCTGGGAGTGTGCTGTGCTCTGTTCTCAGTCCTGCAGCCACTTTGCGCTGGGTTAGAGTCTTCTCTTTTCTCCCATATGTCTCTCAGTACTGTTCAGTTTCTGCTGCTGGTATTGTACTGCAGTTGGGATACACTGGATGGTCTTTGGAGAACAGGGAATAGTTTTGGCCTTGCTTCTCTAGTGTATCTCCTAGCCTGGTTGCCAGTCTGTGAGCCTTTGTTTAGCAGTCTCTAGAGCTTCAGATGAAATCAGGCCCCTTGTATTTTTCAGTAGCGAGTCTTATCCTTAATCTGCTACCACTTCTGTATTCCACAGCTACTAACTTCTCTTCCAGTTGCCTTGACTATCCTCAACCTCATTCCAGGTGGTAACATACTGTTGTTCTTCTTGATCACGTAGCAAGCATCTCCAGAGGCTGTAGCGTATACCAGTTCATTGGTTTGAGTTATGGTGGTAGTAGGGATTGTCATGAGGGCTCTATTGGCATCTTCTAACATACTATCTGATGGTACTTCTCCACTGAGCCTTGGTAATCAGTTTCAAGGACTGACTGTAGCTAGTTTCTCCATGATCTTATGCCTCATATAAGCTGCTGTGCTCTGCAATGGGGGGGGGGCGGCAGTGAAGTTTCAGCTGTGGGCTGCACATCCACTTGCTCTTCCAGGTCTTCTCGAGTTTGGGATGTAATGTGGAGTTGGTCAATCTCAAGCTGTGAGAGCAGCTTCCTCTTTACTATGTTGAAGCGTTGGGTAACCACCTGTTTCTCAGTAAGTGTGGATGCAGGTCTTTTGTCCAGCCACAGTCCCCTCATACATTTCATATATCCCCTCGCATTAGGTCTACTGTTGTAGTAGCATTCCATCAATTCCAGGTTCTCTTGTCTCATCCATGAATGGTTTGTTCCAGTAGCCCACTTATCGTCACATTGTCCTGGTTCCTCAACATCTGGCACAGACCTTGTTAATCCGGGCGACGTCCGAGCCAGCATGACTCTCCTAGTTCATGTCACTCTCATATTTGAGGTAGGCAGGTGAAGCCTTAGGGGATCTTTTTGCCCAAGGACCCCTACTGGAAAGTTGGGTACCAACCAGGATTTGAACCCCGGTCTCTCGTATCAAAGGGCAGCGTTCTTAACCACTACGCTATCCAGTGGTTAAGATATATACATATTTTTTTCCTTTAGGCTCATTCTCACAAACAATTGGAACATTGTAGGTGGGGGAAAAAAGCCTGAGGCAAAAATGGAAAATTTCAGCCCATGTTCGGCAAAATTATAAGCAATTGAAGACAGAGTCTTATAACAGGAAGTATCAGGCAATATTCATATTAGATATCAGCAGTGCTACCAATACTGCTTTTAACAGAGTGGTGGTGTTTTTTTTTCATGTTGGCATTAGTGTTACATTAACAAAATAAGATGGAGGTTTTTAGAGTTGAACAATATTTTGTGGCTGGTTTCCAGTTCAAGTTCCTGATTAGAAGTTCCACTAAAACAAAACAGAAACAAAAGCCTTCCTCAGATAGGACTGAATTATTGCTTTGTGTATCAATGAAGCTGAAAAATTTTAACTCATTTTGATTTTCACTACATCCAGTGCATCTCTGTTGGGTACTCAAATAAACCATGACATACATGCCTACAAACAAATGAAATTACATACACACCTAGGCTTGTTTTCTGAGATTTGCTTGAGCACCTGAGGAAAACAAAGAACTGTTCCCCTGGCAGTCTCTTTCCCCTAGGAACTGCCTCTTATAAGTTCCTTCATTAGTAATGAAGTGCAGCTGCCTTCAGTAAATCAGGCTCCAGAGGGATGCAGGTGTCTTTTCTCTCATCTTTCCTGTGTTAAGAGAACTGCATTGGAGTCTACACTAATGGTGCTTCCTTCTGCTGGGGAGACTGAGTCAGGGGTTTACAATGATGTGAGGGGCAGCAAAGCATCTGTACCTCCAATCACAGCAGGGAGTGGGAATTGAAAATTGTTCCTAACTGAGATTATTACTTTGAATCCAAGTAAGGATTCACAAAGAGAGTTTAACTATTTTGTGATTACAATATATTTTAACAAATTACATATATTACAAATTTGAGATGTAGGAAAAAACTTTAGAATGTTCACTTTACATTTTACAGGACTCCAAAATTACTTTGGGTTTAGATCTACTAGGAGCAAGCTTTACAATTTCTTCATTCAAACATCATGTGTCCTCCTAACCTCTGATTTGTCATTGTTAAACAAGGCTCCCAGCCAGCATCCTCTTCCAACTTTCCTCTGTTCTTCAGCCTTTCAGAGTTTATTTTTATTCTGAATTTGCAAACAAATAATATTGCTGTTTCTTCTTTAAGCACACACACACACGCTCACACACCTGCCTTTCACCACAGAACAGCTCAGTATCTCATTGTCCACTAGAAAAAATGTGTGCCCCCTAACCCATACTCACAGCCAAACTCTATTCATCACAGCACAGCTATCAAGGAGTTAATAAACAAAGGCTGATTTCTCCATGCTACTAAATTATATGCAGTCCATTCCATCATTAAACTAATATTATATTTGCAGATTACCATATGCTAAAATATATTTTATCCCACATACCAAGTCCAAAATTAATTTAATGTGAATTAACATTAAAATAACACAACCTCTTCTTAGAATAAATAAATTAATAATTACAATAAAATAGAACATTTCACAATGCCAATTGCTGAGTTTTAGTTGTAATGTATTGAGGCTATTTTCTAATTTCCTCAGTATCTATCTGGAACAAAGTGACAAAGCTGAAGTGCAAGTAGTAACATAACCGTTCAGTTCCTTAGGGCCTTAGATATTAATGTAAACAGGTTAATCTGGCTAAAACCAGATTAGCTTTGCAACACTAAATTGCATCTGTAGCAATTAAATTCCACATACTGTGTTATAACTAATGTGCATGTTGCTGTCCCTATGGAAAATACAAGCAGCACAAGCTGTGGGATGAAGATCTGTACTGGAAACTGTTTGGGAAGTGAACTGGAACCAATATGAAATGAATAGGAGAAAAAGCCTCTCAAAGATGTCTCAAGCAATGATTGTGTTTGTAGTAAAAGAACAGTAGCAAATATATACATCAGTTTTTTATATATATATATATATATATATATATTACACACATACACACACACCCCCCCCCGCTACCTCGATAGAATGTGACCCGCTATAACACGAATTCGGATATAACGCGGTAAAGCAGTGCTCCAGGTGGGCGGAGCTGCGCACTCTGGTGGATCAAAGCAAGTTCAATATAACGCAGTAATATTTTGGCTCCCAAGGACAGTGTTATATCGAGGTAGAGGTGTATATATTATATATACACACACACATCAGTCAGTTAAATCAATCTACTTGCAAGGAGTTTCTTTATTTCCTCTATTTGATTCTGATCCTGCCACAATATATTTTGGATCCCTTATTCTCTTCAGACCTGTGAACAGACTCAGTCCTTCTGCCCAGGAAGAAGGCATGGCTTCCCCTAAAATTTGCTGTCATTGCTGCTCAATTAACCAGACAACATGTGGGTCTCCTATACTACTTCCAAAGGTCAAGCATATTACTACCATAACATTCTCATCCCCACTGACCCAAGAAGGAAGAATCCCAAGGTTATTCCACAAGCTGACTTATATTGCAGCAATCACATGAAATATTTTTGACAAAGAAAGGGAATAACTGTAGAAAATCAATGTATACATAATGCCACCTAACTTCAGACATGCATACAGTATAGAGGGCAACTTCTATCCTGGGTATTTATATGAGGCTCCTATTCATTTTGTGTTTCTCTAGAAAATAGTCAAAATATGGATATAAGGAAAATTACACTATAATAAATAATATAATATAGCAAATGGCAAATCTTTTGCTCTCTCTTTAGTACTCATTGTAAGAATATTGATCATGACGACTTCTTTTGATATTTATGTAGATATAATATGTAACTTCAAAGAAATGCTTCTGTAATGTACCAGTGAGGTTAACAATCACATATAAAATGCTATCAAATGAGGCATATACTGCATAATCGGAATCTAGCTTGATGCCACTGAGATGTGCATTGTCTCCATGCATCTGAGAGCATCCTCAGACTTTCCCAGTGAATCTCTTCCTTTTGTATATACTACGAAATCTGGATTTAATGAAATGTACTGCTGTGGGCAATGTCACACCTTTCTGCTGAATTCTCAGAGGGAATCATTAGCCCAGGAGATAACTGTGTTATCCATAGTGGTGTTCACAAACTGAGTCAGAGCTACTCCAACACCCATGTCAAAAGGAGGCCAAAAACCCAGAATTGTAATTGCCCCCATCTGGTGAATGGTCTTTCTGAGAGAGAAGAAAATAATTGGATTGCAATCATCCAAGAAAACACAACAGAAACTGTATTAACTTTAGAGTATAACATGATAGCACACCAATATCTGTTTTTGTGAGATGTACTCATTTAAAGTCCACTCCTTTCCTACTATTTTTGGGGAGACTGGGTAATGGCTGGAGTGTGCAGATGTATACATGATGGAGTTTGAAATAACTTCTGTAGCATAAAAGCTGATACAAGAGGTCAATGATACTCTGTACTTTGTTCCCCCCCCATACAAAAACTGATGATATTAAAAGGCAGACCACTGTGAGAATGACTCAAGTGAAATACAGCCTGAAAATAAAATAGCAAAGCAAATAGTATTTAGTGTAGTCAGCAGAAAAAAAAACAGAAATGCTCATTTATTAGACCTCTAACAAGAGTATTTTTCTTTTAGAAATAAAATGATTGTACATTCAGAAGCTACATTTACAGTGCACTATGTGTACTGATCAATATATAAGAAAACACATATCTTTGAAATGTTAAAAATTTCATGTGAACTCTCTTCATCGTAGTAGGTTTTCATTTCAGTTATTTTTTATTTGTGTGAGATGATGCGATGAGCATTTACATTCACTATTCAGAAGGATAGGGCCCTCACAGCATTTTGGATTTAAACACATGCTTCTTTTGTTCAGATGGATAATTGTATAGCAGGATGGCCATTCTGGTTGCAGAATCATCTGCCCACAGAACGTCTTGAATATGTCACCATTAAACCAATGCATTTTTTTTGCAGATTATATGGCTAAACACTCACAGTATATTACACTATTAATTGAAAATATTTTTTTCTCTTTGGAAAGTTGTTTGAAATCAGACTTATTTTTTATGAATGTGCGTGTTATTCAGAATTTTTTGAAAACGATATAATGTGAATATACTGCCAGAGCATATGCACTATTGGTTATTCCTGGGGCATAAGCAGTTAACTTAGTTACAATGTATTGCTTCTTTATTCTGAGTATGAGGGTAACTTTAACAAGGAAGAGGAATTATCAAAGCACTGGACTTTACAGAGTAAGAGAGATAGCAGTTTGTGGAGTTAAGGAAAATTAATCTGGCAGGATGAGGAAATTTTAGGATATTTTAAATCTTTTACTTTCTGGGCCAAAAGAATGACACCACTACTAGAAAAAATAAGCCATCATAACATATCTTGGATCAGATTTCAAATTAATTTTCTGTTGTAATATTTAACCAAACCAATGGTCAAAACTGAAGGGTTTTGCCAGAGCCTTGCCTGGATTATTTGTAATTGTCCTTGTACCGGGACTCTGGTCAGGAGTTTGAAAGTCTAGCTATAATGGTTGTGGTCAATATCCTTGCCCACTTTATTTAACTCTGTTATCATTATGATTCTGGCTTAGAAATCTGAGAATTCAATCTCTCCCTGTGTTATGTACTGTACAACAGTATTACAAATCTACTGCATGTATTTAATGTAGTGGGCTCCAATTTTGTTTCTGTCACCTACCACCACACACCACAATCACTGTCGTAAACAAATTAGTAATTGCAGTAGTGGTATAGACTCCCACTCTTAACTGGTAAAGCCAATCAGGTACCCATAGTACTATGATTCTAACCAGGAGTCCAGGCAGTGCATCAGTGTCTTTAGATGTATTAGATGTATTAGATTCTTAAGCAGATGCCCATCTACAATAACTCTCATTTACCTTATACTACAGGATTTTTTTTTTAAATGCCCCCGTCTCCAGTATTCTCATCACAGTCATTGACACTCAACAACTGTATTCTGTATAAGGAAGATTCAGAAGTGCTCAATATTGGTATAACTCACCTCCTGCTGAAATTAAATGTGTGTTTTACCTTAGATTTCAACAGGAGCAGAGGTAGAACAATGTTTGAGGACTTTTGAAATTCCTGCCTTGTGTGTCCCATGCACCATCAAACTGATAAGGGTTTATTAGACTGCTGCAGTAGTCTGTGTCAAGATTCTGGGGATTAATTCATTTTCACAGTTCTATTCCTCCATTGTATTAAGAATTGTTCTATTTGCAACAGTTTTACTGGTCATCCATACACACCATGTACAAGAAAATTAGCAGTGGATGGATATACAGATCTGCCACAGACACACTTTGACTCTGTGGAGATACTAACAGAGAGTCTTACAATGGACACTACCAGCATAACTTCTTTGTCACAGTTTATTTCTTTGTCACTAGAAGCAAACCACAGTGATATTTTGGAAAGACACAGCAATCTCTTTTTCTTTCAGTTGTCTCAACACATTTCAGCTGCAGGCACAAATTTAGTTTTTCACAAACATTTGTACATGTGTAGCTGTACACCCCCCTCCACACACACCAGTTTCTAATTCCCCATATGTTCACAAAGTATTTGTCTATTTGCTCAGGTCTGCTAATGATTATTGGAATGTAAGCAGTTTTATTTAGTTTTAACCAGAGCTGATAATGTCACATGTTTTTATTCACCATAGACACTTTATATAGTAATAGTCTTCATCAACAGATTATGCAGAAAAATAAAAATTGGCTTCAACATCCATGCAAAATAAATATTTGCCCTGAGACACAAACATATCAAGGCCAGCAAAATGTTGAGTGCACATACTGTGTGTCAGCAACTGAGAGTGGTTAGGTTTAAATATTTTTACTCCTTACCAAAAGCAATGAAAATTATAATCTGTTCTGGAAAAAAATGATATTGTGATAAATGGGTAGTAAAATCGCGGTAACAGAAAATTCATGCAGATGTTCCTGGCTGCCACTTGTGGTACCTTCACAACCAAGTTGTTCCTACCTCACTAGATTTTCACATGCAAGAATGAAGTGAATTCCTCTTTATCCGCATCACAAGTGGGGGCTGTGACAAAATTCCTCCTCTACCTTGGTGGGTCCTGCACTTATTGGCAAATTTTGCTCACCTCAGTGATCTTCCTCACAGTCTGGGTCAGCTCCTCCTGTGTCTGATCAGGAGTTGGGAGGTTTGGGAGGAACCCGGGCCCACCCTCTACTCCGGGTTCCAGCCCAGGGCCCTGTGGATTGCAACTGTCTATAGTGCCTCTTGTAACAGCTGCATGACAGTGACAACTCCCTGAGCTACTTCCCCATGGCCTTCTTTATCCTCACCACAGGACCTTCCTCCTGATGTCTGATAATGCTTGTACTCCTTAGTCCTCCCCTCTCACTCTCAGCTCCTTGCACCTCTTGCTCCCAGCTCCTCACACACACTTCCTCTCTTCTGCCCTCTCTCCTGCCCCCACCTGACTGGAGTGAGCTCCTTTTTAAACCCAGGTGCCCTGATTAGCCTGCCTTGATTGGCTGCAGGTGTTCTAATCAGCCTGTCTGCCTTACTTGGTTCTAGCAGGTTCCTGATTACTCTAGTGCAGCTCCTGCTCTGGTCACTCAGGGAACAGAAAATTACTCATCCAGTGACCAATATATTTGCCCTCTACCAGACTGCTGTACCCCGCTGGTTTTGGGTCTGTCACAGGGCAAAAGAGGGAAACTACAAAGAACAGATTTACAACAATGGAATCTTCCCAAAAGAAAATACATAGATTCCATCACTGAACAGGAATGGAAAAGTAATGAATGTTTCAAGTTTTATCATATGGTTGTTCTAATACTTTGGGGAAATGGCTCAATACTTTACCCATGTGACAATGTGAGTCATCTACTCCTTCCCTGCCCCTACACATAATGGTGCAAAGATAAGAGAAATTTACGTGATTTGTTAATGTACTAATTGAACTTCAAATGGTAACTAACTAGGAACCATTTTAATTTATGGACTCCATTAATTAAAGATTTTGAATAGGAAAAATATTATGCAGAATGAGTGCAATAAGAGTTGCTTAGTTTGTCCAACTCCCTCCCCCCTCACACATAGATTCACACTTATTTTGTTAAATTTTCAGTGTCTGGGGATAAATTTTCCTCTTCTTTCACTGAGACACTTAGACGAACGTGAAATAAGGAATAGAGGATCTTTGAGAGGACAGTATCAAATGGCTTCCAGTTTACTAAAAGATGAGGTTTGTTTGTTTACATACCATAAAATAGACATGTCTTTTACAAACTGATATGAATAATCTCCAGGAATGATTAGTCCAGTTTCATGTCAGTAGAACTGTATGAACCCTTTTTTTTTTTTTAAATGAAGTAAATAATATAGACACGTTAAAACAAACAGTGAGGGAAATGGACATTTACTGGTAGCCAAAAAGGTAAAGACTGAAATAATATGAAAATATATTATGAGAATCTGTCTCCTCCCTGCTACAGATCCCATAACAATTCAACTTAAAATGATTTTTCCAGCTCAAACTACTCTGTATTACTTATTATTTTTATTTTCACTTTGCTTGTTAAAAGTTCTCTGGCTTTTAAAAAGTTACTTTCAATTATTTGGAAGTCACAGGATGATAAGATAACAAAATTTAATGGTAGAGATTTTGACTCTGTAGCCATACACAGAGGATATAAACTACAGAGGTGTTTTGGCTATGGTTCTGATACGTCACTTGTTTCATGTGGCACACAAGTAGTACCTTTGCTGGGCACAATTTAGATGTATAGGAAAATTGCTTCTGTCTGAGGTTTCCATTCGGCATTCACAAGTAATAACACCATTTCTTAAATGTCTCCCTTACAATACCGTATCTCTTTTGCTTTCTGACATGACCACTTTCCTGCCTCTTCCACCATATTACTCTCATTGTTTGATATAAATTCAAAGACCTGTGTGGCCTGGGAACAGAGTGTCATATTATCATAGTGAAGAACTGTGATTAGGAATTACTTTAGAAGGTCACTGGTGCCTCTGTGTTTCCTGATAATGGTGAGGAGGTGAACATCAGCTACACTATTGATGACACTTCTGCTGTCTAATTCAGAGAAACACCAGTGTTGTTAATAGATGTGCCTCACCAGCCCTCTCAATAAAGGCAAGATGTTGTAATGACAGTAATAAAGGAGTGACACAAATGTGGCTACTGTTACAATAATCACCATACTTATATGAACCCTATTCAAAGGCTGAAACAAACATCTCATAATCAGGCTTTCTTCTGAGATTTCCAATACCAAACTGTTTTAGCTGAATCAGAAAAAAAAAAAAAACAATAGCTCTGGGTAAAGCCAGGAAATTCCCAAGTTTGCAAAAATAATCTCCATTGCCCCGCCCCAAAAACAATTGATAACCAGGCTTCTTCTGAACCTCAGCAAGAGCCACATTCTACTGGCCCATTAGATGGATGTGAATTGGGGAGGGTATGAGAAGCCTTTTCCCATCCTCTCTTGAGCAACCATGTGAGAACTAGACACAACTGCAATGTCAGTATTCAGAGGAAGTCTGGGACTGCTCTTGCCCGCCTCCCCTGGAGATGCATGGCATGCCAAATCATGTGGGGAGGAAATAAGGACATGTTTCTGATGGCTACACCTATGCACTGGCTTTCAGAGGGGTAGTAAGCTGCTCTCCCTGAATGTCTCTTGAAGGCATATTGACTCCAAGTCTTCCCTGCTGTGGCAATAATGCAGGGCTCTGCCTACAAGACACAGTCAAACTCCAAATGTTTAGTTTTGGCTCAGCACAAGTGCTGGACAAACAGTCAAGTTATGGACAAGACTTTGATTCTTATTTTATAGAAACTAGTCTGTCCATTCCTATTTCAGAGGTATATTGCTATTTGCTGAATAAACCACATTTCCTAGCTATGTTTCCTTGTATACCCTTCAATCCACTGCTTGTCAGACATGAAATCTTCACCACAAATCTAGTAGGACTGCCTTTCTCCAAAGTCTGCTGTGCATGGTATCTTTCCACAGATGACAACCATTACCATAGATAATGGCAACACATTATGTCCCAGTAATGCAGAAAATAAATGGTTTCACAACTATACATGACAACTAAATAGACAAGGGACACAAAGAAACAAAATGCTGGTTCTAGAAAGGGGTGTCTATTGCATGTTCAGAGCCACCTCTGCACAAAGCAAATGTCTAACTGTGCACCTATGTCAAGCATTTTACACATAAAAATATCTGCTTCTGCATGCAAATATGGGTTGTGAGTGCACAATGTGCACAGAAGCACTGTCTATTGGCAGAAATTAGGTACTCGTATCTGAAACCATGCCCTAAAATATATACTTCTAACTTCTGATATGCTGGTACTTCTGATCAGTCACACTATTCAACAAATCTTTCTCCCATAGTAAAGAACTGAGAATGTGCTATAATGAGCTAGAAGGGTAGGTTGTATCTTCCACATTCAGCAACCATACTAAAATACCTGAGGGGGATTTATTTTCAGGGACATATTGACTGAAGCAAGATTTTAAATTCTTCACTACCCCAATGTGGAGTCCACGGAAAGTCTCAATCAGATGCTGGCATTTACCCAGCCCCCCGTCTGACTGCAGGTTGACTCGTGGTAATTTCATGACAAAGCTTGACACACACACAAAAAAGAAGGTCGAGTCAGCCTTCCTTCCTATTTAGTTATCCTTTTGGTTAGATTTAAAAGTAGTGTGCTATTCTGGGAGTCCCAGCGAGATCCTTGCCCACCCAGTGGCATGAATTCCATAAACCTAGCATATTGTCATTTTGACAATAGCATATTTTACCAGTTATATTTTCCATAAATTTTGGTGTATACATTTCATGATGATGTTGTCTAAAGATCGTCAAAATCAAAGTCCCAATGGGACACACTTTCATCCTCCTTTGCAAGTCCATTAAATCCCTAATATACAGCACTGTTTATTGCTGTCATCAACTGATTTTCAGTCCTATCTTGATCCTTCTTAGGAACAGAGCTCCCTAATACATGAAACACCAACAAAATTAATTACTGACTCTTGGAGAACTGGGTCTTCCTCTACTTGATGTGCTTTGCAGTGTCTGCTCAAACATCAGTAGCAAAGTCATCTATCATCAACATTTCAGTTGTTTTACTTCCAAGAGATCCCCTAATGAATGTTCCAGCAGTGTAAGGTTATATTGCCTCACACTGTATGCTGCCAAAGAATAATATAATATTGAGCAGTGTGATGTTACAAAGTAATGTGGGCTTGGCAAAATGACAGGTACATCAATATCAAATACCTCATTTTTGAAGATTCTCTACATGATGAAAATTAGAATTTTAATACAGTTTGTTTTCAGAGATTATTACACACAGTAATGTGATGTATTTAATCTGGACCCCTCTCTTATTCATTTAATTAAGACTTTCACAATAGACCTTTAAAAAAAAAAAAAAGAGGGACCTTGTAGGAAGTATGTTAATACTGTGCTGATGTGGCAGCGAACAAGGGATCTGATTCTGATCTCATACCACTGTTATTTTTACCAATATGTGAAACAGTAGAATCAGGCTCTAGGATGAAGGTCAAACCTACAGATGAAGCAGACATATTTCTTTTGTTTTCGGGAAAAAGATTAGGATCTTTAACTGCAGCCATGTAACTCAAAATATCTACTGCATACAAGTTTTAATTCTCTTAGGTAAATATGGTATCCTCGACTAACATACTCAGTGATTTGACAGGTTACAGTGACATTCACTAACGTTCTGAGAACATAATAGAAAAATAGTTAATAGAGCTGATTGACACAATGTGGACTACCAATCAAAGAGCCAAGAATATAATGAATTCATAATTTTTTTAAGGGATTTTTTTCCATTTTGTATTCCTAGGTTCTTCATTTTCCTTTTGGAGTTTTAAAACACTTGCTCTTAAACAAATTTTGCTATGGCTACATGCAGCACTATTGGCTTTCAGGATTATAACTCCATCCTGAGTGACCTTTTATCTAAAAGTATATTGTAAGGCACTCCACTAATCCACCCAGTGGTTGGGTGGAAAGGACTCTAAGCTCTGAATCTTGCAAGGAGCCAAGTACCCTGGTCCTGACCAGTAAAGCACTCAAGCAGACGTTTACCTTTAAGAACAGAAGTAGTTCCACTTAACTGGACCTATTCACCTGATTAATGTCAAGTACATGCTTACGTGTTTTTCAACAGTGGGGTCAGAGTACTCACAACCTTGCAGGATCGAGCCCTGTATATAAAAGATATTAGCGTGTATGAATAAGGATTGTTCACTAGAAATGTTTCTTGACAGATCTGACAACTCTCACAACAGCTGATGTTTTTTTAACCTCTAACTGCAGAAGTCATGTGACTAAATTAATACCACATTTATTATTGTTAATAAGTAATTATTAAATCTCATTATATTTATATATTTCAGCAAATGTTATGCCTTTCTTGGAGACATAACTCTATTTTTAACATTTGTGGTGGCCAATTGGTGTTTCCAGCATAAAAATCTGGTCTTATTCAAATGATTAATTTGTAACTATTCAACTGGGTGCCTTCAATACTAAAGTATCATCTGAAAATGAGAATGACTTTTTTTTTTCTGATGACTGTACTGTATAGCTGCTGTCACACATGGAAGAAGAGATACTGGGAAGCTAACCTGAAGCTCTGTATGACAGGAAAAGAAAGTAAGCACCAAATGTAGGAGATAATTCACCTTGTCTGAAAAATGTATAAACAGATTTTTGAATGATAAACTACATATTAATACGCTAAACTGTATAAATGCAAGAAGTTTGCATTTCTTGTTGTGTTATATTGTCATTGCATTTACCATTGTTTACCCTTTCCACCTCTCCAACTTTTCCATCATCTTTAGTTTTGTCAATAAAGGGACTATAAAATATAAAATCTTCAGAAAAAAAAAAGAATACAGCAACTGCCATAATGGCACAGATCACTGGTATATGTAGAATATTATTTTTTTTCTCAGGCATTGCCAAATGCATCAGAGGAAAGTGGAAGAAATGTTGTAGGTAAAGAGACCACATGTAGCCATCTTCATATGATGTCCTAGGAACATTTTTGTGGATACCTGACATGTCCCAGATTTTCATTTCATGAATCAAAAATCTATTTACTTTTGTTCCAGACAAAAAGCATTGTTTGCAGTGAAGAAAAATGTGAATAGTTTAGATATTATCAGAGCTATTATTTTGTTAAAAGGAATGTTAAAAACATAAGTCCAGTGTTCAGGATAAACTCATTTAGAACTCTAATTTACTAGAGAAATAGGCACAAGTCACTTGTTGAGCAGACACTGGCAATGGTGGCACCAACACAAAAAATGTTATTTTATCTTGTGCATAACTATTTCGCAATCCCCAAAAATGTCCCCATAAAATGTCCTAGGGTTCATCTTATCTTTATGAAATAATCTGTCCAAAAGGAAAATTTCTTGCTAACCCCTGTCAATAGAAGATTGGCTTATGCCCTGAAATATGAACATTTAATCTTCTTTTTTTTCATTTTAAATCCTATATACTTTAAATCTGGATGTTCTTAATCGTCTTATAAATGTGTGATACTTTTAAGAGTCCTACTAAACACCTGACCACAATAATACTTTGTGGCAATGAATTCCACATTTAATTATGCACTGTGTAAGAAAAGCATTTCCCTTGAGAAATTTTAAATTTACTACCTTTCAGTTTCATTGACTGTCCCCTGGTTCTTGTGTTATTTAATCTAGGCCTGATTCAACGTCCACTCAAGTCAGGGTAATGACTTCCATTGACTTCTGTGGGCTTTAGATCAGAACTATTATGCCAGCAGATACTGAATAGACATAAAGACAGAATATTTATTTATTTATTTACTGTTCAGTAAATAAAAAAGAAGCAAATTTTGTATAAAGGCAAGATTATTCATATGTATACATACAGTATAATAAAACATAAATCTAAAACCATAACTAGATAACATCATAGAAAGGGGACAATTTTAATTTCAGAGGTCAGCAGACTGCCAGTCTCAAAAAGACACTAAAATAAATAGGGGATATTGTCATATAATGCCTTCAGTTAGCTGACCATGAAAGGAGCAGGGCTTATTATTATAGGTTTTATTATTTTTCTATTATTTTTGGAAGGGAACATTAGCTTTTCCATCAGTGAAGCGTTGGACATTTCTGAGAACCATTTGCCATAAGATGGGCATGCAGTTTTCTATTTCTCAGAATAGCTCTGTTTAGTTATTGTTAAGGCAATAGAAAGTAGCCTGGATGCAGATATAAAAAGAGAAAGTTTGTGTTCCCTTAAGACCAAGGATAAAGAGATGTGTAGGTAGGATGAAAAAGGGAATATCCAGCCTTTTTACTTCCAGGAACATAGGGCTGGAAGGGACCTCCTGTGTCACTGAGTCCAGTCCTCACGAATCAGAGGCAACTCCATCATATACTTCCATTCATAAATTTATCAAGCTCTAGGGTTGTCAGGTTTCTAGTTTCTGACCAGAAAGTCCAGTCAAAAAGGGACCTATGCAGTGTCTGGTCAGTTTTGCTGACTGAACACCAAAAGTCCGGTTACCACAGTAACCATAACTGGCCTCCACACTGTAGACTCTTGTAGCTCTGTGGCCACTGGGAGCTTCCTGGAGATGCTCCAGGGCTAACAGGAGTTCTTGCAATACTATACACACCCTCAGTCAGCAGCCGCCACTCTCTGGCCATCCAGGCCTGAAGGCAACAGCTCAAGTCAGGGTGGTATGGTATGATATTGCAACCTTTATCTCTGTGCCACTGCTGGTGGGGTGCTGCCTTCAGAGCTGGGTACCTGTCCAGCAGCCACCACTCTCTGGCACCCAGCTCTGAAGGCAGCATAGAAGTAAGGGTGTCAATACCACAACCTCCCATAAATAACCTTACAATCCCCTTGCTATACCCTTTTGGATCAGGAACCCCAATTTGGTCTCCCCATTGAAATCTCCATAGTAATGGGAAAAGCACACAAAAGACCCGATTTCACAGGAGGAGACTAGATTTCACGGTCCACGTCGGGTTTTCCATGGCCATGAATTTGGTAGGGCCCTACCTGATAGTGTTCCATGTGATCACTAAAAATGGAGGAAATCCTCAGTGAAACCAGCACTCAATGCGTACTAACCTAATCTCACATCTCTTACCCAGACACAACCATAAAGTCCACAAGTATGCATGAAACTCAGACTCAGTCCAAACACAGAACCACTTATAATGGCCACAACTAATTCCTTGCAATTACACTCATATGGAATCTTGAACAAGTGGATAAAATTAGGTTTAAACATCAGAATATTTTGAAACATTGAATTCCAGGTTTGCTTTTAAAAAAAAAAAAAAAAACAATGGAAATTTTCAGATATCTAAGTATATCACTACTCACAAGAAGAGGGCTTCATGCATCTAAATAAAAGCAATGGATACATCTTTGACAAAAGCTTGCCGAAATACAAAGAAATACAAAGTGCCCAACACTTCGATCTGTTTTTTTTTTCTGGAAATACTGGCTTCAAGGTAATTTGGTTATTTAGGAGTTGAAAGTCATAATGTCCAATTAAATTCTCAAAATTTCAAGGACAAATGCAGCCTCTAAGAATTTACTTTCTGATAAAAATCTAGCAAATATTTATTGATAGTTTAATAATCAATTGTGGTTAGCTGTTGTTAAACAGGTAAGGGTAGTCTTCGCTCGTTACTCACAGTCTATTTGTGAGACTGCTAATAATAATGCTACTGTCTCGCCCTTGTCTATAGTTCATGTGACAGGAAGTCTTCACAAGTGCTTCAGATTTTGGGTATGTCCCACATTATTTTTTGTGAGTTTGCAACATTTTATATCATTTACATTCCTGGTTTGTTTTAAGCCTGATTCAGTCTCAGTAGAAAACTCCCTCTCTCTCTTTTATGCCAAAAGAAACTCTGAGATAAAGAAATAGAAGAACATGGGATGACAGAGGAGAGGTGACATCAGGCAAAGGTGAAGAGGATGTTCTCTAGTGGGAACCCTTTCAACTGTATGGCAAATTATAACTGTTAATTACATTATAATCCATTAAGTAAACCTGGTGTTATATTCCCCCTAACTCCACAAGAGGGCTTTCTCCAACTGTTCTTCTTCTGCGAGAAGAACAGATTCAGTCCTCCAGAGGAAGGGAGCAATTATTTTCTAGAAAGGGAGGCAGGACTAAGAGAAGTCTCCTGCTGGAGTCATTTTCAAAAGAACACTCCTGTTAGGAGGTGAGGTCACTGGAAATGGCACAGAGCTGAGACAAATCACCTGTAGACCTCCACAAACTACACTCAAAGACTCACAATGGTGGAGAGTACCTGGGTCTCATCCTGCTATGATGTCATTGCTGTAGCACTTGTGAATGTTATAGTAGTGTTGGGAGCAGGCTGATTTTCACTGTGTGTATTTATTTATTAGAGTCCTGTAAACTACAATGGAACATTTTGTAAGGCCCCCCCACATAAGACCATCATCTCAGCAATAGCTCCACCATCTCAGGGAGCTCTACCAAATGTTTAACAGATTCTTGAACTTTGAGTATACAGTGTAATATCTGCATAGACCAGTGTTGCCCAAACTTGGGATGCCGCTTGTTTAGGGAAAGCCCCTGATGGGCCGGGTCGGTTTGTGTGCCTGCCGCGTCCGCAGGTCCGGCCAATCGCAGCTCCCACCCACTGCGATTCGCTGCTCCAGGCCAATGGGAGCTGCTGAAAGTGGCGCAGGTTGAGGAACATACTGGCTGCTGCTTCCCGCAGCTCTCATTGGCCTGGAGTGGTGAACTGCGGCCAGTAGGAGCCATGATCGGCCAGACCTGCAGACGCGGCAGGTAAACAAACCGGCCCAGCCCACCAGGGGCTTTCCCTAAACAAGCGGGCATCCCAAGTTTGGGAAACACTGGCATAGACTGTCATGACCTCTTCTGATGCAGTAAGTATGCACTTACTAATCATGGTACCTAGATGAACAAACATTTCTGCTTATTTAGGTCTGAATATAAGTTTATTTTAGCTCTTGATGCTTATCCTTTTATCAAACTATCTCCTTCCAACTTGCTCTTCTTTATCACATTGCTTTTGTTATTCAACATGTGTCTAGCACTCCTTAGGTGTGCACAGGGCCTGATAGAGAAACAAAGACTCAGTCCCTGTCTCACACAGCTAATAATTAGGGAAGGAGAAAGTTATCTAGTGGGAACCCTTTAATTTGTCTCTTTCAGTGTTTCATCTGTTTTCTTTACATATTTCTGCAAATTAAATGCTGAAATTGCAATTATAATCATCCCAGTGCTGAGACAGGATATAGATTGGAAATAACATGTGCTACAAAATAAAATAATCCAAAGTATATGCATGTCACTCATCTGGCTCTATCTGCCATGTTCTCTGGGATTATACTTTACTGTATTCCTGAAAGTCATTACAACTGCACTGCTTCAGAGGGACTCTTGACACCATTTAATTTCCCATAAGTTTGAGAAAGAAAAACAACATTAATATTTGTTACGCCTTTTAAAAACCAATGAGCCAAATGTCCATTTTAATTTAAATACAGCGATTTTACTGGGATCAGAACAACAGCAAGAAAATAACGTAACAACAAGCTGAATTAACACAGTGAGTTGGTATCCGTTTACAAGTTATATCTGACCCCCTTCTTTCGTCTGTTCAGTCTCCAACCAAATTCAGCTGCAAGTCCTCCCATTTAACAAATCTCCTTTGAATGCTACACCACATACAATGTTCAAGATCCTCAAAGACACAGTAATCACACAGTCACCACAGTATTCTGTGTGGTTGGTGGGGGGGGGGTTGGGGGGGGAAGAGATTGGTTGAAATATATATAAAAAAACAAAATCAGTGAATTTAGAAGTTGTGAAAGAAACAGGATTGACAGTCCTCTAGTCCCCTATCTTCTGGACAATGAAGTCATCAACTGACATTATTATCCATTCAAGTAATCAATTTGTTCAGAGAACAGGTACAGCACAGAGTACAACACGGCAATTTCTCTCACACATTCCATGAATATATCTGAACCATGAACTGGAGGACCATATGAAGTTAGTTTAAACTCTACTGAGGATACCAAAAAAGTCCCAGCCCGCTCAATAATTAGTGAAGCTTCTTCTGGATAGTCCACCATGAGATAGTCCACTCAGGAGAATAAAAAGAATGCCAACAGATTTTCTGCTTGCACACATAAGCCTAAAATCTTGAAGTATTACACACAATGAGGTATGTGCTCCCATTTTCAATATAGAGCTAGCATTTTTGCATATGGTTCAGTTCCTGTTTCTTTATTAACTGATATAGATGTAAGGAGTCACTATTTTTTTAAAGATGGAGTTTATGAAAGTTCATTATACCATATATTGCTTGTAAAATTTGAATAGTTGGAGAAAGCAGTGTTTCATATCCATGGGATACGCTTCCTGCATTTCTTGCTTTCTCTGTATATCCCTGACATCACTAAGTATGGCATTTGACTGCATTCTTGTGACAGAGTCCCACTGGCAAACAATTCACTTTTCTGTAACAGTAGCCCCAAACAGGCCTGACAAACTCCCTATATCTAGCACATCACTTTCATAGTATTTATCCATAAAGAATATCACAGAAGGTCTATAAAAAGGATTATGTAATGCAGATCCTCATAATCATTGTGACGTATATACAAATGACATGTAAGGAGCTGTGTGTATGTTCTGAAAATACGTTTTAAAGTCTTTCATCAACCAAACAGAAAAAAAACAAAAACAGATTTTTCCCAGAAAGGAATGAGCATGTATAGTCACCTGTCTATCAGTTCACATGCATATTAAGCATGTAAGCCAACACACTGGGAGACCAATTTACAAATGAAGTCAACCAAAGGATGACTCAACATTGCCAGGGGACTCAGCAATGCCCACCAGACATGCCTGGACTTGTATTCTCCAGGCAGATGGGACTGAGGGTATAAAATAGAACACAGCAGCCCCATGCTTCACCTTTCTGCTGTTCCTATGCTCGAAGCAACAAAGACACTCAGAAGAAAACTTAAGACTCCAACAGAGGAGACTGGCCCAGGTTTCAAGGGTGAAATATGTATACTATGACCTGCAATATCCAATGGGGTGAGAAAAACTGCTTAATCAAGATGTTGCCCAGTATAATAGGGTTGAGAGTTTAGACCACATGGTTATATTTTATTGTATTTTGGTAAGTAATGCTGACTTTTTGCCTATTACTTATAATCACTTAACTTCTATCCTTTGTAATCAATAAATTTAACTGTTTATTTTTACCAGTGAGTTTGCCTGAAGTGTTTGACAATCTGCTCAGCTTTACAAAGACTGGTATGTTCACTTTCCATTAATGAAGTGGTGAACCAATCAATAACTTTGCACCGCTCATCTTGAGCACTGCAAAATGGTATAGTCCCAGGCTGCAGCCTGGGACTGTGGGACCGCTATGCCCCCGTAACTCTCTCCACCCTGGGCTGTCTCTCATAATGCCTTGCTAGTAATCAGCAGCAAACCCCTCCAGGTGCTGTTAACAGTTGGCACAACAGCATGTGTAGCCCCCACACCCAGCTAGATTGCATGAATGCTCCCAGAGCCACTCATGAATCACGCAGAGAATTCCCTTCACCCCCACAGTTATCAGCACTGCAGTCTAAACTCTCAACCCTATTAGACTCGGCAACAGCTAGATTAAGCAGTTTTTCTCACCCCACTGGATATTATAGTTCATAGTACACAGATTTCACCTTCACCCTCCCAGCGCTTCCCGCCCTCCCCCGCCCCACCACCTAACAGATGTTTGGTGGTGCTTAGGACTTTCCAGGAGGGAGTGGGAGGAGTATGGATGCGGCACGCTTGGAGGAGGAGGCGGAGAAGAGGCAGGGACAGGGACTTGGGGGAAGGAGGCAGAATGGGTGTGGGGTGAGAGCGTTGCAGGGATGGGGCAGAGGCGAGGCCAGGGGTGGGGGGAGGTTGACCACCCACTAGGTAGAGGGGAAGTTGGCACCTATGTTATCCAACACTTTACCAACCAGAACGCTCTAGAAACTGGCATTTCTGATATCTCCCAATACAAATCTTCAATAGAGTTGGCAGTTATCTAGTGTTTAACCGGAACACCTGGTCAAAAAGGGACCCTGGTGGCTCCAGTCAGTACTGCTGACCAGGCCATTAAAAGTCTGGTTGGCACAGGGTCAGCAGGCTCCCTACCTGGCTCTGTGTGGCTCCCTGGAAGTGGCAATGTGGCCCTGCTGCTCCTAGGCAGAAGAACAGCCACAGGGGCTCTGTGCACTGTTCCCGTCCCACCCCACCCCAAACATTGGCTCCGCAGCTCCCATTGGCCAGGAACTGTGGCCAATGGGAGTTGGTGGGCAGCGCCTGCAGGCAGAGGCAGTGCACAGAGCCGCTTTGCTGGACCTCCACCTAGGAGCAGCAGGGACATGGTGCCGCTTGTGGGGAGCCACCTGAGGTGAGTGCCTCCCTGGATCTGGCGCTCCAGAACCTCTCTCTCATCCCAATCCCCTGCTCTGAGGCCTCTTCCACAGTCAAAATCCCTCCAGGAGCCCTCATTTCCTCCATTGGCCCAGCCCTGAGCCCTCTTCTGCACCCAAGCTCCCCACTTCCATTGGTAAGTATAACTCTTAGTTGACCAGAATTTTTGATTAACCAGCATCCCGCGTTCTCCCAACATGCTGGATAACAAACCCTTTACTGTATTTAGTGCCCTTTATCTATTGAAACTGAAATGTACTTTGTCCTTCACTTGAACCTAGTTGGTGAAGGGAAAAAGAACTCAATAATGGAATCTGTATAATAGTTTACCCTGCTCTTTCCCCTAACTTACTAATATAGCCCAGATATATTAATGAAGGAACACCCCAAAGCTAATGAAGTGACCCTACAGAAATATGTTATTATAAACAAGACTGGGTAATTGATCAGAGTGTGCTTATAATCTAAGTATGTGCTGTGACTGACATGGGGCATTTGTTATTGCACATGTTTTCTGTGATTTATGAAATAATGACCCATAGAAATGTTTTTAACTCATTAGGAAGTGCTTATTACAACAGGGGTTCTTATTTTATCAATCACGTAAACTAAGATATAAAAGAAATGTATAAGTAATGAGGTAAATTAAGATATTAAATTGTGGGATATCAATTGTGAGGAAATATTTTTTCTTTCACGAGGAATTTATTTGTCACACATCCTCTAAAATGAAGGAGTTTGGGGGATTTAAACTGGGAATGAAGACTGACAATATTTCACCAGTTACTGAGGAAAGGAGCAGGATTTCAACTCTTCACCATTCAGAAAGAGTGGCTTTAGGACTTTGCAGGGTGGGAGGGCCTTAGAGCTCAGGCTCTAGCCCAAACCTAGAAATCTACATAACAATGAAACAGATCCGCAGCCTGAGCCATGTGAGCCTAAGTCAACTAGCCCAGCTAGCCAGGGGTTTTTCTTTGCTGTGTAGACATATCCTAAGAGACAACCCCATCCTCCATTTGGTCTGGAGAACAATACATATAAAACAATACATTTACTAGCAATTCCCTTCTACTCACTAAATAATTTCACTACAAAGGGTCCTAAATCAAGAAACTCTCAACTCAATTACCAAAGATACAAGTTGAATAATGAAGTGCAGTGTATTTGTCATATTTTTTTGCACAGATTAATAATCCAGTCATCCAGCTTTTCAGTGTATACTTATATAGACATTCCTACGGCAAATAGGAGGGTTTGGATTGTGAGAGATCTGTCCCTTTTACACTACATGAAATTGGTTCTTTGAAATTCCAGACAGTTAAATAAACTGGCTTCTTTCACCTGTTTAATTATCCATGTCCTGTTTGTCTCTGCATAGCAGAAGCTTATCAAACAAAAGCCAATTACAAATCCCTCCTTTGGTTGTCAACTGAACATTAATAAAAATTTGAAGCATTGCTGCAATGCTTAAGAACCCTTTTGAGGTCACCCTGGTAACTACAAAATTCCCCAAAGTTAAAAATGAAATTGTCTGCAGAAGTGTTCCAAAGTTTCTGGAGTTAGTCATTTCATTTTTCTTGAATATCTCTAACATTTCTGATTTACAAGGGTTTGTTTTTGTTTTACAAGGTAAAAGGCAAGCAAACACAATGCCCACTAACCTAAGCACATGACTATTCGGTACGACATTTAGACTGTACTACACAGCAAACAAGTGTAAAATACTTTTTTTCACGCTGGTGGGGTGAGATGCATTTACAGAAATACAAATTGTGATAAACTGAAAATAAATGAGGAAGAGATGTCTAGTTATCTTTCCTTTGTTCAACAGTCCCAACACTGGAAATATTTATGCTGCTTATGTCTGAAAGAAAGCTTGCACAACTCAATCATTTATTTAGAAATTCAGGATTTTCAATTAGCAGAAGCAGAGTCTTTTTAAAAGAAGGATGGAATTGAAAAAGCTGAGCAGAATCAAAGGGCTTTGAGTGAAGACTGAAGAGGCATCACAGGGCACCCAGAGAAGTTCACTTTAATTTTATATTTCAACTTAAAGTGACAGACAGCGAAAAGCAGCCACTTTGGTATATACTTTTAATCAATGCAATTTGGAATGCTACTGTAACCTGTCTTCCGTGTTGTCTATGTACCTTTGCCCCACACAAGAGATTTTTCCATTGGCTGTAATCAACAGGAACAAGTTGTATTCCCTTTTACGCACATGCTGACACCTTCATACACTCAGTTACAAGATATAGTTGGCATATCTACGGTGTGGGAAGCACTTACAGGTCAGAATGATAACCAATGTTTTAATTGCCTCAGGGCAGGCCTACACTAGAAAAGCTATATCGGTACAACTGCACCTCTGTAGCACATCTGGTGACGATCCTCTATGCTGGTGCGAGAACACTCTCCCATCAGCATAATTACTCCACCTCCATGAGAGACAGAAGCTATGTCAGTGGGAGAACATCTCATACCAACATAGCACCGGTGTGGACAGCACTTAGGTCACTGTAACTTGTGTCTCTTGGCAGGGGAGGAAGTGTCTTTTTCACACCTCTGAGCGACGCAAGTTAGATTGACTTAAACAGTAGTGTAGATCTGCCCTCAGTAAGTCTTCAGGCTGTACAACAAATGAACAGCTCTATCAAATCAAAGCAGAGGGAACACAACTACTACAAGGTATCAGCCAAATAGTTGTCACTAATTCTCCTCTAATTGCCATAGAGGGGTCCAGATCCTCAGGTGTTATAGATGGGCACAGCTGCCATTGATGCCATTTAGGCATCAGTGAGCATCTGGCTGGTGATGTCCAGGTTATGCTCTTATTATGTTCTGGGGGCTACAGATAAAACGACGTTCAGCAACACACAGTAAATATGCAAAACTAATTAAAAATGGTTGCAATCATTTACCTACTGACTAGGGGGTTGCAATTCTCCAATAATTTAACATTGTGCTCTGCAGACAACAGACAGTGGAGGTACAGATTTCTATCTGCACATGGGAAAGGAAGAGAAGAAAAAAAGAGGACTCTGCCTGCACCGTTACACAGCATGACTACCCATTAATTTAGGGCTTCAGTGAAGTGAGAAACACTTCAGAGACAGCAACACTGCTACCATTACAATTAATTCCCTTGTTTTGTGGTCCTGAGTTATGCCTGGAGCTCCTTTTGTCTTGATAATGCTAACAAATCTGCATCTGTCTGCCTTAAACACCATTTGTGTTGTGATGCCAGGAACCTAGGGAGATTGATTGACATTGTGTATACACAGTAGTACATATTACAATAAAGAGTCTGGTTTTGGAAAGACACAATTCCAATGACAAAAAAAGGTAATGTCTTTGAAGCTGAACCTTCATCCCTGCTTATTCCAGATGTACAGAGTGATAAAACTAGGAATTGAATTCTGTTATTTCATTTACCAGAAACTGATTTTAATAATCTTTGTATATTCTTCATTAGGACTGGAAAGAGAGATTTGTGGCTAAAACACAGAAGTTGATGTGACCTTCCAGCTATGTACCTCAGTTTCCATTTCTGTAAAACTGAGATAATATTTTCCCAAATCATAGGGATGTTGTGATGTTAAATTCCTTAATGATTGCAAAGAGCTTTGAGATCTTTAGATAGAATGTGCTATAGTTCAAAATCAGTTTGATGCATTTTAATCCCTATTTTTTTTCTATTCTGTCTTCCTATAAGCATACGCAATTTATGTACCCTTGAAACATAAATTATCTCCTGGTTTAATTGGTTACATTATCTTCTTGCTTAATTTGGCTCAGAGTATATTGTAAGCAAAGTGACAGAAAAAAACTTTGTTTTAGCTTCTCTTAGTGTCTGTGTATATCATTCTGCTCACACACTAAACACTCCATTTGGCAGAAGCATGGGCTGAGCTGACATGAAAATTAAATCATGTTTTAACCTCTAAGGAGTATGCACGAGGGTGGGATGAAGCGATCTTTTAAAGTTGCTCTTGAAATCACAGGTGCTGCAGTGTGCAAAGGGATTATAGGTTCCAAATACATTCACGAGTTACTAAAAACTGGGGCTATAACCCTTCAGTGAAATTTCAGCAAGCGAAGGGAATCGAGCTGAAACATTTCAACAGATTTAGCTTAAAACAAATATCGCCACTTCCCCAAAAGCATTGCTGCTAGAGGTGGGTATCGGGGAGGGAGAAAGCAGGCAATATATAGCTAAAGAAAAGGGGAATACCACAAGAAACATGGAATATTTTAAATTAGGATTATCCAAGACAAACCAGGACAGGCACTTGGTTTTGAAGATACTCTAATTTTGCAGGATATATTTCTTAAATGAAACTTACTGTAATTCAGATTGTATCCAATTTAGTAAATAGTTATTGTCACTGTCTCCCCTGTAATACAGTGTTCGGGCATTGCATTTGATATGGACAATTATTAAATAATGATGTATTTGAAATTTTCAGAAGAGGCTCTTTGAAAATATATTGATTTTAAAGATCAGATAGTGCTCTCACAGCTCTGAGGGAAAATGTAAATTAGGAAGTAGAAGAGGGTCAAAACAGCTGGAAAACTTCTGAATTCTCCCATAACCTTGTTTTCTGAAACTGTAGTGCCACGAAATTCCCACTTGTGGCTTTTTTTGTATTCTGTTTCCCACAAAAAGCTGACAGATAGAAGTACATAACTTCTATGACAATTGCTTATGCACAACAAAAATGCTAGTGTTACAGCAGCTTAGAACATTTTTTTCAATGAAATCACAAGGGTCACATCTACAGTGTGATAAAAGACCTGTGGCATGGCCATGGCTGGCCTGGGTCAGCTGACTCAGGCTGTGGGGTTATACAATTGCAGTGTAAATGTTTGGGATTGGGTTGGAGCCCAGCTCCCAAGACAATGCAAGGAGGATGGGTATCGAAGTCCAGGCTCCAGCAAAAGCTCAAATGTCTACACTGCAATTTTTAGCCCACAACCCCAAGAAAGCTGACCAGGGCTCTGAGACTTGTATGCTTTTTAATGATGCAGAGACGTACCCAAAGAGTTGCTGATTTAGTGTGAAATTCACCCCTGTGTAAACAATCAGTACAAGGCCTATGCAGCAGACCCACTTAAATTTCATCATCAGGAACAAGTATTATCACTATGTATTATTTATATTACTGTAATGTCCAAGGGTCTCATTCAAGAGTGGGGCCCCAGTGCGTCAGACAATGTACAAACAGATGTCTCTGCTCCAAAGAGCTAAATCTAAATAGAAAAATGTTGGGAGAGGAAACAGAGGCGCAGAGAGGTGAAGTGACAGGCCCACTGCCACAGAGCAAGGTAGTGACAGAGCCAGAATTAAATTCCCATGAAATTGCAAGCCTGATAATAAGGATTTTTAATGAATCTGTAAACTTGGGAGTTGTATCCTATGACTGGGGAATTACTAATATAGTACCTATTTTTAGAAAGGAGAAAAAAAGTGAGCCAGGAAATTACAGGCCTGTTAGTTTGACCTCAATTGTATGCAAAGTCATGGAACAAATTTTGAAAGAGAAAGTAGTTAAGGACATAGAGGTAAACAATAATTGAGATAAAATACAACATAGGTTTTCAAAAGGCAGATCATGCCAGACAAACCTGATCTCTTTTTTGAGAAGGTAAGTGATTTTTATTTAGACAAAGGAAAGGCAGTAGATCTAATCTACCTGGGTTTCAGTAAAGCATTTGGTTCAGTTCCAAACTGGAGAAGTAGTGACTTCTCTCCAGTCTGACAGTACCAAATTGGAGACATGGAGATTAATATGAGAATTGAAAGGTGGATAAGGAACTGATTAAAGGAGAGACTACAATGGGTTATACTAAAACTAAACTGTCAGGCTAGAGGGATGTTACTAGTGAAGTTCCTCAGGGATCAGTCTTGGGACCAGTCTTACTTAACTTTTACAAATGACCTTGGCACAAAAAGTGGGAGTGTGTTAATAAAATGTGTGGATGATACAAATTTGGGTAGTATTGCCAATATGGAGGAGAACCAAAAGATCATAAAAGATCTAGCAGACCTTGAAAACTGGAGTAATAGAAATAGGATGAAATTTAATAGTGCAAAGTTCAAGGTCATGCACTTAGGGACTGACAATAAGAAATGTTGCTATAAGACGGGGACTTATCAGTAGGAAGCAACAGAGGAGAAGACCTGAGTATACTGGTTGATCATAGGATGAAAATGAGCTGCCAATGTGATGCGACTGTGAAAAAGGCCAATGTTATCCTAGGATGCATTAATTGAGGTATTTCAAGTAGAGACAGGAAAGTGTTAGTACCATTAGAGAAGGCAGTAATGAAACCTCATTTGGAATGCTGTGTGCAGTTCTGGACTCTCATGTTTAAGAAAGATTAATTCAGACTGGAACAGGTGAAGAGAAGGGCTTCTAGGATGATGAGAGGAATTTAATACTTACCTTAGGAAAGGAGACTTGTAGATCTTGGCTTGTTCAGCCTAAGCAAAAGAAGGCTCAGGGGAGATATGACTGTTCTCTATAAATATATCAGAGGGATAAATACCAGAGAAAGAGTGGAGTTATTTAAGTTAAGACCCAATATGGACTTATAACCCCAATATGGAGTTATTTAAGTTAAGAACCAATGGATATAAACTGGCCATCAACATGCTTAGGCTTGAAATTAAAGGAAGGTTTCTAAACATCAGAGGAGTGAAGTTCTGCAACAACCTTCCAAGAGGATTAGTGGGGGCAAAAAACCTAACTTACTTCAAGATTGGGCTGGATACGTTTATGGAGGGAATGGTATGATGATGCTGCATGCAATGGCATGTAGCCAATCTGCAACTGCTCGTAGTAAATATCCCTAATGGCCAGTGATGGGACACTAGATGGGGAAGACTCTGAGTTACTATAGAGAATTGTTTCCTAGATGTTGGGCTGGTGGGTCTTGCCCACATGCTCATCCTAACTAATCACTATATTTGGGCCGGGAAAGAATTTTCCCCCAGTTCAGATCGACAGAGACTCTTGGAGTTTTTTGCTTTCCTCTCAAGCATGGGTCACGGGTCACTTGCAGGTCTAGAATTGTGTAAATTGTGCATTCTCTGTAACTTGAAGTCTTTACATCATGATTTGAGGACCTCAGTAAAAGCCAGAGGTTATGGGTCTATTGCATGAGTGGATAGGCGAGGTTTGGTGGCCTGCACAGTAAAAATAGCAATGTGGACATTGTAGCACCAGTGAGGGCTTCGGCTAACCAACCAAATTTGGATGCAGGGGATCCACTCTCCAGTCACTGACAGAGACTCAAAAAAAATCTGACCATTTTGATCCAAAAAATAAAATTTCAGTGAGTGCCATTTCATGAAAACATTCCAAAGGTGTTGGTTTTTCTGCACTGGAACAAAGACATAATTTTGAAACCTCTGAAATTGTCAAAAAAAACAGAATTGCTATCCCCCCAGGCTCGCTCTAAAAGAGTGTTAACTAGTCTTAGAAATAGACTTTCAGTAACAATGTGTGTTTACAAATTCAAAATAAATTTTGCACATATATATTGAAAATGTGCTTGCTCTTTTGTTGAACATGCCAACCAGGAAATCCATTCACTAGAATATTCATGAAAGATCAACACAAGAAAGAACATAATACTTCTGGGATTTTCTATGCCATAAGTTTTAACCTTAAAAGTGTGTTTGTCTATGAACCCATATCAACAGTACGAGTGCTGCTGGTGTATCCTCTTGTTGATCTTTCTTAAAATTTGTCTTTTCATTACAAAGTGTTTGTTTGGCAACTGTAGTTTAGGAGCTCTGTGGACAGTGGGTTATACTTCAGTACAAAACTCATATGGTACAGAATAACTCTCTCTGCTTTCTCTGTTCTGACACAGAATCATGGGTGGGAATCTACGAGAGTTGGGTACAGACTGGGGTACACAAAGTGGCTTAAAGGCTATAGGGAAATGTGTGGATCAGGAGCTAGACTGAAAGTGATGCAAGGGAATATGAGGACCAGAGGAAGCAGGGAATAGAGATGACAGAGAGGTAGAATGCAATGTGTACGACACTTGATGGGAAAGGTAGTGAAATATGGGGACCAAGTGAATGTACTTGTAGGTGTGGGACAGGAAACTGTGGAAGAGCATGAAGATTGAATATATGTGGGGCATCTGCCTGTCCTGTGTATTTGAACAGGGGATAGAGATGGATAGAATGGAGCTCCCCAAACCCCATGAAACAGGAGAGGGTAAAGAGAATTCTTTCAAATAGTGAGAAGGGAGTCTGGTGTTTTTGGAGATATATTTAAAGTTGAATATTAAACCTGAGAGTATCACACAAAAACTGGATGAAAGGCAAAAAAACAAACAAAAAATTGCAGCCAAGCAAAAAACAATGTGATTTTTTTTTTTTTTACATCTTATGAGTTTTAAGCCAATCACATTATATTTTTGGGAGTTCTGATTAAATATCTGAATCCCTATGAGACAATAATTCAGCAACGCTGCCTTATAAAGTAAAAATACTTTTAAATATATTTAACAACATTATAAATGATGTAGGCAAAGCGGGGTTTGGGGTGGAGACTGACAGCTCATGACCCTCCACATAATAACCTCATGACACCATGAGGGTCCCAACCCCCAGTTTGAGAACCCCTGGCTTAAAGGTACATGTGTGCTTAAGTGTTTTGCTTGATGGGGATCTGTCACAGGATGATTTCTGGGACAACCGAGGCAAACTAGCAAATAATATTAATGGATATTGACATATTCTGGTTAATCATTGTCATGTTAGACCTAGAAATATTTGAGCAGGTATCTAATGCAGGGGTGGCCAAACTGTGACTTGAGAGCCACATGCAGCCATTTTATCATTTTATCTCAAGCCCCATCTGCCTCACTATTCTCCACCTACCAGACTGGGGAGGGGAGGGGTGGAGCTTGTGATCTCTGCCTTGCAGTGAAGTGGTGGGGTAGGAGCTTCTCTCCAATGGGGAGGAGCATCTCATGTCTTCAGCCCTGCGGGGTGCACCTGCCAGGGCACGGGGTTTCAGCAGGAGAGGGGCTGAAGCCCTGAGTTCTGGCTCCCAGCAAGCGTGCTCCAGCTCTTGAACTTCTGAAGACAGTCATATGTGGCTTGGATGGCCAGTAAGTTTGGCCCTGGTCTAATGTGTGAAAAGTAAAAATCAACGGCATAAAGTTACACAGCTATCTCCTTTAAACAAACTGATACTGTACTGTTTTTTGTTTTTCAGAAATCCACTGTGTGTTTGCAAACAATGCTTTTGCAAATTCTACCATATCTAAAATGCTTAATATGTTAGTGGAAAGTTTTATGGTTTTTTAAATTTATTAATTATAGCACATCATTCCCAAATATCATGGTGCTTTAAATAATATAAGGTAAAACAGGAAATACCAAAACAATAATATTAAAAAATGAGAATACACTTGAGATTTCTTCTATTTAAGATGAAAAAAAAATCTAGTGAGAACAGTTCAAGGGACATTGATACCACTGACTCTAATCTGTGAAGTGCCAGATTCTTTGTGCCATTAAGGCCACTATGTGGTATTCTTGCATGGTGACCCAGTTTAATGCCTACTTTTCTTAAGGAGCTCCTATGCCACACTACTTCCTAATAGGATACTTCCTAATAGGATATTGATATAATAGGCATCACAGAAACCTCGTGGAGCGAGGACAATCAATGGGACACAATCATTCCAGGCAACAAAATATAAATATATTGGAAGGCCACAACAGGTCATGCGGGGGCAGAGGGAGAAGAGGTTGGCACTATATTTGAGAAAAATGTAGAATCAAATGAAGTAAATGTCTTAAATGAATCCACATGTTCCATAGAATCTCTATGGATAATAATTCCATGCTCTAATAAGAATATAACAGTAGGGATCTACTTTTGACCACCTGACCAGGACAATGATAGTGTCGATGAAATGCTAAGAGAGATTAGAGAGGCTATCAAAATAAAGAACTCAATAATAGTTGGGGATTTCAATCATCCCCAGATTGACTGGGTACATGTCACCTCAGGATGCAATGAAGAGACAAAATGTCTTGGAGCAGCTGGTGCAGGAACCCACAAAAGGAGAGGCGATTCTTGATTTAATCCTGAGTGGAGTGCCAGATATGGTCCAAGAGGTAACTTGGAAACGATGACCATAGTACAACAACATTTAACATTCCTGTGTTGGGAAGAACACCTCAACAGCCCAACAATGTGGCATTTAATTTCAGAAAGGGGAACTATGCAAAAATGGAGAGGTTATTTAAAATGAAATTAAAAGGTACGGTGACTGGAGTGAAATCCCTGCAAGCTGCATGGACACTTTTCAAAGACATCATTATAGAGGCTCAGCTTAAATGTATACCCCCAAATTAAAAAACACAGTAAAAGAACTAAAAAAGAGCCACCGTGGCTTAACAACCATGTAAAAGAAGCAGTGAGAGATAAAAAGGCATCTTTTAAAAAGTGGAAGTCAAATCTTAATGAGGCAAATAGAAAGGAGAATAAACACTGCCAAATAAAGTCCAAGAATGTAATAAGAAAAGCCAAAGAGGAGTTTGAAGAATGACTAGCCAAAAACTCCAAAGGTAATAATAAAATGTTATTTAAGTACATCAGAAGCAAGAAGCCTGCTAAACAACCAGTGAGGCACCTGGATGATGGAGATAAAAAAGGAGCACTTAAAGACGGTAAAGTCATTGTGGAGAAACTAAATGAATTATTTGCTTCAGTCTTCACAGCTGAAGATGTCAGATTCCCAAACCTGAGCCATCCACTGAAGTTGACAAATCTGAGGAACTGTCACAGACTGAAGTGTCATTAGAGTTGGTTTTGGAATTAATCGATAAACTTAACAGTAACAAGTCACCGGGACCAGATGGCATTCACCCAAGAGTTTTGAAAGAACTCAAATGTGTAATTGTGGAACTATTAACTATACAATATGATGGGAGCTAATTTAGCTACAACTAATCAGGAAAGACATCCTGAAGTCATCATGGATAGTTCTCTGAAGATCTCCACACAGTGTGCAATGGTAGTCAAAAAAGCAAACAGGATGTTAGGAATCATTCAAAAAGGGACAGAGAATAAGACTGAGAATATCTTATTGCCCTTGTATAAATCCATGGTACACCTGCATCTTGAATACTACATACAGATGTGGTATCCTCATCTCAAAAAATATATACTGGCATTAGAAAAGGTTCAGAGAAGGGCAACTAAAATGATTAAGGGTTTGGAATAGGTCCCATATGAGAAGAGATTAAAGAGGCTCAGACTTTTCAGCTCGGAAGAGAGGAGATTAAGGGGGATATGATAGAGGTATATAAAATCATGAGTGGTGTGGAGAAAGTGAATAAGGAAAAATTATTTACTTGTTCCCATAATATAAGAACTAGGGTCCACCAAATGAAATTAATGGACAGCAGGTTTAAAACAAATAAAAGGAAGTTCTGCTTCACACAGTGCAGCCAACCTGTGAAACTCCTTGCCTGAGGAGATTGTGAAGGCTAGGACTACAACAGAGTTTAAAAGAGAACTTGATAAATTCATGGAGGTTAAGTCCATTAATGGCTGTTAGCCAGGATGGGTAAGGACTGGTGTCCTGTTTCTCAGAGGATGGAGATGGATGGCAGGAGAGAGATCACTTGACCATTACCTGTTAGGTTCACTCTCTCTGGACACCTGGCATTGGTCACTATCGGTAGACAGGATACCTGGCTGGCTGGACATTTGGTCTGACCCAGAATGGCCATTGCAATTAATTCTTAGCTACCATGAACAGCTCCATGTGGTTGGCCTGCACAAAAAAGTAACCCTAAGGATGCTCTAATTTTCCCCAGGAACACACTGAAAGACAAATGCACCTAGGACAAGAGGAATGCAAAGGTGATTTAAACCCATGGTAGCCCTCTGTCCTCTCCTGACTTACAGAGCTTGACCACAGTTCAGGCTTGTGGCTGTAACTCTACAGCCACAAATCATAACTGGATGAAAATACCACCTCCTCCATTCTTCTCTAAATAAGGTTAGAAGTTCCCTTCTCTGTGTTCTATTCAGTATTATTGAAAACTGTTCAAGCTGCAACTGACAAGCTCACGGGGGGGAATGACATACATGAAAATTAACTGCTCACCAAGAAACTTCCATAGCTTCCACAGCAGCAATAAAATGCTTGTGGACAAAAAATCTGAAATAGTCATTTCACATTGTTCTGACTGATAATTGCTTTTATAGTTAGAGATTATCCTTAAATGTTTATAAAGATGTCAGTAAATCTTGGATCGCCCTATTGCTACTTTAAATCAGTAGAATATATGTACCTATGGTATGATCATGGACATCTACCAAAAGAAGGAGCAAAACATTATAATGCTGAAATAAACCCTTGCATTTCTCATCTCTAACCCAGAGGGCAAGCTTGGCCATTATATTCACCTCCATTCTATTCACTGGCTTGCCTTTATGATATTTAGTTGCTTCTATTATATTCAGCTACAACACAAGAACCCTACAGGTCTGTATCCTGTAAGATATTAGCTGAAGCATAGATTAGCATAAGTGTGGTTAAATAGGCTGTAACCCTTGGCACAGATCAACAGTTACCTTTAGATTTTGGGATCTATGAACAGCTTGCTCAATGGTAAGAGTTAGAATGTTCCAGTAAGCGCTACTGCAAGGAACATGGAAGTAAGAGCCGCAAATCTGCTTAAGCAAGGGGTGACAGTATGATCTTGCAATGAAATGGTAGTTACACATAACAATATGTTAACCTATAGAATAAGTAAACCTCAGTTTTATATTGGTAAAAAGGCTAAATATGGGCATGGAGGACTGAACACTGACCTTGGGTACTTCCAAAAAGTTGTGATTTAAATGTGACTTGCAATCAATCAATCAAATCTTTTATAATGTAGGAAAATGGCCTGCAAGTCTGTTCTTAAAAACAGATAAAAATAATTATATATTTAATTTCTCCTAGTTTTTTACACTTAAAAATTCATGTGTTGTCCACCCTCTTTTGTTTTGTTTTTCTGGATGACTAAAGAAGTAACAGGTTTTGGGACCATAGATACCCTGGATAGAAAACCTGATTGATTAAGAGGGGAAGTGATTTTTATTCAGACTGTTTAAAGAAGTGTGTGTGTAAAACAACTGGAAGAGAGATTTGTTCTTAAAGTTTCACTGCAACAACTCCTTCAATTAAGGGTTGAGATAACTCACAAGCTACCTTTCTGAGTCCTTCAAGGGAGACCTCTAGCAAAGCAGCAAAGACAACATTTACAATTCCTGATACTTCATATGCTTGAAGAACAATAATAGTAAAAATTTCTCATCTTTAGTACATTATAAAGAAGCACAAAAAAGCACAAACCTTTTCAGGTCATTTTTAGGTAATTTTTCTATTTTATTGTGTTTTTCTGCTTTCCTAGTGTCTGAGGCTGCTTAGGAGCTTGTTCTTGCCACCCTTACTCATGACGAACTGGCATCAATTCTGAAGGTGATTGTAGCCTTGTCATTAATCTCATTGGGCATGGGATTCTTATTCTGTGGATAGTCTCATTGATTTCAGTGTGGCTACTCATCGAGTAAGGATCTACTAAAGATAGGTAGACTGAATCAGCCTGCAGTATAAGAGAAAAGTCTTCCCATTATCATAGTTCTGATATAAAATCTGCTGTAAATAGTCAGGCTTTTGCACGCTACATCTAGTTCTTGCATAGTCCTAGTACATGCTACTTGCTACATTTTCTTCCTCATTTTTTTACGTTAGTACTCAACAAATCAACTATTTGATTGTTTGACTATAAGGAAAGAGGGACTCATTACACAAATTGTACTAGTCGTGGAATGTAATTGTAAGCAGAGTCAGGATGAGCTCTACCTTGACATCTGGTGGTGAATTATGGCAAGTGTGGGAAAGAACTTCAGGGGCTGATCTTGTTTGCATAGACACACCCACCACACCTAGCATGAGCACACGGCAGCACAAAATGGTCACCTTGACAGCTGTGAGATCCCCAATTTCTCTGTTATGGGACAGGAGGAATAAAGTGTTGTTACCCTCATTATGTGAATGAGGGACTATGAAACTGTTTTATGACAGAGGGTCTCACCATCAACTGAGTAGCACTTGCTGGACAAGGATTCCAAAACCAAGTGAAGAGAGATGTTGAGGCTAGGTATATGTACCTGAGGGTATGGGCCCCTTTTGAGGGCCTGGAGCACCAATTGCACCTTCTCCTCTCTTCACTGTTGAATAGCAGAGCTAATTTTATTCCATTAGGAGTCTAGCTAGAGGCTGCTGAGCTGAATTCAGTTTGGGCCAATGGTGCAACAGCATTGGGGCTCCCTTACTAAAAGCTGAAATCACTAGAAGAGCTAAAATTACTGAGCTGAGATCACTGAGTGCTGTGTTAACTAATGGGGGAGCCTGAAGATATATTGCTATGTGGCTGGCAGAACGAAGCAGTTTGCAGGACAGTTAGAGCGGCCCACGGAACAAGGATCGGAGAGGAGTGGAGCAGAACAGTGTGGGACGATTGGAGCGGCCCACAGAACAGCGAATGGAGCAGAGTGGAGTAGTTTGCGGGGATGGCTCGAGTAGCTCACGGGACGGCTGGAGGTGTGGAGTGGCTCGTGGAGCAGAGCCATTTGTGGTGAAGGCTACAGAAGAACTCCACGGAGAGATGGTGCAGTCGGCCTCAGTCCACGAAAGGTGCCCCTTAACACCCCGTGTGCCCCCACCATTTCCACCCAGGCTGGGGGGGTAAAACTTTGCAGATAAACTTTTGAAATCTGGGGCGGCACTGACCAGGGACAGAGACTTTTGGGTTGTTGGACTATAGACCCTGAGGGGAAAAGGACACTGCCAAAACTTACTTGGAGGTAGGTCTTTTGCTAATGGTTTGTGTTATGAATCCTGTTTGTGGTGTTTCCCCAACATGATGCCACATTGTTTCCCTCCTTTATTAAAAAGGATTTTGCTACACTCAGACTCCGTGCCTGCAAGAGGGGAAGCATTGCCTCATAGAGGTGCCCAGAGGAGGCGGGGAATGTAATTGTTCCAGGTCACTGGGTGGGGGCTCGAGCCTATTTTGCATTGCATTATTGAAATGGAACCCCTGGATACTGAACCCGGCCCTTGTTTCTGCCAACTCAGAGGGGCAGAAGGGTTACATAATGGAACTCTCTCATGACTTGGAATCTCAAAACATTCATAGGTTATTGGGGAGAAATTAAAACCCAGTAGAAGAGACTGCTTTCACCCTTCTGAATTTGAAACATAGAATTCAGCCACATCTCAGATTTCCTGGAGCATGTTCTCCATGTTACTCATAATGCAGTTCCATGACAAGAAATGGCTATATAAATGAGACTGACAAGTGCATTTTGACTTGACAGAACAGACAAACAAAAGCTGGAACACAGTGAACTTCATTGTTTCCCAAAAGACATTGGGTCAAATTCATACCTGGTGTAACTTCACTGAAGTCAATGTGGAATTCCACAGGGAGGAATTTGTCTTTTTATGTCAGAACAACAACATTCAATCTATTATATCAGTAGAATATTGTTTTTGTCAAAAGGCTTTATCCAGTTTGTTAGCCTCATACTGTAAACTGTCAGACTGCTGCTGTGAGACTATCATTTCAATTAAATGTTTAAATCAATTTTATCAGGATGAACTCATCTTCCTTGAGATTCTTTTTATACTGCTGAGTCTTGTCCTGACTTTTCTTTCTCTGACTTTCTCCTTGTTGTTACTTCTTGCCTTTTCACACCATATCCACACAGGCCAGTATCTGTAGCACAATAACTTTTATAACATTTTCTGCACTAAGTTGAAACATTGATCAAGTCAAGACTTAAGTGCTTAGGGCCACTCATTCCTTAAACTAGTCACTTTCAGTTTAAGGAAGGCCAGATCCAGGCCCTTGTTACCTGCTTTCTGAAAGTAAGAAATATCTCATCAGGAGGATAAAATGAACCACCTTTGTGTGGAACACTAGAGAGATGGTTGAAAATACTATTACTACATAATAAATAAATCTTGAAAATATCAAATATTCTTAGGGGGAAGTAAAACATATATGGGAGATTATAATCTTAAATAAAACTCATGAAGAAATCAGACATATTACATGAAATACTGTAACTGCAATATATATCACACAATCTTTAGAAAGCAGCCACTGGCTTTTAACATGATATATCTCCCCAGGCTGGAGGTCCAAAGGCAAAGCCCAAGGGCCTCAGCCCCAGGCAAGGGGCCTGTAACCTGACCCCGCCACCCATGGCTGAAGTCCTTAGGCTTGGGCCCCGGGCACTAGCAAATCTAAGCCAGCCCTGGTGACACTATTAAAATAGTGACATCATTAAAAAGGGTACATGCACAGTTTTTAATTATAATAAAAAGTTGTCAGAAAATAAGGAATAAAGCTATAGATGTGTTGCCTGAACCTTTTTGAGGTTAATAATGTTGGATTAATGGCCAATTGATCTGACAGTGATGATGTTCTCCCCTCAGAATCAGGCTACATAGGATACACACTATGGAGCTCAATATTTTGTGGGGAGTCTCGGCGTGGATGACAAGGACACTTGCACTGAGAGCAAAATAAAGTCTTAGATACCTTTATGAAAATAACAGATGAAGCAAGAAAAGATCCAAGCCACATAACAAGATAATGATAATACAGGATTGGGGTTATCTGTGTTATCATTCTATGCATAAGCTCTTAGTATTGCATACTCATACCCTTAGTTGAGGACTTGGTGGTAAGAGACAAAAGGACCAGCCCTGACTCTAGTATGCCACATTTGATTTAAGCTCTATATTGTCAGTTTCTCTCCTTACTAACATTAAGGCAAGAAAGTTGTATTTTTCTTGATTTTATCAGGAAAATACGAAATCATTATTGCTATGTGTTAGAACTAATCTCTTCCAGCATCATGTCATCACATTGTCTTTTTCAGGAAGTATGAATGACAAGTATAATATAAAGAGACAAGGTGGTGAGAGCCAAGCTTTCAATCTACACAGAGCTCTTCTTTAGGTCTGTTTAAGCTTAGACTGAAGTTGATCCAATGAAAGGTATTTCCTCAACCACTTTGTCTCTTTAATACAGGGGTCGGCACCCTTTCAGAAGTGGTGTGCCGAGTCTTCATTTATTCACTCTAATTCAAGGTTTCACGTGCCAGTAATACATTTTAAAGTTTTTTAGAAGGTCTCTTTCTATAAGTCTATAATATATAACTAAACTATTGTTGTATGTAAAGTAAATAAGGTTTTTAAAATGTTTAAGAAGCTTCATTAAAATTAAATTAAAATGCAGAGCCCCTTGGACACAGGCCAGGACCCAGGCAGTGTGAGTGTCACTGAAAATCAGTTTGTGTGCCGCCTTTGGCACGCGTGCCATAGGTTACCTACCCCTGCTCTAATATATTGGGGCCAGCCTGGCTACAGCACTGCATACAGGTTTAATATACTGTGTCTTCAGGGAATAAAACTTCGAAGGAATTATCTTGAAAATCCCTCATGATAATGGGGAATCTCTTTCTCTATATGACTAAATTTGCAGTGCAATATTTTACCATGGCAGTGGAAATGCTAAAATTTTCTTAAAAATCTGATCCTCCTCTCATACTATCTATCACTTGAACTCCCTTTAACTGAGAGTCATATCATTCAATTTGGTATGCTTTGCTATACTGTCATCATAAATAGTATGTCAAAGTATTTTACAGTGAACAGTAAGAAGAAAAATAAGAAAAGGCTAAAATACTCCCACTCATTCCTCCACTCCATAAGCAGCTGCTTATGAGGGGGTGTACTCTTAAAAACTCACAGAACCTAAGGTTCACCATCAGAGATATCAGATTCCAACTTTATGGATCCCATGCCTATGTCACTATGCTATTTTTCTTAGCAGCATAACTCACTCAAGGGTCAGATTGTTATTGCCACCCCACCATCACAGTGCATCCTACTTGTGTCTCCAAGGTGACGAATGTTGAGGATGTGAGCTATGATTCTGTTTCCTGTGCAGTGCACTTTTAAACATACCGGGAGTATAAGTACCTGTCTGTCAGAGGCAGGGATGTCCGAGGATCTTATGGACTTCAAGATGAGCTCTGATTTTCCATCACTCTCATCAACTTTTCTATTTGTTGTTTTCCTTGGTCTAACATAAAAGCCAGCTAAACTGAAAGTACATGTTTTTAGGTTTTTTTCCTTTTATGTGTGGAAAATACACCTAGTGTGAATTATTGCAAGCAAAGAGATGATGCAGCAAGCAGTGCCAACTTCTTTGTGGCTCTCTTCTCAGGACTCTCCCATTTTATGAGAGTAGTGCCCAACTCCTTTCCAGGACGTTCTGCATACGTGAGCCCTGCTTTGTCCAGGGCTCAAGACTCAATGGAGAATGTGGAGTTTTGGCTTATCATGTAAAGTGCCCACTCAAAGGTAAGAGTCCTCATGAGCCTTTGACTTATTGAACGCTCATGAAGGATAGAGCATTTTGTCACTATCATCAGGAAAATAGCTCCACATGATGCAATTTCTTTATTGCATGTATATATGCTGGACATCTCACAAGGACAGATATTAGATTAGATATTCTGGTTCTCTTGAAAGTTTTCAGGAACAACCATAATTTTCCTTTTTAATGGAGTGACTGATTCTGCATGTACCAGAAATATATACTCCACAATTGTATATATGACACCCAAGTACCACATTAGCCAAGCAATGTTAATAATAATCTTAATATTAGAGAGAGTCAGGTACAATAGGACCATTTCTCATTCTTATCATAATCCCACTTGGTGAAATGCTGTATTTTGTCATGTTCCATGTTCCTATAAAAACCTTAAGAGTGTTACTAATATAGATACATTTCATACAATTTTCCAGTCTCCTAGCAACATGTTTCTAGGAGAACAGAAATATTACACTTTAAGAACGGGTATGTAACATGTTAAAATTCAGGATCAGCAACACAGGAGCCAGCAGAGTTGCAACTAGGGGAGTTTGAGTGGGAGTTTTGTTGGAGAAGGAGAGAGAGGAGGCAAACCCCTATTCCTTAGGGGCAGTAATTAAGTTTGTGTGTGTGTGTTTTCAGTTTGCAAATCTGGAAGGGAGCAGTGTGCTGAGAGAGAATCAGAAACTTTGATTGCACAGCCCTGATTAGGGGTCCTATAAAGGCAGCCAAGTAGCCAGTCAGCAGCACAAGAGCCAGCAAACAGAGCTGAAAACAGGGGAATTTGAGTGGGTGTTTGTAAGGGGAGTATCCAGAAAGAGCTCTGTTCTTATGAAGTGCTGCCTTATACAGCTGATGGAAGAAAAGATCCAAAGTTTGGAGGTGCAGGTGGAAACTATGGTTGAGTTTCAAAGGTGATTTGGACATGATGGAGGGAAAGCAAGAGGAGTCTAAAGGGAAATGTCAAGACTCGCAGATGGACTGGAGAACAGCGAAGATAGAGTGCTGGGTGAGAAAAGAGGGCAGCAGAAGCAAGTGACTATGAGAACCAGCGACAGGAAAAGACCAGCTAGTGAAGGAGGTTTGCTGAGTTGGAAAATGAAGAAGGGGCACAGCAGACAGTAACAGAAGGTGGGATGGCAAGGAAGAAGCTAAGAGCTGCTATTCCTACAAGAAGAGGGGAAGAGTCAATGGAGAGAGTTTGGAGTTCTGGGAGGATGCAGGATGACTTGCAACCAGAAAGAACAGGAGGAAGTCCGGAGAATCCCACCAACCCCCCAAGAAGAGGAAGGTCTACATGATTGGTGACTTCCTACAAAGAAGAATAGACAGGCCTGTCACCAGAGCTGATCTGGAGAACAGAAGAGTTTGCTGTCTGCTGGGAGCTAAGATATGGAACATGGACCTGAAGATGTAAGGCTGAAGAGGATCCTAATGGGAGCACAAAAGAGTCCACTGATTTTCTTCACCTGGGAAAATATGATACTGATAGATTCTTGCTGGAACACATGAAGAAAGACTGTGCCAGGCTAGGAGAGAAACAAAGAAATGGAGGCTCAGGTGATCTTCAGTAGGATTCTACCTGTTCCTAGAGGAGGAGAATGAAGACACTACAAGATTTTGATGATTCACAGCTGGCTCAGACAGTGGTGCTATGAGTAGGGTTTGGGGATGTTAGACCACTGGGAGGCATTCATGAACAGAGGTCTGTTTTTCATGGGTGGACTCCACTCTTGTAGATAGGGAAACAGACTTCTGGGATAGAGGTTGGCAAAACTGATTAAAAGAGCTTTAAGCTAGGAACTTAGGGGTGATGGTTGGGAGATACTTATGTAATCTTCATGCCTAATTCTAATATTGACCAGGAAGAAAATCAAAATGAAATACAGCAATTGAGAAAGGAAGAGGAATGGGTAGGAGAATGGAGTTTAAGAGGCAAAGATACCAATGAAGCTAACAGTCAGGTAGGCAATACTGGCAGTAGAATGACTGTACCTAATTGGGTGACGAATCTGGGGGAATCCAAACAGAAACAACTAAGTTGTTTGTACACCAATGCAAGTAGCCTGGGTAACAAAATGGAGGAACTAGAACTACTGGTGTAGAAAATGAAACTAGATATTATAGGGATACCAGAATGTAGCAGGGTGGATCCCTGCTCTGGCCCTGAAGGGGTTAAAAACAGCCCAGGGAAGGGGCAGGGGCTGGAGAAAGCAGCCTTTTAGGCTGGGCTGATTGGGGGAAGTGGCAGCAGATGGGGCCACGCCCCAAACTGAGCCACAGGCCCTTATAAAAGGGCAGAGAAGCCAGGAGCCAAAAAAGTCTCTCTGCTTTCAGAGGGAGAAGGGCCTGGCTGCTGCAAGGGACCAGACAAAGTACCTAGGGTGAAGTAGGGCTGGGGAAGGCAGCGGAGCCGGGGAGCTCCTGCCTGGAAAGCCCCAGGCTGCGGCCTAGCAGTAGGCTAAGAGGTACTGGGGTTGCAGGGTGCAACTCAGGGGTAGGCCAAGGCAGCAGGTCCAAACCCCTTTGCCGATGATGAGAGGCTAATACTGCAGTCTGCCCCGGGGCGTGGGGCTAGCTAATGACTGGGCAGTTGCCAAGACCCTGAGGCAAAGTGGGGATAGAGTGGGGGGTTCCCAGGGATGGGAAACCCTAAGGAGAAAGGGGTTACTGCCAGGGGGCAGAACCCCATGTAAAAGGGGCACCGGGGTCCGGGGAGGGACACGGGGCCCATAGCAGGTATGAAGGCAGATCACCGGCCTGCAGAGGGAGCTCCAGGTGCAAATTTGAGCTAATTCCCAGGAGTGACCAGCAGGAGGCGCTGCAGGGGTGAGTCACACCCGGTTACACAGAAACATGATGGAACAGTAGTCATGACTGGAGTACAGATATTGAAGGGTATATGCTGTTTAGGAAAGACAAAAATGAAGGAAAAGATGGTGGAGTAGCATTGCATATTAATAATGAGGTAGACTGCAAAGAAATTGGAAGTGATGGAATGGATAAAACTGTCTGTTTTGGTCAAAGTCGCTTTAGAGACGAAAGCTATCAGAAGTTCCCCCAAGACAGTGCGTTGGGTATGCTACAGGCCCCAATATCTGATTTAGATATGGATAGAGACCTCTAAACTTTTAAATTAAATAAATACTACTGGCAATTGTGTCATAATGGGAGACTTTAACTTCTCAGATGCAGACTGGAAGACAAGTGCTGCTAATAATAGAACGGCCCAGATTTTTCTGGATGTGATGGCTGGTGGATCTCTTCAACCAATAATTCCTGAATGAACAAGAGGTGATGCCATTTTAGATTTGGTATTGGTGAACAGTGAGAACATCACAGAAAAAACGGGTTGCAGGAAACAACCTTGGGTTGAATGATCATGAGCTACTTCAGTTTAAACTAAATGGAAGAATAAAGAAAAATAGATTTGCAACTAGGGTCTTTGATCTCAAAAAGGAAACTTTAAACAATTAATGGGATTAGTTAGGGAAGTTGACTGGACTGAAGAACTAAAGGATCTGAATGTGTAAGAGGCTTGAAATTATTTTAAATCAAAGTTGCAGAAACTATCTGAAGCCTGCATCCCAAGCCGGGTGGTGGTGGGAGAGGGAGGGAATTGTAGCGAAGAGTTGCAGATCACGCTGGATGAGCAAGCATCTCAAATAAGTGATTAAGAGAAAGCGGAAAGCCTACAAGGAATGGAAGGCTAAGCAAGGAAAGCTACCTCTTGGAGGTCAGAAAGCGTGGGGGGGGAAGTGAGAACAGCCAAAGCTAAGCAGAGTTGGGCCCTGCAAAGCAGATTATAACAAATAGTAAAAGGTACTATAGTCATTTACTGTATACTCATTCATAAGCCAAATTTTTTTAGTAAAAAAAGGAAGCACCAGAGAAGGGGGTCGGCTTATGAACAAATATAGAGAAGGAGAGGTGGGACACAGCCCCTCCGCCCAACAGAGGGAGCACAGCCAGCAGAGACAGAAGGGAAGAGGCGGGGCCAGAGTCTCTCCACTTCTGGCTACACTGCTCTCCCCCCAGCCTCTGAAGTAGCTGCAGCTCTGGGGCTGGCAGGCTGCAGCCGTGCTGTTCAGTCCCACCCACCAGAGCAGGCTGTGGCCAGGCTTCCCAGCCTGCTGGAGCAGCTCCAGCCAGGTCGGAGACATCCTCCCCTGGCCCTCCCCAGATAAGGTGGGAAGGGATGGGATGGGGAAAGTGTGGAGGTCCCAGCCTAGGGGTAAGATCACGTGGGGGGTGGTCACAGGGGTTACTCCACTGACTCCCAGCTTCTCCCTCCCAAAAAATTTCCCCACCAGTTGCTCTCCCGGCCTGTCACAATAAGCAGCTGGCGAGCCAGGACACTTTGTTTACTTAGGTTTACCTCCGTGCCTGCGGACGCTCGAGGTAAACAAACCATCTTGACCCACCAGTGGCTTATCCTGATGGCCTGGGAGCCAAAGTTTGCTGACCCCTGAATTATAGGGTTGGCTTACGAATAGTTATAAATATTTTCCATTTTTACTTGTCCATCTTGGGGAGGTCTCCTTATAAATGAATTGGTTTATGATCGAGTATATATGGTAAATAAAAAGCAAGGTAAGAAGACGTGGGACAACTAAACACTGAGGATGGGATGGAGATTAAAGATTATCTAGACATAGGCCAACACTTAAACAAATACTTTGTCTCAGTTTTTAATAAGGGCAATGAAAACCTTAGGAGTAGTGGCAGGATGGCTAATGGAAATAAGAATATGGAAGTAGAAATTACCACATACAATGTCAAAGTCAAAAATCAACATCTTAATGTGACCGAATCAGGACACCCAGATATCTCCATCCAAGAATATTAAAGGAACTGGAATATGAAATTAAAAAAAAAAACAATAGCAAAGATTTTTAATGAATCTGTAAATTAGGGGGTTATATCCTGTGAATGGAGGATTGCTAATATAGTAACTATGTGACAGGGTATACCAGATCCTCTGAGGCTCCCTGCCGGAGGCCTTGTGGCCCTGCCACACCCTGCCCCAAAAAAGGGAAGTTGAGAGGATCTTCCAAGCTGCCTAAAGTGGCTGTGTGGGACACAGCCAATCAAGGCCCAGTTGCCTAGTATAAGAAGAGCTGCAGGGAAAGAGTTCAGTTCCTTGCTGTAGGAACGTGGATGGTTTCTGCCTGACTGATGGAACTACAGAACCCCAGACAGGGCAGCACAGCCAGAAGCTGAGGAGAGTGAGAAGGAGCCATGAGTTGGTTGCTAAGACTCCATTAGGACAAGGCCTTGAGGTAAGGGTGAAGATGCTGTGGAGCTGCGGTAAAGTGGCCCAGGGAATTAGAGAAGCCGTGCAACATTGTTAAAGGGACACAGCAGAGAGCAGCACTCCACACAGTCCATGGGCTGGGATCCAGAGTAGTGGGCGAGCCCAAGTCCACTTTCCCATCTCCAGTAACCACTAGGGGGAAGTGGCTTGGATATCGAGGCACCCCAGATAGTGCAAAATCATGCACTTAGGGAATAACAAGATTTTTTGCTATAAAATGGGGATTTATCCGTAGGAAGTGACAGAGGAGAAAGACCTGAGAGTATTAGTTAATCATAGGGTGACTATGAGCCACCAATGTGATGCGGCTGTGAAAAAGGCTAATGCAATCCTAGGATGCATCAGGCAAAGTATTTCCAGTAGAGATAGGGAAGTGTTAGTACCTTTATAGAAGGTACTGGTGAGACCTCATCTGGAATGCTGTGTGCAGCTCTCGTCTCTCATGTTTAAGAAAGATGAATTCAGAGTGGAACAGGTGCAAAGAGGGATTACTAGGATGATTAGAGGAATGGAAAACCTACCTTAGGAAAGAAGAGCTTAGCTTGTTTAGCCTAAGCAAAAGAAGGCAGAGGGGAGATATTATTGCTCTCTATAAATATGCCAGAAGGATAAATACAAAGCAGGGAGAGGAGTTATTTAAGTTAATTGCCAATATGGACATATGAACCAATGGATATAAACTGGCCATCAGCAAACTTAGGTTTGAAATTAAAGGAAGGTTTCTAACCAGAGGAATGGAAAGCCTTCCAAAGAGGATTAGTGGGGGCAAACAACCTAACTCGCTTCACGATTGTGCTTGATGAGTTTTTGGAGTGGCTGGCATAATGATGCTGCGTGCAACGGCACATAGCCAATCTGCAACTGCTAGTAGCAGATATCCCCAACAGCCGGTGATATGACAGTAGATTGGGAGGGCTCTGACTTACTAAAGACAATTTTTTCCCAGGTGCTCTGCTGGTGTGTCTTGCTTAGTATCTAACTGATTGCCATATTTGGGATTGTGAAAGAATTTTCCCTCAGGTCAGATTGGCAGAGACCCTTTTTCGCCTTTCTCTGCAGCATGGGGCATGTGTCAACTGCAGGTTTAAACTAGTGTAAAGGTTGGATTCTCTGTAACCTGAGGTTTTTAAATCATAGTTGAGGACTTCAATAACTCACCAAGTTATTATGGGTCTATTTTAGGAATGGGTGGGTGAGGTTCTGTGGCCTGTAATTGTGCAGGAGTCAGATTAGATGATTATGTGTAAACTAAAGCCTGTGTGTCTGCGCACATGCTGTACAATACACAGTCAACACAAAAAAATAATCCATCCTCATAATAAGGATGAGCTACCTCACCATTTTGATTGCAGACCTATTCTTGTCCTTAGTGTACATTACAGTGACAATGACTGCAACAATAGAACAGCATTTTACATAATGATTCTCATCTTGTGATGTTATTCCTAAACTGGGCATGAAAAATGTGAAAGGGCATGTATCTAACCTTAACACCAATGAGGCAGAATAGATGACTGGATTAATAATTTACAGCATTGGCAGGTCAGTGACATTGAACAGATGCCTAGAATTACAGAGACACACGCACCCATGCACTCCTTCATAAATCTAGGGTCCTGGTAGGAAAATCTCTTGTCAAATTAAAGGCACATCAAATGAAACCTAGATAATGTAGATGAAATTACTGTAGATATTACAGCAGTTCAGAAACCTATTTCTCAAAATGAAGAGACACTACAATACAAGCAACCACAATTTAAATTCTGTTGATTATTACTGTAGTATTATTTTGGTCTTTACTGTCCAGATTTCCCTTTTTGAATAAAAATAATAATAAATAAAGCTACCTAAGTTAATAATGGTCAATTTCTAAACTAAATTAGAATATCAGAACTACTGCCAAATGTAAAATGGAATATTGATACCTCCCATTTTAAGGAAGTTGCTGTGAAGATAAATTCAGTAACTTCTGTGAGGCACTAAGATACTAAAATGGTTAGCATCAAAGAGAACCCTATGAAGAAAGAAGGAAAAATATTATCCTTATTCGGTGCAGAGTTTGAACTGAGTGCAGCAAATGAGGCATGGGGACACACATTGAATGAGGAAGATGAAAAAAAAAATACTGAATATCTGCCTCATTTCCTGAACACAATCCATCCTGAGCAATGAATGAGGTGGGTGTCCTACGGAAAAACTAAAATGGTTTAATGAAAGGCTGTATAATAATGTGTAGAAGAGAACAGCGTTTAGACAGCCTGTAACTTGGAGGCTCTCAGAAGTCAAGCAATGACACTTTGTAGCCTTCATGTTCTCCTAATGACTTTTTTTTAGCATGGATTATCTCATACAGATATTACATGCTGGGAACCAGTTTTTGATTGGCACCTTCACAGGAGCAAAAGGGTAGTGGGAAAATATAAGGAGCTTTTCCCTGAACTCACTGCATAAAAGCCAAACATAAATATAGTCTTTGCACTCTCCTTGGGCTCCTACCACTCTAATTTTGCACCCTAAATGGACCTGGCAGATATGGTGCCATTACCCCCAGATACATACACGGCCAGCTGTGGAGGGAAGCATATCATATACGCTCTGAGAGAGGAAGAGTCCCAAAGAAACTTGCTCCAGAATGGTGCTTCTTCAAATGGATCTCAAAGTTAGCCTACACCTTGTTGGACAAATCTTGTCCCTAAAGCATTTCTCAGGGAAGATTTGCAACTTGTTCTGAACTAGGCAGCATCTGTGTGTAATGGTATATTGAGCATGTTGCATTTGGGGTAGTACAGAATCTAACTGAGGAGTGTGAACTGCAGCAGTTGCTCCTAATTGTCTTTTTAACATAAAACACTAAGGATGATGCAGTATAGTGAATGTTATAGTTATATGTCATCTTTTTTTACTCATCATGATTATCATCATAAATAAATAGGGATAATGGGCAAATAATTTGTGAATGTCTGTAATATCATTGACTTCTGAGGTGCTTCCAACTTTACAGGAGACATCAACTAGGTTGGCATCTGAAAAAACAATATGTTTCTCTCCTAATGTCCCTGTACCCCTTTACAGAAAATAAATAAGACCTTACCTTTCCCACATACTGGGGATCTGGTCCCAGGTGTTCTTCTAAAACAAAGAACTGGTTCCATACCCATCCACGCTTGGGACGATGGTGCACTTCTGTTTCACCTTCTATGTGTTTGGTTTGATTTCTGGTCACCTTGATGGAGCCATGATGAGCAGCTCCATAACACCTCTGCACAAAACAGAGACAAACTAGGACTGGGCAGATACAAGATGTGCTCATAATTCTCATTGTAGGATAACTTTCCAGTTCAAGGTTTCCTTCTCTCTTTTGTTTTTCTTTTCAGATGTAATCCCTTAATAGGTCCCCAAGAGGGAAGGTGAAGCCTGGTTTAGAAAAACAGTCCAAAATGTTTTTTTTTAGTATGTCCATGGTTTAACTGCCCATTGGGGAAAGGTCACACCGCATTTACATCATGAGGAACTAGTGGAGAAATTTCTGGTATTTGTTCTGAGGTCTTCACAATAGACTGCCACAGCCAACCATTTTATACCTAATAGAAGGGGAAAAAATGAAAACCACTTAAACATCACTAAAAACAGTAATTACAGCCTTTCAATCTCAAAAGGTGATGTACCCACTGCTGTGCTAATTGGTTCTGTCAAAGGGTCCTACATCAATCAATATTTCTTTTCAACCTTTTGTGGAAGTGTTTTCTGATTGTTTTTATGAAAGCACTTAAAAGTTACTATGGCTCTTTAAAAGTGCATAAAATATGTGCAATGTAAGGAATGGATGTCATGGTATCTTTCCTCAATCTGAACCTTAGAGTCCAAAAATGAGGTACTAGCATGAATTCTTCTAAGCTTAATTACCAGCTTAGATCTGATACACTGCCACCAATCAGATCTTTGAGTGTCTGATAAACTCTGGTCTCCCCAAAACCTTCCCTGGGGACCCCAAGATCCAGACTCCCTGGATCCTAATATAAGGAAAGTAAACTCTTTCCCTCACTAGTGCCTCTCCTAGGCTTTCCCTCCCTGGGTTACCCTAGAAGATCACTGGGATTCAACTCCTTGAATCTTAAAACAGAGGCTTCCACCTTTACCCCTCCTCTCTCCCCTCACCCAGAGGCAATACAGATTCAAGCTCAGTGAATCTAAAACTAAGAGGAAATTTATCTTTCCCTTCTCCCCACCAATTCCCTGGTGAGTACAGACTCAATTCCCTTGAGCCTCAACTGGGGAAAAAAATCAAACCGGTTTTAAAAAGCAAAACTTTTAAAAAAAAAGAAAGAAAAAAAAAGTACAAGTTATCTCTGTAATCTAGATGGTAAATATTACAGGGTCTTTCAGCTTATAGACAATAGAGAGAAATACAATTTAAAATACTTTCACCTAACTACACATTAAAACGCTACCAGCCAGATACACACTTGCAAATACAGAAATAATCAAAAGACTATAACCGCCTTTTTACTCAATACTCACTATTCTGAATATATATATAAGAGACTGTAGCAGGGAGATTGGCAAGAAACCTGGTTGCACCTCTAGTCCCCTTCCAGGACTCAGAGAGAACAAAGCAAACCCCAAAACCCACAAACAAAGGCTTCCCTCCATCAAGATTTGAAAGTATCTTGTTTCCTGATTGGTCCTCTGCTCAGGTGTTATTTGTTAACCCTTTCCAGGTGAAAGAGACATTAACCCTTAGCTATCTGTTTATGACAATGGATGACTCAAGGGACTCTGGTAGTATGAGATTGGGGCTTTCACCTACTGGTTCGGGTGACAGCATCGGTCCAAGTTGGTCGTAATCAAAAAACACTGCTACCTGATTGATAGTATTTAGCAGATTATGTGAAATGAATTCTTGGTCTCCATGAACTGTCAACTGGACGGAGGTCCAAAATTATGAAAACCACCATCATGGCTACTGGTGGTGTTTGTTTTTTTTTTTTTTTTTAAAGGCAAAAAAAGAATGAATGTGGAGACTTCTGGTCAGAACTGTGTGACCAAATTATGAACTGATAGTGCCTGTGTTTTACGTCCTATGTGATTGCATAGAGGGTTTCAGTTTCCAGGATTCTCTGGAGCATTCTGGAAATACGTACATAAAACAAATTAAAAAGTGAAATTGTTGGTCTGAAACATCAGAAGGGTTTCAAATATATAAGATAGGCTCTTGTTTCCCAGGAATGAAAGTCCCTTTTCTCCTCCATCTTAAAAAAGGAAAATTAGCCTTGGATAAAAGATCAGTCCTTAAAATGTAATGGTAGGGGGGAAAAATAGAAAATAAAAAGTCCACCCAAATCTTCTCAGGACCCAATGAAAGGCTAATGTTCTCCTTGACAAGGAGTTTGTTCTATTACCAGAATTCTGTAGCAACATATAATCTCTGCAGAGGTCAGACACTGACTATTCCCAGCGTCTGAAATCATATGTACAAACATTCACCACACAGTTAGAATTAAAATTGCCCTCTGATAGAGATGGAGCAAGATTGTAATTAGGTAAATTAGCTATTACTGAATCTATTTTAAAGATGAGATTCCCATCAGTTTTTTGTGTATTCATATGAAAGTTCTGTTTTCTATTGCTCCTCTCCCCTGTCATAATGTTATCAGTAAACATCGCAGATAATTTTACTTGTGTAGTACTGGGTTGCTTCCCCCACCCTTCCCTTTTTGCCAGAAGATGTTTCTGAGTAATTGATATTGAAATATTTTTGAGGTAAAAGAACACAATATTCCTGATAGGAAGAAATACACATCTTTGTTGTTTTGTTTGTTTTTACAGATATAATAAAGCAACTTCTGTGTGGAACATACTGTTTTCCCTCACACCAATGGGAGTGTTTATCTTATGATAACTACACCTCTGCCCTTCTTGCTGTATTGTATAACCATCTAATATGACAGTAGAAGGGAATAGACTAGTAACCTGAACACACACTGACTGAGTCAGAAGAAATCTTTTCTACCTAAATGTCCTGAGAGGGAGGAGGGGAGGATGGAAACTTTAGAAAACAGTAAGACAAGAAATTAGAAACCAGAGGGGACATAGAGGAGCAGAAGTTCACCAATTCTTATGATTTATGGATCTCTTTGTCTTTCTATCCGCACATTTCAAAGAAATATCCCAGCGGAACACTAGCTACTCTTTTTCCGTGTTTGTACTGAGTCCAAATACAGTTAATCAGACGTCATCAGAGCACAGAGCAAATGCCTGCCTAAACTTTTGGCGCTAATTAACAGGTAGAATTACCCACAAGAGAGACGTATTTTCCATTGCAAGCATGTAGTTTAGAAGAGTGGGCAGTTGGATGAGAGTAATAATACAGTATTTTCCACCGAAAATATCTGTATAGATTTTAAAGTTTATCTTGATGCCACTTTCATTCTCTCTCTCTCTCTGAAAGACTCACAGAGGATTTGCTACACTGGATCAAATCACTGGTCTCTTGTACCTCATCTCAGCTCCAGCAGTGCTCAGTGCCATAATGAACAAAAATAGCATTGTCCTGAGTATCATAGCTTTCCTACTCAGATTTGAACCTTAGCGTTCATAAACTGAGAAGCTAACATGAACCCTCTAAGCTTAATTACCAGCTTAGATCTGATATTGCTGCCACCAGACAGGAATCAGTGCCTGTCTCACTCTGGTCTCCCCAAAACCTTCCCGGGGGAACCCCCAAGACTCAGATGCCTTGAGTCTCACAACAAAGGGAAATAACCCACTTCCCTTCCTGCTCTT
>NC_133770.1:144640060-144663595 GCF_003597395.2 Chelonoidis abingdonii
TAAGGTTAAATAAATGTCTATCAGGGATCATAGACCAGTATTTGGTCCAGCCATGAGGGCAGTGAACTGGACTCGATGACCTCTTGAGGTCCCTTCCTGTCCTAGAGTCTATGAATCTGTCAGAGGAGGGTAGCTTCATTTAAAATTAGCCACTTTAGATTAACAGTGATAGAGCCAAGAGAGCCATGGGGGAGGGATCACATGAGAAGAGCAATATCATACACCACCTACCTCCTTCCCAACCCAACCAAGGGTTAATTCAGTGGTTCTCAAACTTTTGTACTGGTGACCCCTTTCACATAGCACACCTCTGAGTGTGACCCCCCCCCCTTATAAATTTAAAAACACTTTTTTAGATATTTAACACTATTATAAATGCTGGAGGCAAAGCGGGGTTTGAGGTGGAGGCTTACAGCTTACGACCCCCAGTAATAACCTTGTGACCCCCTGATGAGTCCCAACCCCCAGTTTGAGAACCAGTGGGTTAATTTAATTTTAGCCTCCTGTGTCCATTCACATGCATGTGCTATTTTGAGCATTTCAGTTTTCACAACATAGGCTCATTCCAGATTCTGGAACAAACTTAAACGCTCAGTTTGTGGAGTATGTACATAAGATATACTAAAGACAAATCTACAGTAACCATCTCCAGTTTGTGAGGGACCCCATGGAGCCAGTCTCTAGGAAACAGATAAATGCATATAGGTTAAGTCCATTAATGGCTATTAGCCTGGATGGGTAAGGAACGGTGTCCCTAGCCTCTGTTTGTGAGAGGGTGGAGATGGATGTCAGGAGAGAGATCACTTGATCATTATCTGTTAGGCTCACTCCCTCTGGGGCACTTGGCCTTGGCCACTGTCGATAGACAGGATACTGGGCTGGATGGACCTTTGGTCTGACCTAGTATGGCCATTCTTATGTTCTAACCTAAATGAACCCAAAGTTATGAGACAGATATGAGTCAAGGAAGCTAGCAGAGTATCAGAAACCTGGAAAAATCTCTGACTGGATGGGCTCAGGCGTTTGTTCACAAACTGAGGAGGTTCAAAAGTTTTGGATATTTTTGTATTGTTTCTTTAAACAATCAAACACAGCAAGCAGCAAATATTTGGCCACACACTTCTGAAACCCCAAACTATGTTCAGATTTTGGCAGACTAATTTCAGCTTTTCAATTAAAAAAACCACAACAAATTTTGAAGGTAAGCAGACATTGTCCATGATTTTTTCTGCTTTTAAAAAAACCCTAGTTTTCAATCTGAAAAAAGTTTTGACAGAAAATATTTGTCCAACCCTTTTAATGAGCTTTAGTGCCTTTTACCACTAGCTGATGCGGAGAACCAGTGATACCTTGTAAAGGTGACTTGAAAAGAAGTTTTCTCAAAACCGGGTTTGTGCCGAGATGCGGAAGGTTTTTCAATGTTTGTTTTTCTCAGGGCTGCCCGGAGTGGGGGGAGGGTCAAGCAGGGGCCCCCATGAGAATATAGTATTTTATAGTATTGCAACTTTTTTTATGTAAGGGGCCTCCAAAATTGCTTTGCCCCAGGCCCCCTGAATCCTCTGTGCGGCCCTGTCTGACATCTGTTTGTGACAGTAGTGTTCTTGCTAGAGTATATTTGTACAATTGATAGTTCTGAAAGCCCTAATTTTCTCTAGGCCCAGTTGGTGTGGCTGAAAGATACAGTTGTTATATGAAGAACTGCTGTATACCAGAGCAAGAATCTGAACATAATGTTAATAGAAAGCTTAGTGTTTTCTTATAGACACATAGTCCAATACATCATGAAGATCCAATGCCAAAGTTTCACAGTGTTTGAGTCTATTATGGGAAACAAAACAACAACAACAACAAAACAGTCCCATCCCCACATGCTGGCCTATTCCAGAAGCTTCTCTGAACTCAACTAGCTAACTAAATAGGTAATAGTCCCATAAACTTCCCTCACAAAAGCAACCACAGTGTAGATGGGGGTCCATGCAGTTCTCAGAAATATATTGGTCAGCCAGCCCCAAATAAGTAATCCCTATCAACCCCTCCACAGGAGTAAAAAGTAATACTCAAATTGTACAAACACTTAGAAAATTAAAACAGCTAAGCACCTCTGTGCCACCAGGAGACTTCTCCTGTGCTAGAGGAATTCCCAGTGCAAATGACCAATGGTGGATCCAGCCCTAACAATATGTATCAGCATGTGGAATAATCACAGTTCAGAAGTAGTGAAAGTCTCTTCTTTGGGGCACTAGACTTAATACACTATTAGAATATATACCCAAGGAAACAATCCTGCATTGGCAAGGAGATGCACTGGATGATCTAAAAAATCTTTTTAATCTCTAAATTCTATTAATCTATGAAATTAGTTACTTTTTAGATGGCAAGATAATCTTCAATACATGGGCATGTTCATCCTTTAGGCATGTTAAATATTGCCGAAAATCCAATATGAAATATTATCAGCCCAAGTACATTTATGTAGAACTATAGTTGGATAGCACCTAATATTCCCTATCTACGCTTTACATCTTCATTCTTTGTAATAGTTTAGCCTAGCAATTCTGAAGCAATTAAAATATTATATAATGCAGTCTTTGTGACTACAGAGTTTAGTAAAAGGTGCACATTATATTTTCATGTTTCTACGGGAATCAAAATGAATGTCCATCTGTTTGTCCATATGTTGACAGAAGGTGAATTTTTGTCATTTGGACAAGGTGAGAGTCCATTGACTGCTTGTTTCTTGCTTTAGGATGAATATACAGGTCTTACCCTTTGCTGTATCTAATTAAGCACATATGCTGCAGCAATGTAAATGTTCTTTTTTTCCAGCAACTTAAGTTTGTGTCTTTTTTTCAAAATATATGTCTTTGGGAATCCCAATGTTGTTATTACAATAGCTTCAACCACCCATATAATGGCAGGAAAAAATATTACTTAATTAGCTTTTGCTATTATTGGAAAAGTCATACAGAATGAGTTCACCCAAACACTCATTAAGACAGTTGCATCAATATATATTTTGGTTTGTATTTTTGTGTACTGAAGAATAAAAATATACAAGTCACAGAGGTAATTTAAACCTAGAGTGACCAGACAGCAAGTGTGAAAAATCGGGTCGGGGTGGGAGGTGGTAATAGGAGCCTATAGAAGAAAAAGACCCCAAAATCAGGACATCTGGTCATCCTAATTAAACCACACATTTTTTTTGTTTTGTTTTTTTTTAAATACATCACTAATTATTTTGCACACTCTGATATTTCTATATATTAAAAATTAAATGTCCAAAGTTCTCTCAAGTTTGTGGACCCATTATATGCATTAAGTATTCAAAACACACAGACACTGATGGGTTTGTGGTGGGTTATATATTTAATTCACAATGTCATGTTTTCAGTAATATCAAATAGGTTCTGTGATGATGAGGAACATCAATGGTTATTGCAATCCACTGATGTGGGAACTGAACTATATGGCAGATGTCAGAATAATAATACTGTGATAGAGAAGTATATTACATATTTTTATTATAGATGGGGATTCTTATTAAGGTTGCCTAACACTTCCTATTATAAGAATCTATTTTAGTTGCTTATAAATTTACCAAATTTTAATAATTTCATAGAATCTCAGAGCTGGAAGGGACTTTGGGAGGTCATCTAGTCCAACCCTCTGCTCAAAAGCAGCAGCAATCCCCAGACAGTTTTTTTTTTTGGGCCCCAGCTACTAAATGGCCCACTGAAGGATTGAACTCACAATCCTGGGTTTAGGAAGCTAATGCTCAAACCACTGAGCTATCCCTTTTTGGGCTGGGATTGTGTTTTTGTTTTTTTTGTTTTTTTCTGAGAACAAGTCAAGGGAGAAATACATTGCTTTGCCCATGTTGAAATATTTTGGCAACCTTTTATCTGCAAAGCTCTAGAGCCCCCATATTTTGGGGTAGGGATTTGAAATTTGGGATGAAGGAGAGTGAGAGGAGGTGGGTTTTGCATGAGGGATGTCCCCACAAAAATCTGCCCAAATTTGGCCAAGTTATAACTCTTTAAAAAACTGCAATTCACATATGCTCAGAATAGTCTTTTGGTAGTTTTGTGTTAAGATTCCAGGTTCCCTGAGCATGCTTGAGCCTCTCAGCTCCGAGTGACAATCAGATTCTAGATGTACTATGCTCACAGACTGACTGAGCATGCTCCAGTCTAGGGTGACTACAAGGGGCTCAGAAGTGTGTGTGTGTGTTTGTTTGTTTGTTTGTTTTTCCTGTAATAGGTGGTGTGGGCTGGACTGGGGCTGGCACAATAAATGAGAGCAGGAAGCCTGTCTCTCCTTTGCTTTCAAGAATCCCCCTTGCTCCTACCAAGGCAGCACAGAAGAGGAAATCACCTGAGTCTAATGCAGATGGGACAAGAGCTGGACCATGAGGAAGGAAAGGAGAAGTTTGGGACAAGAAGTCTGGTGAGACTGGGACCAGAGAAGCGAGAACTGTGACTGAGAATTGGAGGGGGAGCTGAGGATGGAAGGCAATCTGGGCCTGGTTGGGCAAGGAGACTGGAAGCTGTAGCAGTGGTAGGAGACTGGAAATGGGAGCCAGTAAAGAAAAAATGGTGTATGTGTAGTGAATTAGGCAGTATATTTCAGGGGGGAAAAAGACGGTTTCATGGTTAAGACAGTTAAATGATGCCCTCGGGAACAGGATTCTATGCCTGCTCCTGCCACAAAGTTCCTGTATGGTGCTGGGCACGTCATTTAAACCAGACTTTTCAAAGGTGGTCACTAATTGTGCGTTCATCATTTCATGTGGGTGCCCAACATGAGATATTGGGCTGTGATTTGCAGAAGTGCTGAGCACTCACAGCTGCAGCTGAAATCAACGGAAACTATGCTATAACATATGAGATGTTTTATAATGCTAAGTATTCTGAAAAATCAAGTACTTGTTGTCTCAGATTGGACACCAGCAATTATTTTGACCTTAATCTCTTTCTCAGCTCCCCCATCTGTAAATAACATCATCTCACAACAGTTTGGTGAAGATAAATTAATGCTTGCAAAGCACTTGCATATTATAATGATGAGCTTCATATATCCCCATGGGCTTTTCTGAATAATTCTGTCCGCAGAGCAGGGTGTGAATATTACGCAGTAAAAAAACGGCCTAGGTCAATATATCGAACAAGGAGGATACAAAATATTGCAAGGCTGCTCATTAATTGAGCATTGTTCATTCTGTGCACTGAATGAGGCAGGGCTATTGTGAAAAACCAGTATGCAATCATGTAATTAGACTGTACAATAATGTATAAGCACAAGGAACCGAATTACAGCTTTACTTTGCAACCATAATAATATTTTAACAGTTTCTTGTGTGTAATAGTAAATAGATTATCGAGCACATTCTCCTCATTGTTACATCCAGTGCGACTTCATACAAGTGCATAATGTAACTGAGGGGAGAATACAAATATATATGTATTCTATCAAGAGCACCTTAAAAGAATTCTTATACAAATGCATGTTTAATTATGTATTATATTTGTGCTGATATCTCTTTTAACAGCATATAAAATATTTGGAAGTCTACAGTTAAATATGCAGGAAAGAGTCCTGTGGCACCTTATAGACTAACAGACGTTTTGGAGCATGAGCTTTTGTGGGTGAATATCCACTTCGTTGGACATGCATCCGACGAAGTGGGTATTCACCCACGAAAGCTCATACTCCAAAATGTCTGTTAGTCTATAAGGTGCCACAGGACTCTTTGCTGCTTTTACAGATCCAGACTAACAAGGCTACCCCTCTGATACGGTTAAATATGTTTGTTTGATGCAATTTTTTTTCCATCTTACTTTAAATCAATTCTGAACTGACAGGGGATTTTAAAAGGAAGTGAACATTGGGAGTGCACAGAGGAAACAAAGAAGGATTGAGACACTTTGAAGACAGCTGTGCAAATCTTCTATTACAAAATCTGAAACCACATGAAAATTGGCCTTTAATTGGATGAGCCAGGCAGGAAAAGGGAAAGAACAAAAAAACAAGCCCTTCTCAGAAAGACAGATATATCCTCTGGCAATTTGAACAGCTTACATTCTTAAGACCTGAATTACTATGGTGTGCGTGTGCGTGCGTGTGTGTGTGTGTGTGTGTGTGTGTGTGCGCGTGTGTTTTAAATTAGCTAAAGCTAGGGAAAGGCCAGCTAAGCCGCTATCATTTCCGCTACTTAAGGTTCCAGTTTCAGATTCAAAGCGCTAGTCTTAAAACCCTTGTAGGCAGAGAGCACTGCAAAGCAGCATCCTGAGCCCTCAGAGAAAGGAAACTGTGGCACATTTTAATGGCAATCCCAGGTAGATGCATACAGTTAATTTGGAAAGATGGTCACTTTTGAGTAGCTAGGGTGTGTCCAAACTTTCGAATATGAACTTTACTGACAGTATATTGAGGATTTTAATAACTGATGTCAAGTTAATTTCCAAAATCAAGTAGGTTTAATATGAGTGATTATTACATATATTCTGTCGGGGAAACTATTAATAAGATGTTAGTTACTAAAAATGGATGTTACTGCAAGTCTGTTTCTCAAAACATTGTGTTTTCACATTTTAGAGCTTTAGAACTTGACATCCAGTAAACTCCATCTTCAAAGCGGACAAATTAGACTCTGGAGAACAAAACAGTTGGGTAGCTTTATATACCGTAGAATTCAAGCTAATAAAGAGGTCTGTTTTCAAGCAACTTAAATATCACCTGTACAGAAGGGTTGCAGAACCAGGGCCATGATATCTCTAGCTTTATGTATATATGACTACTGGCTTTCCTGACCAGGAGGAAGAACGGGATGTAGCACTTCGATCCTGTTTGTTCCAATGAGGAACAGAATGGGAGTAGAGCTGGGAGCTATTTTACTCTGTCTACAAACCAAGGGAATTAGTTGCCACGTTTCCTCCCATGGCTACATTGAGCTGAGGCACAACAGCTCTTTAGCTCCATTCCCATCAGATGTAGGGGTAAAGACTGGATGCTAAAGACAGCATTTAAGCAGAGGCAGATGAGATAAGAGGCAGTGGAAACAATGAAGGGATTGACAGCTGTGATGAGGATGACCAGCTAGCCAGTGTGAAAAATCGGAATGGGAGTGGGGGTAATAAGGGCCATTATAAGAATCCCTCACTTAGGGATCTGGGGCAAAAATCAGTACTTGGTCCTGCTAGTGAAGGCAGGGGGCTGTACTCGATGACCTTTCAAGGTCCCTTCCAGTTCTAGGAGATTGGTATATCTCCAATTATTATTTTATTTATTATAAGAAAAAAGCCCCAAATAGCGGGACTGTCCCTATAAAATCGGGACATCTGGTCACCCTAGTTGTGTTAGGCTTATGATAATTTGGGAGAGAGTCACTGGGTGAAACCCACTTCACCCATATAAACTCTGAATTATTGGGCTTTGTGTGCAGTCTGGGATTTGTTTGTCCTGAGATACTGCAGATGCAGTATTTGGGAAAGAATATACCTCTGACCACAGAATTGTGCTCCAGACCCTTGACTTTCATTTTGAAAACATTGTTTCTAGCCCAAATGATTATAAAAACAACTGGGAAAATAAGAACAGAGACTAGACAGCACTGCCTTTCTGACTTTGAAGACAAACTGACTCTAAGAGGTGGGAGCTAACCTATTTATCTCAAAGGGGAGTTAGCTCTGAACCCAAAGGTGGTAATTTAAATGTCAACATTGTAAATTATTTCACTGATGGTCATGTGGGCAGAAACACTCAGTGAACTTGCTTTCCCCACAGCCTCAAACTAACTTCACCCCAACAGTTTATACAATTCAGTTATGTGCTTTTGATACAAAACTGAAAATAAGAGGTTAGCAGAAAATAAATTGAATTTTAAATTAAATATGCAATTAAGTATAGTACTGTATATACTTGTTCATAAGCCGAATATTTTTTAGTAAAAAAGGGAAACACCAGAGACAGGGGTCGACTTATGAATGGGTATAGAGAGGGAGAGGTGGGACACAGCCCCTCCCTTCCAACAGAGGAAGTAGGGAGAGGCAGCAAAGCCAGCAGAGCCAGAAGGGAAGAGGCGGGGCCAGAGTCTCTCCACTTATGGCCACACTGCTCTCCCCGCAGCCTCCGAAGCAGCTGCAGCTCCAGGGTTGGCAGGCTGCAGCCGTGTCACTCAGTCCTGCCCCCCAGAGCAGGCTGTGGCCACGCTGCCCGGCCCACCGGAGCACTCTGCAGCCATGCCACCTGGCCTAGCCTGCTGGAACATGCTGCAGCCACGCTGGCCAGCCTGCCAGAGCAGCACAAACCAGGTCAGAGACATCCTCCCTGGCCCTCCCCAGATAAGGGGGGGAAGGATGGGATGGGGAGAGTGTGGGGGTCCCAGGCTAGGGGTGGGGTCATGTGGAGGTGGTCACAGGGGTTACTCCCCTGACTCCCAGCTTCTCCCCCCAAAAAACTGTTCCCACCAGTTGTTGTCCCAGCCCATCAGGGTAAGCAGCTGGTGCGCCGGGACACTTTGTTTACTGAGGTTTATCTCTGTGCCTGCAGACACTCGAGGTAAACAAACCATCTCAGACCACCAGTGGCTTGTCCTGATGGCCCGAGAGCCAAAGTCTGCTGACCCCTGAATTATGGGGTTGGCTTATGAACTGGTTATAAAAATTTTCCATTTTTACTTATCCATCTTGTGGGAGTCTGCTTATAAATGGCACAGACTCACCAGGCAACCAAACCACGGGCAGCCCCTTGTATGGAGGAAAACCAGGAGAGAAAGAGGTGCTGAGGGCTAGGGAATGGGATGGGACAAAATCTTGGCTTTTAGTGTCCTGGGAAAACTTACAGATTTCCCAGGACAGCTACTCAGAAAAGGGATGAGCATCAGGAAAATCTGTATGTGTCAACCCAATGTGGCTGGGGAGGAGGGCTCATTTCTTTTTTGCCACTAATAGGCATTACATTGCATCAAAATGGCCTGCACGAAATATATTTTTACTGAATTGTGATACTCCTAGACAATGGCTTTATCTTCTTCCCGTCATGTAATATTTTGTCACTTGGTATTTTGTCAGCTGGTCAAAAGATATTTCATAGGCCACTTTGCACCAATCTGAGTCTTATAAACCTCATCTACAACCTGAGTTTCAACAGCACCATCAACAATAGTGAAATGGGAGAGAGCAAAAAAAGTCCATTTTGATTAACCATTTCAACAGTGTTTGACAGGTGCATCTCTGAGTTTGAAATAAATGAGTAAGTGGTTTCTGATCAACAAGAGGTTTGATAGGCATACCAAGGGCCTGATTCAAAAGGTATCTTTTCATTGACTTTAAGGTGCGTTCAATCAGACACAGAGATGCTTTTTCTTATTGTGTGTAGATCTAGCATAAACAAATAGAGACATCCATCTTCACTGAGACGTCCAAGTAATGGCATGTCAAGCTACTGCTGTCAATATGTCTCGTATTAATTTCCCATTTGCACCATAACCAATCAACCCTTTTAACTTTTAATCTGCAGAGTAAAGCTGCCCTAACTTCAATGTCTAAATGTGATTTAACAGGGCCAGTACAATATTTCTTCATTCTCTGCCTTTCATCTCGAGTGACCAAGTTTATGTTCTGACTCAATGAAAACATTGAGTCCAGTGTGCATTCACTGAGCAAATATAGTTGGAGCTCAGCAGTGAAAAGACCATGATTAGACCCAATTAAAAAAAAAAAAAGCTGGAAGATGTGACCCATTGTTTACTAAACAGCTTCTGACTTGAATTCATTAACATTTTCACTGGTATTATGTATAAATATATATTTCTATAAAGGTCTTGAAGATGTTCATTAGTATCATACCTTCAGTATACTGTGTGGTGCATTGAGATATAATGGTCATGAGCACCATATCAATACCCTAGTTTAGTACCCATATATACTCATTCATTAGCCCATTTCTTTATAAGCCGACCCCCCAAGATGTTAGGTAAAAACTGCAAAAACTTTATGACCCTTTCATAAGCCAACACTATATTTCAGGAGTTGGCAAACTTTGGCTCCTGGCCCATTAGGGTAAGCTGCTAGTAGACCTGGATGTTTCGTTTACCTGAAGCCTTCACGGACACTGGCAGGCCGGGACAGTTTGTTTACTTGCTGCATTGGCAGGTTCGGCCGATCGCAGCTCCCACTGGGCGCAGTTCATCGTCCCAGGCCAATAAGGGTGGCAGGAAACCGTGGCCAGCACATCCTTCGGCCTGCGCCACTTCCTGCGGCCCCCATTGGCCTGGGATAGTGAACCACGGCTAGTGGAAGCCGCGATCGGCTGACCCTGCCGACGTGACAGGTAAACAAACTGGCCTGGCCCTCCAGGGTGCTTACCTTGGTGAGCTGCATGCCAGAGGTTGCCAACCCCTGCCATAGAGTTTTAAATCCATCAAATTTTGGTGTAGACCCGTTTATATGGCAGCCGCCACTCTTTGATTCTTCACTTTTTTACCAAAAATATTCGGTTTATAAACAAGTAGATACGGTACATTACTCCTGCTGCTCATTCAGCCTTATCTCATTAAAGCAAAAGCTTAAACATAATAATGGACTAATCACCATTAGCTCTTCTGAATTATTGTTAGTCATTATTTACAGAACACAGTAACTCCTCACTTAACGTTCTCCTGCTTAACATTGTTTCAAAGTTATATCGCTGCTCAATTAGGGAACATGTTCATTTAAAGTTGTGCAATGCTCTCTTATAACGTCATTTGGCTGCCTGCTCTGTCCACTGCTTGTAAGATTCTGTGGAAGAGCAGCAACTTTACAAGGGAGCATTGCACAAGTTCCTCTTCTCTGCCTCCTCCCCCTCTCTCCTAGTGCTTTCCCCACCGCCAAACAGCTGTTTGGCGGCACTTAGGCCTTTCTGGGAGGGAGGCGGAGGAGCGGGGATGTGGCATGCTCCAGAAAGGAGGTGGAATAGGAGTGGCAAGAGATGGGCCTGGAGTGGAGTGGGGATGGGAAGAAGTGGGCCTGGAGTATCCCCGGGGCAAAGTTGGTGGCTGTTCTTCTCCGGGGAAGATGCCACTGCTGCTGCGAAGGTGCTTCCTAGCATCCTTGCCTGCAGAGGGCTGTACCTGTAGGGGGTAAGCCAGGGGCACTTCCCAACCACAGTACAGTACTGTACAGTATACAATGTCTTTTGTCTGCCCCACCCCCAATTTCCTTGGAACCTAACCCCCTGCACTTACTTTAAATCTTATGTGAAAATTGAATATGTTTAACATCGTTTCACTTAAAGTTGCATTTTTCAGGAACTTAACTACAGTGTTAAGTGAGGAGTTACTGTAATTGTAATAGGCCTTAAAGTTCATTGAAATTCAGATCCACAAACTGTTCTCCTTGAGGTCCTTCAACTCAGAAATCACTTTTTGTTTGAAATGAACATGGCCTGGATTGAGTGAAGCAACATTAAGTGACCAGTAATGTTCACTGCCTCCATAGAACTTTATAAACTTTAAAAAAAAAGCTCAACTACTATTTTTATTTAATCTACAGGACAGATTCTGATAGACTATATACCAGTGAAAAGTTAATGAAATACTGTAAGTGAAATTAGAAACTGACCAAGTTCACTACAGAATTATTAATTCACAAAAGGTTTGGTGAACATTTAGCTGAGCTGATAGGTTGTATAAAAGTCAAGGCTTTTTTTTCTGTTTTTAACTTTTGTAGCTATTATGCCAGATATGTATACCCGACAAGTGAGGGAAAAGATTAATAATCTTTTCCTTCATTTTATGTTCTGCATTAACTTTTTGCTTGAATTATCAAGTTCCACATTAAAAGTATACACGACACCAGTATTTTAAGGAGTTAAGAGACTGAGAAGCTTATTGGAGGTTTAACAATATTCAAATACTATTATCTAGTATGAAAACTGTGTGCTAAATCAAACACTGCCATTTTGTTTGTTTGTTTTTCAGATCAAGGAAACTATACCTGGCATGAGTGTTCCCCAATATATTTTTGTTTCAACTTTTATATCACTTTAATTATATCTTTGCTTTTTGGAAGATTAATATTATAGAGAAAATACCATGCTAGCATAAGAATCAGTGTGCAAACAAGCAGAACAAATCATACTATATATGTTCTTGACTGCAGGCAATTGTTACACTTCCTTCAGCAGGAGCTGGTTTAATTCTATCACCTACTACAATACTAAAAATTAATTTTAAACAAATTCATTGGATTGACCAAAGGTTGAGTTTTATTACAATAATGAGAACTGTAATGAGGATCATAACAGCATAATAATCTGTTACCTGATTGGAAGCATTTGCTGGTTTAAAAAGCTCTAATAAATATTTCTTAACAAGGTAAATCAGGAGACATCCAAATGAATTCTTGCTTTTAAGGTTTCTGAGTCCCATTTAGATGTTATAACACAGAGTTTCTTCTATGATATGCAAGGCAGTTATTAAGAAAAAAAGAACAAAAAGTAAACTGATGTGAAACAGCTTGTTTTTACTCACACCTTTTCTTGTTCTACCATAGCCGCTGGAGCCCTCAAAACTGAGTGCATTCAATGTACAAAAATAGTGCAATGTACAAAAATAGGCAAAAATAATTTTACAAGGTCAAAAACTAAACATACCTAAACCTGCTGTTGTCATATATTAACTTGTTCTCTGAGGGTCAGAGATCTGGAGAAAATTAGCTGTAAGAGTGGATTATATAGAAATCCATATTCATCCAGGGGAGAATGGGGTATACCCAATTTAGGGGTATGTTCTTATTGCATTAAATTGTGAATCCTTTTTTACCTAACTAAGGCTGGTTGGTTCTCATAATAAAAAAAAAAAAAAAAAGGAAACATCAGGATAAAAAAATGCAAAAATAAAGTTAGAAAATCCATTATTTATACAAATGCCAGGCATGTGAGAGTGACATCTGATTGAGGCTATCATAATGACTAGGAAAGAGCAGCATTGCCTTGTGGAAGTGTTACATGTTATACTCAAATACAACAGTGATGACCATGGTAAAAGAAATTCTGTAGAATAGAATAGAAAATTGAATTACGATGGTAAGGAGGAATAACTGGTCCCATTTGTACCTAACGATGAGGTACAGGAAACAGAGTTCATGTCTGACACACAAAGGTAAAGTTATCATTATATCTCCCATTTTTCTGTGAAAAAGAACAACAAACATGCAGTTTTTAGGTATGCCAACAGAACATTTACTCATGTGGTAATTAAAGTTACCATAATATTTGTGATGAATCCAATATGGTAAAAGTGTATACTGCAGTGAAATAAACCTCCATGTACCTGGTACCCTCTGTGGTGATGTGTTAACAATTAATTTCTCACTATATACTATTTCATTTAAGCCTTTAATATCTAGCACTGGGGACTTGGAAATTCACCCTTCTTGCAGCATGATTCCCCTGAAAACTTTGGTAAAATAACAGAAAAAATGAGCTGTGAAACATCTGGTAATTCCAGCAGATGTTGTGATTGGGTGTAATGGAACCAATTTCCATGGGGTTCCCAATTACAATATTTTAATACCAAAACAGCTTTGCAGGGGATCAGAAACATCATCAGTCCTTACCCACTCTTCTTTGATTTGTGTAGTTTTTCTTTGGCTACACCTATTCCTGATTTATTCAGCTAACGCTGTAATTTAGCACTGATTTTGTCTGGCACATGTATATAGTTTCTGAAACTACAAAAAATTTCTTCTTCTGTGATCTGTACTATACTCTTATCTGCCGTGCTTGTCTCTACTGTGCACTCCTTTGGGTGTAGAGCTCCCACATATGTATGTGGAAGTTATGAGTGGAATATGTACTGTAGAATTTGCCAGAGGGATCTGCGGTATGAATTAAAAAGGAGAATTTTACCTAGCTGAGGATTTTTGTACCATACATAACTCAATTCCCAGAAGTCATGTATTTTACTCATAATTCTTCCTCAAAGTAGACAACTCTGATTGATTAATGATCAAATAATATGAAATGGATGGTAAGTTTACTTTATGGATCAGTCCTGCATATGAAAGCATCACAGTAAGACACAGCTGTCATAAACAGATAGCTAAGGGTTAATGTTTCTTTTACCTGTAAAGGGTTAACAAAGGGAACCAAACACCTAACCAGAGGACCAATCAGGAAACTGGATTTTTAAAAGCTCAGGGAGGGAATTTTTGGGTGTAGGTTCCTTTGTCTGTGCTTTCTCAGCTATAGAGTGATTTCTATCTCCAAGGCTTTTCTAATCTTCGTGGTTTCCAAGTGTAGTACAAAGCGTAGGAAAGGGGGGAAAAAAAACAAATAAAGGGGTTTTTAATTGTTTGTTTGTATTTTACATGGGTAGTTCTGGAATGTTTAAATTGTATTTTCTTTTTGACTAAGGCTTTTATTCATATTGTTTCTTTTAAGCAATTGACCCTCTGTATATTGTCAACTTTGATACAGAGAAACATTTTTATGTCTTCTTTCTTTTTATATATAGCTTTCTTTTTTTAAAAACCTGTTGGATTTTCTTTTCTTAAGTGAGGCTGTAAGGGATAGAAATCCCGGCTGCCAGGATTACGTCATCTCTCAGAGAAAGGACTGGCAGGGGAAAAAGAAGCAGGCGGGAAGGTAAGATTCCCTCTCTGTTTTTGTAATTCAAGGAGTTTAAGTACAGTAATCTGTCCAGGATAACCCACGGAGGGAAGCCTGGGGAGGAAGTAAAGAGAAGCAAGGGCGAGGGGGGTTATTTCCCTTTTGTGGTAAGGACTCAGGGCATCTGAGTTCTTGGGGTTGCCCCAGGGAAGGTTTTGGGGAGACCAGAGTGAGCCAAACACTGGAAATTTTTGGTTGGTGGCAGCACTATCAGATCCAAGCTGGTAATTAAGCTTGGAGGTTTCATGCAGGCACCCAAATTTTGGACTGTAAGGTTCAGAATTAGGAATTATGCTTATGATAACAGCATATTGAGAATACTTGTAAATATATATTTTCCCCACAAAAATATTTGCTTTAAACTAATTGGCATTTTCATGGGGGATAGTGGTTTGAGCATTGGTCTGCTAAACCCAGGGTTGTGAGTTCATTCCTTGAGGGGGCCATTTAGGGATCTGGGGCAAAAATCTGTCTGGGGTTGACCCTGCTTTCAGCAGGGGATTGGACTAGATGACCTCCTGAGGTCCCCACCAACCCTAATATTCTAGTTTGAAGTTCACCTTTGCACTCCTCTATACAGCTGGTTCCTAAACATAAATTAGAGCATTCTGAGAGCTGTTCTAATTCACACCAGATGCTAAACAACATCCAAGGATCAAAATAGCATGGGTGCTTTCCAGCCGTACCCCTTTTCCTTTAGCCTACAGCACAAGTTGGGGTCACAGCAACTTCTGTGCTCCATGATAATATCCAGAGAGTGGGAGTGATAATCCTCTCATGGCTGGATATGGTGGATCCATTATGGTAAGACAGACAAGTCCCTGGCCTCACATCCAGCTTCTTTGAGTTAGTCAGTCAGCAAAAAGAAGTTTGGATATTTGCACTCCTTGGGGAGCTGAGTACAATTTTTATGCAGGCAAATCCCTGTGTGCCAAGATAGTGTAGCTGACTCTGCACAACCCACTCCTGGCTCTCCTGGTTCAAGTGGGTAAGCTAGGATAGACCAGGGATGTAGGGTAAGATGCACTCTGGTGATCCCTTGCTAACAGAACAATTCCTAGGATACTATTACTGCTGGTGCAACAATGTCGCTCTTAGGCATATGCAGGAGTGCAAGTCTACTTCTGGCTGGCCTCAGAATCAGAATAGCTAAAGATGACTTGTAGCTGCCTTTCCCCCACCCCTAGTCTGAGCTGATGATATGGCCTACAATCTTCAGAAGATGCAACACAAAAGTGGCAACATGAAGCGCTCCCCAATCTGACCCAACAATTAATTTTCGATAGAACTCAAACAATAAAGGAGGGAAAGTCTCTTCCAATCCAAAACTGGCCTAAAATCTTACTATTTGCTTTAGTCTATTATTGGAGTTCATTACAGCATTTTCCTCTCTTCTCTAACCTTAAGTAGTTTGTAAAAATACATTTCTGAATACTTATTTTTAATAAATCAGCTATTTTTTTTGTTACTCTCTTCTATTTCCAAATATAATTTCCATTTTTGCCTACTCTATAAAAAGCTATCTTTCTATTCTATCTTTCTTTAATTTACTTTCTCTCTTTACTTTGTCAGTGGAATGCTATGTGAATATTAGAATTTGATCCAAAGGAAAAAATACTAAAGCAAAAGTGATTTCTAGGTAGTACATTGATGTGAACATGAAAAATACCAAATACTACGTGTTCCTAATAACATACTTTAATTCTATATTTTTTTCTTGGTTTACATTGCTCACTGAAGATTCTAGTTCAGCAGAAATTATCTGCACTTCAAAAACATTTGCAAAATCATATTCAGCAAATAAAACCGTTTGCAAGAAAATAACATGTAAAATAGTAATAATCTTCAGCCATACCACCTGGAGGTGTGATGCCATCAGATTTCATAAACTAAACAGGTTTTGATCTGGAAAGTACTTTTACAGTAAACTTCCAAAGGAAGACTAAGACCTAGGTACTACAGGAAGTGGTGGAACAGTTTCCCTCAGAGCTGAATTAGTGCCCAAGCATCAGGGTATTAGGAGAGCTTTTGTAAAATCCACTAACTTTTTCACATGCCTGTGGTATCATTCCCCAGTGGCAGCGTAGTTATTCTAGTGTCCTGGTGAAGTTTCACACTGGCAAAATGGCACCTTATAAATAAAATCCTCTTCTAGTTAAAGCTGATTTCAGTATTTACTTCCTATCTAACATGTCACATTTCAGTTATATTGTATCAATACAGTACTGCCAACCCCAAGCATTCAATAATCATGAGTCAAGTCTCATGATGAAATTAAATTAAAAATCTTGAGATAAAGTTGAGATAAAATTGGTTTCTTTCTCTTTGTGTTTTGGTTTCTGAGCTTGCAAGGAACACTCAGGTCATGTTTTCAAGCTCATTCATCAATAAAGAGGAACAAGATTTTTTTTATTATTTTGAAATTAAAGCTGAGCTTTTCACATAATCACATGACACCAGGAGTTGGGGCTTTAAACAACAAGTATTGAGTGACCAGTTTCTCCTCCCTTGGTTTTCACACCTCAGCTGCTAGAAGAAGGCCTCATCCTCCCTGATTGGACTAACCTTGTTATCTCTAGCCTGCTTCTTGCTTGCATATATATACCTGCCCCTGGAAATTTCCACTACATGCATCTGATGAAGTGGGTATTCACCCATGAAAGCTCATGCTCCAAAACGTCTGTTAGTCTATGAGGTGCCACAGGACTCTTTGCTGCTTTTATGGCCCAAAGTCTCTCAGAGAGAGGCAGGCATTAGAGAAAAGCAGTATACAAGCAGAATTAAAGAATTTTATAAAATTTAACCCTTTTTCTTGTCTAGGTTAGACAGTCCTTCTCAAAGCACCATTCCAGAAAGCAACAAGATTTGTTTATCAATGTAAACCAGATCAGGCATTTTATGTCTAACTGGGGCTCGGACAATCTCCAAAAAAACAATATTCATTAACTTTGCTGTGTGTTAATTGTGTTACAGTGGTTTCCAGAGCAGTTCATCTCAGTTCATAAGCAGAAATGTACTTTTCTAACTACCAGCTCTGAGGATCCACCTCCAGATACAGAACAGGCTCTGAATTTAAAACCCCTTTATAGTTCTGTGTTTGGATCTGGGATGTATTCACTGTAATAACAGGGAACTTCCATGAAAGCTGAATCTAAAGTTTTGGTCCAACTCTGTTTATATATAATTGTAGATTTAGACATTAAAGTAAGCAGATATGGTCCATTGTAATGGGGGGAAAGAGTCAATCACATCATAATTTAACTTTGAATATAAGTATGATTCTGATTTCTTTTCACAGAGTACACAGGATTTGGCCAATGGTATGCAGTAAGTTACATTACATAGTCTTTATGTGAATGTGACTGGTAGTTTTGACTCTAACAAAAGGGAGATGGAAGTGGGGGGTGGGAGGTTTATTGGAAACCCGTAAGACACAAACATCACTCTCTTATCAACTTTCCTTGCATTTCAGAGAATGCACACACTACACAAAATCATATATCTTGGGAAACAGTTTAAAAAGTCAGACACGTTTCATTCTCCTGTACTGGAAAAATTACAAATATTTAATAGGGAAGACTGGAACATAATGCACAGGTGCATAAAGGGCCTGATCCTGAACCTATGAAAGTAAATGGGAGTTTTGCTTTTTGGTTACAATGGTGGTAGGATCTGGCCCATAGTATGCAAAATATAAGTACTAACATAAAACATTTCACTGTGAATGTTTGACTGTATTTCTATATGAATTTAATGGATGGATATTATAATTTAATATAGCATACCTGACAGTTGATATATTCATGTGTCATTCCTGTACCTTTAGTCAAACTTTGAATTTGCTTTTTTGGTATTTAAGTGCTAACCAATAGCCTTTTATTGCTATTATTAGAAACAGAATATAGTAGGCAGCAAGTGAGATAAATATTAATGTATTTGCTGATTCAACAACAGCCAAATAAAATTATAATCTTGTATTTGAAGCTGGATTTTACTGAGTTGATTTCTGTTTAAACAAATTAAATTTTTGTTGTATGTGAGATATATATCTGTCATATATCTGAAATTCAGATAACCTAAGATGACCACTAGAATCTTGGGTTGAACACCTTCAAACTTCAAAAGTAGTCAAGGAGAGCTGGTATATACATTGTGTTATGCATTTCTGTATTGTTTCATGGAGAAACTAATATGGTTCAGATACAAAACCACATTCATGCTCAGTTTTTATATATGCTTATAATTTATTGTTACACATATGGGATATGGTAGAATCTGCACTCATTATATTACCAAAATTTATTCTGCTGGAAGTAAGGCAGCATAAAAAATAGGCAGTAAGTATTTTACAAAGCATAAGTTACTCAAAATAAAGGTTGACCAAAAAATTATGTTTCTTGCTATTGGATTGCACTACATTTGAACAGTAATTACTAAGCAATTAGATGTTAGTACTTTTGGGGGGGGGTGTTTCCCTTCTGCAGAAAGGAAAATGATTTGAGTGAAAGAGTGCAAGCGCACTATTGTTCACTAATTGCATCATATGGCTCAGTCTGATAATATGTTTTAGTGGGTCTAATGTGATGATGCATATGCCAGCAAATGTAAATTTTCCATTCTAATCACTTGTAGCTAGCTTTCTATCATGAAACAACTTGCTTTGGTGGTATAGCTTTAACATTAAAATATGAGAACCTTACTGACAAATCCGTAACAGATGGGTAGTAGGGTGTACCATGATATATGAAATCTCAGTCCATCTTAAATAAAAGACATTCAAAGAAAAAATAAAAAAAATAATTACAAGTTATAGAGATAGCAACAACTAGGCTTCCATACTGCTTGATTTCAACTTTGTCTTCATTGTTTCCCAGTGACTGCACCCTATCTGGAACTCTATACAGTCCACAGAGACATCTAGTGGATGAACAATATACTACTAATTTATGTATCATTACAGGGTGTGTGTATTTGAAGACAGTAGCTGATTGGTGCAGGAATGTGGGTGGAGGGAGTCAAGTCAAGAGCAGGTAGTCCCACTGATGGAAGAGTGTGAGAGGAAGGTTCTCTCAATAGCAAACCATGCAAGCCTAAGATGACTGGTAACCAAAAGGTGTGAACACCAAATCCTGCCCCACAGTGTGATGCCTTAACTCAGATTAAGGTGCCAATTTGTACAATGATTCAGTACTGCTGCAGCCAGATGTACACATAAGCAGACATTATGACATTCTGGGGTGCAATCCAGAACAGTGAGGGGCTGTGTCACGTCTGCACTGCAACCTGGAGTGCCTCACAATGCTTTGCTCCTGTAGCTCCCAACCTGGGATCCTCACAAACAGCCAATCAGCATGCAGGTTACGTCCTGCATCTCTGTGTATAGCCACAGCCATGGTCCAGCAACTCTCACCCTATCAGCCTGTTGTAGTAGGAAGAGGACCTGAAACATAAGCCCTTGTATCAGAGGCCTGGTATGATATAAAGCAAAATCAGGCTGTGAGCTACAGGTAGGCCCTGCTCACAGAATCTGGTAAGAACAGGGTTGATATTGCAAAAATGCACATTCCTAAGAGGTGCTAGGCACAGAGCACTCATGCAAACACATTCCAAAAGGGTGCTATTAGAACACCTGGATACCAACAGGAACATGCTTGACCCATCCTAAAGATAAGGTCAGGATGACAGTGTGATGGATAGAGATATACAAGGTGATGGGCAGTAATAAACCAAATTGGCAATAAACCAAGTCTATGAATTTATTGGGCAGTTCAATCAGAGCCTGCTGTATGGGCTGTCTGGCCAGAGTCAGTACAGAATGCAGAGAGAACACACACATGCAGCCAAACTACTGGTGACCCCGGCCACTGATCTGGTAAGTAAGCGAGCTGCCCTCTGTAGGAATCACAATATAACATGGCAGAAAACCATGTGAGGGAATCCCCTTAACAGCTCCCTAAAAAGCCCCACGGAATTTACTAAGCTAAGGATGTGCTGGGTTGCTAGCAAAACAGGTCCATAAGAATTTAAAAATATACATAGCGGGGAAGAAACATGGAATGGAATCTGTAAGGCTAGTACAGAGAATGTAGCCTTTAAATGTAGAATATTGCAAACTATAACTATGGCTGCAAAATGGTTAAGACAACACGCAATTAGATCTTAAGATAAAATACTTTGTAAACTTAAACTAGACTTGGTTTAAAGTGAAATTCTCACCGTTTCCCAGTAACATTTGGAGCAGATCCTGACCTGAAACTTGGTCTACAAAGTTCATAAGTAGTTTCTTTCATCTTCTTATGTGAACAAGAGAGATGGGGTGGGGGAGGAAAGGGAAAGATAATTTGGGATGTTTTTGCCCCCTCACTTTTATGGTTCAGTCACCCTCTAAAGTGCATTTTCCTGAGGGTTGCTGCCAGTTAAAGTTCACTGAAAAAGTGGGAAAGGTGACATGGTGTCTGGTGGTTAAAAGAAGTTGAATGCCATTCCTCCTCACCTCTGTTTGCTGAAATGAAGATTTTCCATGTTTCCTGTCTTCCCCTTCTGAGGACCCTGTTTACAACTTACAGGTAAATTGAGGTAAACCTACACTCCTTTGTTTAGGGCAGACCTGTTTAACAACTTTTCCCTATGCAGGGCTGTGTGAGTTTGAAAATGTGCTAATAACATCATAAAGGGGGATTTCATAACTTTACACATAATGTTGCTACATACATTTCACCATGATATTATTGCCCAGCAAGTAATTAGTTTTCAAATGATACCTCACAAGCTATAGTCTGCCCAAAGATTATTGCAATATTGTGTAGGGCAGAGGTCCCCAAACTGTGGGGTGCGCATGGATGAAAGTTCAGCAAGCCCAGCTGGGCCCAAGACAGCCCTCATGTGGGGTGTGGAGAAAGCACTACCCAGCTCTACTTCTATACCCGTCCCTGGCTGGTGGCCCTGTTCCCAGGGTCCTGGCTGCTGGTTTTGGTCCCCAGCTGAGGCTCCGCTTCCAGCCCCATCCCCAGTTGGGTCCCCAGCCTGAGCCCCCTTAGCCCTGTCCATATTTCCACCTCCCAGAGCCACAGCCGCACAGGTGGGGTAGGGAGCTCAGATGGGGCAAAGGGGGCATGAGGTAAAACATTTGAGGACCACTGGTGTAGGGTGTGAATATGGGGTGCCTTTGGTCAGAGACCTATATAATCAAATTTGTCACAAGTCCTTCACTCAGAATTCTGTTTGGGAAAAGTCCAGAATGGTGCTAAGGGTGATGCACAGGACGAAAGTTTTTGTGAATTAAAAATGTTTACAAAAGCAATGGTACTGATACTGAAATACCACCACTCATTTGTTCCTTTAGTGAACACCTCTTTTTAAGTCCTTTTCAGTCTCAGGGTAATGTTTTTCTCTTTATTTATTTACAGTTCCACATTGCACTAATCTATGCTTACACAGTTTAAAAGAATACAAATAAATATTAAACTTCCCTACAATCCCAAACGCATCTCTGTTTCCCATGTGATAGACACCAAAAGGATAATCTATTCCTCTCTGTTCAGAGGCCACTTTTCACACCTTTTAAAACACTGCTCATAGATACATATCACAGACCATTTTCTGTGCAATTTCTGATACAACTTTCCTGTATTCCCACCTTTATGAACAGAATAAGATGATTGGAAACTATTAGTTTGACTGGTTCTCCCTCTCTCTCAACTGATCATTTAAGAAGTTTTCATAATATATCTCCATTGTACTTTCTGCCACCTCAGCATTTTATGAAACGGAGTTCTTAGAATTCTTTCTTTGTAAATAGGAAAAGTAATATTTGTAAAGCAGAAAATGCCATAAATCATAATGTTGCCATTTTGCAAAGATGAAATAAGAAATCAATATGACAACTTAATGAAAATGGAATGAAACTAACATTTAGAAATACTTTCATATTCTTATTGAAAGTTAAAAATGACTCTTTAGTATGCATAGCAAGACCAGTCCCCAGTCAAACAAATTATTTTCTCTGTTCTTAAATATTGTTCCTCCAAATTGATTCTTTGAGACAGAAGAAAGCATTTTTGCTGTTGCTCTCATAGCTCCATCTTTCTTTGCTGTAGATGGTGTAAATGAGTAATTGCTTATGCCGAAAGAAGGACAAGAGACATTTGACATGGGTTTAATTAGGCCGCAACTTTATTATTAGATGTCTGGGACTACCCGGAAGATAACAGTGTACAGTGTAGTTAACCCCATGTTTATTCCTTAATTACCCAGGGAGCTTTTATCAGCTCCCCCTCTTTCTCCATCCAGGTCCCTCCAGCAACTCCATTGCTGGGACATTACCATACCCAGGGGCCTTCCACGAGCTTCTCTTCTTCTTCCATCTGGGTGTCTCCAGCAAATCCATTGTTGGGGCCTTACCATCCACCTTCCACCCCCATAGGAGGGTTAAGGTAGTCTGGACCATCCCTAGGCACATGCAGAATACACAGCTGTGTAGGGCTGTCATAGCTTTCCCTACTCAGATTTGAACCTTAGCATTCATAACCTGAGAAGCTAGCATAAACTCCTCTAAGCTTAATTACCAGCTTAGATCTGATAGCCTGCCACCAACCAGGAATTCCAGTGCCTGGTACACTCTTGTCCCCCCAAAACCTTCCCTGGGGACAAAGAGAGAGAAATATATTAAGTTGTTTCTACCGTAATTACAAGTGGGAAGCCAGAAGATAGAAAGAAAAAGAAGTTTCTCATAGCTGAGAGACACAAACATAAGACTCAGAGTCCAATTGGACTCTGAGTCTTATGTTTGTGTCTCTCAGCTATGAGAAACTTCTTTTTCTTTCTATCTTCTGGCATTCCCCTTTAATTAACGGTAGAAACAACTTAATATATTTCTCTCTCTTT
>NC_133770.1:144664783-144742608 GCF_003597395.2 Chelonoidis abingdonii
AAATTCCCTCCCTGACTTTGAAAAATCCAGTTTCCTGATTGGTCCTCTGGTCAGGTGTTTGGTTCCCTTTGTTAACCCTTTACAGGTAAAAGAAACATTAACCCTTAGCTATCTATTTATGACACAAGGGCATCATGCAATTTGGGGCACCAAATTGCCCCAAATTTCATGGTGCCCTAGGCAGCTGTGTGCTCCATATGCAGCAGCACCAGCTCTGGTGACCAGCCCTATCCCTCATCTCCCCTTCCCTCATCCCCATAGGCTGCACCCACTGCAAGGGGCAGGGCCATCGCTAGGGGGTGTGGGACCCTGGACAACTCCCTCCACCCTGCCTCTTCCCCCTGCTCCCCCACTGGCCTGCCCCCATTCCACCTCTTCCCCCGATGACCCCACACTCACTGGCAGTGGCAGGAAGTGGAGCAACTCAACTCAACCCCAGCCCACTCTACTCCACCATCTCCCAGCCACGTAGCTCTGCTTCCCACCGCCGGTGAGTGTGGGGGGCAGTCCTTTCCCCAACCCCACTCCCTTGCACTCACTGGCAGCGAGAAGCAGAGCGAGGCGGCAGGGAGCTGGTGGAGCAGAGCAGGGTGGGGCCGGGTTGCTCTGCATCCTGCCACTGCTGGTGAGTGCAGGGGGGGGAACCCCTCCCGTCAAACTCCCTCCCTCGAGCAACACAGCTGGGGCAGGGAGAATGGAGTGGGCTCAAGCCAAGATATTCCACTTTCTGCTTCCAGACCCCCCACTAATCTCCTGGGCCACTCTGGGCCTGTGGGACCCCCCACAGCTCCTGCCTCCCCGGCCCCACAGGCTTTGAGCACAGCCCAGACCCTGGGGGTGGGAACAGGTGCTCAGGCTGCATAGGGCATCATAATTGGTCGGGATGGCCCTGAATGTGGGTTATAAGAATGAGGAGTTGGCTCCCTCCTGAACCAGTTATAGGGATCCCCAACCACCACCCTTTCGTTCCTTTAATGAACACTTCTTCTTAAGTCCTTTTTCAAGGCCTTTATCTGGTCACTGTATACCTTTCCTATGGGGTACCTGCACTGGACATCCGCCCAACACTTAAATAATGAGTCGTGAGTTATGGCCTACCTCCTGTCATCCCATGCATGAACAGAGCACTTCCTGAAACCTGCCATGGAGAAGGCAAAAAAAAAAACCCCTAACTGCATGGAGAGAGGGTGGGTCCTGCTTCAGCCTTGGTCCATGTAAAAAGGAAGACTTGAGGCGATGAGCTGCCCCTTTTAAACTTTTTTAAATCTGCAACCGCACTGACCCCCTTTTGCAGCAGTTTTCATCTTCCCCATTCCCCCTCCCCCAGCCATAAAAGCACTGCTCCCTTCACTCAGCCAGGCAGCCAAGCACCCCTCCCCCCGCCTCGCTTAAACATGCAGGGTGGTCAGTTTCCATGCACATCTTTTAAATGTCAGTAAATAATATAGAGTAAATTCTACGTGAGACATCTGTCTGTGCTAACAGCTGTGTAAAATAGAATTTTAATGTATTTCCATGGTCTAAATTTTGGTAGTGGGCACAGAGATTAACCAAAGCTCAACTACCTCTAAAATACCTTATTTGCCACAGATGTAAAACTCTTTCCTCATCTTAAGGGGGGTGTAGCAGGGTGCAGGTGCAAAGGCACCTAATTAGCCCCTGTTCAGCCAGCCCCAATCAGGGGGAAAAGATTGGAGCTAGGGAGAAGCCTCATGGGCCTGGGGATTCAAGGGCTATAAAAGCTAGCTGGCCCCCAGTAGAAGGGGAAATGGTCAGGGGAAGGTCCGTCCAGGCTGAGGGTAGCCTCTGTTTAGGAGAGGAGATTATCAGGCCTGCAAGCTCTGTATATAGTATAACACTGGTGGTGGGAGAATATTGTGTAAATAAAGCCATGGGTGCTGCAGAACTAGAAGGCTTTCTGAGCTTTATTGGGGCCGCAGGAACAGGGGTGAGCAAAGGACTGGTCACAGGGGGAAATGCATTTTCTGTATGCAGATGTATTTATTATGAAAGCTTGATAAAGTATTTTATTGTAAATTCAAGGCTTAAGGGAGATATTTCAAACACTGAAAAATAACTTTTTAATCTTAAAAAAAAAAGTGTATGTGGCTATTACTACAGTGTGCCCAAGAGGAATGGACAAAATTGATCTAGTTAATTTTTGACCCACTTGAACACTGTTTATATGAATATTTTCATTGATCTAAAAGCTACTTGAACCAAGGACAAGTGTTTTAGATTAAATGAACTAATATACACAGATAAGTGTACATTTAAATGTCCATTTTAGTGTTTCACTTTATTTGCATAACACAGTACTGCAAAGATACTATAATAAAAGGGAACAAAAAGAGACAGCAGAAGGAAAAAAAAACAGCATGCAATACGTGGTAGAGAATGGCCAGAATTCTTTTGAGAAACAGACATTCTAATTAAACAAACAGAAATGCTAATGAAAAAAAATCTGATCTCTTAAAAACATTTTATAGAGAAAGTTCATATAATTTATAGATTTTTTTTTTAATGCCAGATGGCACCATTATAGTCAAATAGTTTGAGTACATGCATAACACAGGTCACAGAATTTCACCAATAATTCATGCATCTTACTCCCTATTTTGTGGTTGAGCTAGAGCATATTCATTTTTTTTTTAAAGGAAGACATCCCATACCAATTTGAAGATTTCAGGTAATGGACAATTCACCATATCCCTTGGTAAGTTGGACTGATTCCAGATACAGATAGACTTAAGTCTGAGTTGTGATGTGGTAAGTTTTCAAAACCAGCGTTTCTCAAAATGTGTGGTGCAGCCCCAGGCAGGGGTGCAAAAGACTCTTGGTGTCTGTTCGTGTGTGTGGACAGATGTCTTAAATATTAGATTTTGTTTTTAAAAGACTTTTATAACTGTTAAGGATGCAAAGGAACATTAAAATCTGACAAGAGTTTAACTGATGCAGCAATGTTTGCTAGAGTTTACAATCTCTCTCAGAAATATGACTTTCCACATTCATCTCATTCGGGGGTAACTCAGATTCCAATGATGATATTTCATATCAACATTGCTAATTATTTCACTGCTGATCAAAACATGGAAGAAAGGAAAAGAAGAATCTTGTTACGAAGATATGCACAATCTACTCTTAATAAGATATGCACAATCTACTCTTAATTCCTTATCTTGGGTAGGTCTTTCGAACCAGATGGTGAGGATGAAGGGTAGATGATTGATTTTATTTTCCTGAAGGGAGTGCTCATTTTCAGAAGTTAAGAAAATGCTGCCAGAAACAACTAATCAGTGGGAGTTAAGCATCTAAATGAATGAGCATTTGGAGAATATTCATAGAAGTTAATAATGCTGTCAGAATTCCCCTTAAATTGAGCTTCATGTCCCTTAAATTAATCTAAGTGACAAATAAATAAAAACATACAACAAAAATTTAAAAATATTGTTTTGCTCTGAAGTTAACATCTATGCCCAGTACCAAAATTTAGACAATGAACTATATATAGGGTTATCTTGGTTCCAGTGAATGTGTCAAGACTGCTTTTTGAGCAAATTACCCTTACACTTTCATTTAATTTTTTTTGGCCAAAATGACTGTATATTTTTGTGATTTTTCTGAATGCTGGATACTTTGTCAGAGGAAAATTTTGCTGCTGTTCAATAATAAAAAAACAATGGGGTGAGAATCCATTATCTTCCTCCTCTTCTTCTTTTAATCCCAAAGCATCTTTGCGGATAGGGAGTGCGGTACAGCATCACAATTTGTTCTAGTCCATGGCTTGTTCCTCCATTAAGCCCAGATTAGTCATATCTCTGTGTAAGATGGCCTGCCATCTAGTTGGTGCTCAGCCTCTAGGTCAGACTGACCTTGTCTGTGTTTGCATTATTTCTGTTGGCATCATATCATCTGTTTGTTTTCTGCAATGTCCCCACCTTCAATATCTTTTCAGTTGTAGCAAGTCCCCTATGCTGATTTCATATGCTTCTCTCCTTCCAACATTGTCATTTGTCTTAGTACCATTCCATTTTACACATGCCATCCTTTGAAGAATGCTCACCATAACCACTTCAAGCCTTCTGATGTCTTTCATTTAACACAGCTGCTTTCAGGTCATACAGTAATATTGTCAGTGCATTGGTTTTATAGTTCTTCACTTTGACACCAAACAATGTTTTTATCAGTTCATAATGTCATCAATTTCTGTGCTTGTATTTGTAGCTAAAGCACATCTCTGTAACAGAATGTCATATTCACTCCCTAAACACGATTGTAACCATCTTTGTACAAAGTATTCCTTGTAAGGTATCAATTGAAAACTCATTATTTGCTGGTCATTATTGTCCTGATAAAATGTGTGCCAACATTGTATGTGAAGCTATAAGAGTCTGCTGTATGGTGCTATTAAAACATGTTCCAAACTGAGGTTGGCAAACCAGTCTGTCTTAAATAAGAGTGCGTATGTTCTGCTTAATTTTCATTTAAGCAGTAAACAAAGTTATCAAATAGAAAGAGAAAAATGGGTGCATAAACAGGTGAGAAAAAAAGCAGCAGGGAACATCCTTCCACACAGACTTTTTGTCTCCTTGTACCCAGCTTGAAATATTTCTCAAGAGGGGGACAGAACTTATAAAAGGGAGGGACAAACAATCTAATTGATGGACATTCTCTCAATGCCCATTGATTCACTGCACCTGAAGGGAAAAAGGAAGCAGCCATTGGATTAGGAAAGGGGCCCTGAAAAAGAAGTTTGGTCATGCTGAAACCATGTGGTGAGAAAACTTTACCTTGAATTTAACATATTTTGTTAAGATAGGCACTAGTAAGCATTTTATCTTTATTTTTCTTGTAAACATTTCTGACTTTTATGCCTCGTTACTTGTACTCACTTAAAATCTCTCTTTTTTGTAGATAATAAACTTGTTTTAATGTTTTATGTAATCCACTGTTTAAAGTGAAGTGTCTGGGAAACTCCATTTGTGGTGGCAAGTTGTGTACATATTATTTATTGTAAAGAAATAACAGACCTAATATAACTTGTATTGTCCAGAAGAGAGATGGGCAATATATCATGCATTGGGGGGGAGGGGTAATTTAAGACTGGGGGTGTGTTGGGTTCACCCTCAATATAACCAAGGCTAGTTCGAGCCAGAGTGTAACCCAAAAGTGGTTGGCAGACTGCAGCTTCACACAGACACTCAAGATGTGGCTTGCATGCTGCAAAGCTGTTCATGAGTGGCCCCGGTGGGACCTACTTCAGCAAGGCATTATAAAGGCCCCCAAAGTTGCAGAGCAAAGATGACACAGATCCTCTTTAGTTTGTATTCTACCCTGATAGGGTCACAATCTCATTTCAAACTCATTCTTGATGGAACTGTTGGCACTGATCAAGCTTCCAAAGTACACAAGCCTTTACTTATTCTATGACTTCACTGATTCTGAATTTCAACACTTTATCTATTGTCCTTTTCCAAGATATGACCACTTCGTTGTTTAGCATTTATTAGAAGCCCAAGCTGACTACATCATTTTTCCAAGGTAGCGAAGAGTATCATCATAAATTCGCACGTCTGCACAATGTCATCTGCATAAGCTCAGGAGTTTAATTCTAAATCACCTGCTGTCACACCCTCCAACTTGTTTAGCATTCTTCTCAATGTTCAGTTTAAGAACATGGTGAAAAGAAAGAGTGATTCCATGCCCTGTTGTCTTACACTAAACTTCAATTTCTCAAAATACTCTGCGTTTAAAATAATTCCATATACATGAAAAGGATTGGCTACAATATGCAAAATAGACCAATCAAAAGGAAAATTAACATCTTTGTTTAGGAAGGTTTTCAATTTTCTTTCAACTGAAAATCTTTTAATGCTTCTACCTGAATTTAATTTAAATGCAATCTTAATGTGATTTAAATTCTAGATGAACGTTTAGTCAGTGGTGCTGAGCACTGTGTAAAACTGTGTTGCAACAAAGCTGTTTGTTGTGCCACTCTGTAAGGTGTGGAGTTTTTTGTTTTTGTCATTAGTTTTTCCTCTTCCTTTAATTAGGTTTCCCTTTACTGTGACAGTTTGTGCCTTTTGAAGACTTAGTTAAAATGTAAATGAATTTCTTTTTATTTTCATTTAGTGGTATCAAATGATACCGAAGGGGCATTTATTTTTTTTAAAAAGTCTTTAACTGGTTTGAAGTTTGGTATAAGAATAGTGTGAGGTATTTCCATTTTATGTTTCATTTAATACCTTTTCTTCTGTGAGTTATGTTAAATAAAAAATCATGCCCACCTGACCCCTTGATTGACTCAGACCATCATTTCATACATTATACAATACACTGGGTTCAGTGAAACTATACTAATTTACACCAGCTGAGCATGGGGCAGAGTTAAATTTGTCACACCGTTCCCTGATTTGGGGGCAGAAAGACACATGGAGTTATTCTGAAACCGGTTCTGCAGGCTCAAAAAGATTGAGTACTATAAAATGGCATATAAAGAGCAGCAAAAAATAAGACAAGGTTAGTTCTGTAATTTTTCAAAAAAATGTGTTATCCTAGTACCAGTCACTTGATTGAACAGTTCAATGTTACACTCCTCTTTTGTTAGTTTACCTATATTAATCAAAGCAGCAGAGTTCACAAAGCTTTTACAAAAAAAAATCCAAAAACTTTACAACTATTTATTTGAATTATGAAGATATAAGTACAGAAACTTAACCTGTTCTTGAAGAGCTGGTTTGCAAAGCCACTACCCTTTATTTATTTATATCACTTCCAAAAACCCATTTCTTCCATGACACCTAAAGAACTCAAAGACATTTTTGTGTCTATTTCATTTAACTTATGTATGAACTGGTCATTTATATAATGGGAAAGGGTTTAATTTTGGGAGTGAGACGGGGGAAAAAAAGAGATACTGGAAACTGAGAACTGCTGTTTGGATTATGAGTCATTTGCAGTTGGATGAAGAATGAAGGGGGCAGTGGGAGAAATTAGTATCTAACAGAAAACAAACAAACATATCTTATACAAATGGTAACAAAATTCAACATGGCCATGGAAATTGACTTTTTTTTTCTTTTTTTTTGGCCACTTTTTGCCTAGCACTAGTCAATAATATTATATGTATCATCATAATTTATTTGTTAGTTGGATTTTTTTTTCCCCAGTGCACTCTTCATTATCATTCAGGTGTTCTTATAGGGCAACTATAGCAGTGGGGTGGTACTGGCCTATGATGCTTCCCCCTCAACAACCTCAAAAGGCCTATATTATACTTGATTACATACCACTACATGTAAAGAGAGACAGCATTAGCAACCTACTGTTAGATAATCACCTTAGAGAGTACAGACCACCTTCAGCCTGGCTTATGCAGGAAAAGTCCATCTCACTCAATCAGAATCATTTTGACTCATTTTGAAATTAGCCTACTGATGGAAGCCAGACTCCTAAACAAAATCAGAATAACTCAGCACTGCTATGTGAAGGCTTTAGCACTTGTCATACCAAACCGGAACAATGGTCTATTTAGTTCATTATCCTGACAGTGGCCAGAGCCTGATGCTTGTGGGCAGGGCCGGCTCCAAGGATTTTGCCACCCCAAGCAGCGGGGCGGGGGAGAAAAAAGCCATGATCGGTGGCAGCTCCACCGCCACCGCTTTATTCTTTGGCAGCAATTCAGTGGCAAGTCCTTCCCTCTGAGAGGGACTGAGGAACCCGCCACAGAAGAGCCGGATGTGCCACCTCTTTCCTTTGGCCGCCCCGCTTGCTGCTCTGGTGCCTGGAGCTGACCCTGCTTGTGGGGAAGTACCAAAGACATCTGTGGAATGACCTTCTCTTCTTCTCCCAAAATCATACTGGGTGTCAAATATTAATAATGAGAAGTGCTTACTGAAATGGGAAAGTTTTCAGTGTGGCCACAATGGGGACTGATGAAGCAAGATATTGGTGGGAAAAGAGGAAACAAAGTATGAAATTAAGAAAAACAGTTAGGATAGAGTCAAATAAAGGGAGACATCACCTTAAGCTACATGAAAAAAACAAATGAGGAAAGGAAAGAAGGAAGAAAAAGAATTATCATTAAAACCAAAGCACAGTGGGGAAAAGAAAGAAAAGCTAGTACTAAGATGAAGACGCTACTGTCACTCGGTAATCAACAAAGACAAATTGCAATGCTAATTTTCATGATATTGCAAGAACACAGCTGGAGTGAGTCACACATTTTTTACTTCACTTTAAGGCAATTTTGAAGTTTCACACTCCAATGATGAAGGAATCTGCAATGTATATCCATGAGTCCTTTGCCTTCTTTCTTCCCCTCACCCCATTCTCACTGATTTAACTTGTCAGAGCTTGTCAACTCTGAGTTACTAAGTGGTAAACATAGGTTACCATTGTAGTTCATTATATCACATATAATATAATACAGACTATAAAACTATTTTGAATGATAACTCTTCTTTGCAAAAGAGGTTGTCCACACAATCAGTTAGACAACTTGAAATTCAAACACCACTCAATAAAGTATTCACTGACTAAACTCTTCGGGCTAGATCTTCAGCTATTGTGAGGGGTGCAGATGCACTGAAGCCATATAAGTCGTGCGCATTTACACTAGCTGCTGATCTGGCCTTTTGAATAGAGCATGATACACCTTCATTTGGCGCAGATGTTTCAAGGTGAAAATAATTTTGAGTTACTGTTAAAGTTAAATGATACAGCTAAGGAGACTGATAACGTATTTGAAAAAGTAGCATAGGACGAGATGAGTTAAGGCAGTATCTCTCAACTAGTGGGTTGACATCTCCAAGAGGGTCATGAAAAGCAATTGGGGAGTTATGAGGCATTGAAAATTGCATTACAATTCTAAAGGAAAATAAAGTTTCCAGAGTAAGTTAAGGGCAGCCAAAACATTCAACGTTTGTGAGGTCAAATGTAGTAATCGTATTACATAGTCTTATCTTTGATACATTTTTAATTCTTACACAAAATGTAAAGGGGTAGGTCATGAAAATGTTTGACTTTGAATAAGGGGCTGCTACCTGGAAAAGGTTGAGAAACACTGAGTTTAAAAGTACAATCCAAAAGGGGGAAGATATGTTCTATCTGATTTTTATGAAATTACCCTTTATGACTGAGAAATACAGGAAGAATGTTCTATGTGTAAGACATCCATATAGCAAGTGATAAACATGAGGTAGACAACGTTAGATTAGATAGATGTAATGAAATTCAGAGAAAATTTCACCCACCATCAGTGGCCACATTATATGGAGGGACAAAGAAGAAGTCAGTGCAGGATATGTGAAGGGAAACAGGAGGGGAACTGAGATAATCAAGGAACTTTATTATATAGTGCCCATTCCCATACCATCTGGATAAGGGGCTTCCCCAGTCACCATACAGAAAGCTGATGCAGTTGCATCTTCTTTTTGCCAGTACTGATCCATGAGACCGACTGTGACAAAGTCTATGAAGGGTTTTGAAAACAAAGGAAGGCAGTTGTAGACTGGATCCTGAAATGAGTGGGGAGAGGCTAGAATTGTTAAAGGATGGAAGTGGTATGGTGCACTTGGTGGATCTGGGATGACAGAATTTGGGGAAGATGATTGGGGCATAAGTACCCTACACCTTGTGAAGACAGGGAAGATTTAATGAGCTGTACTTGGACTAAGTTGACCACCTTTGCTGGAATGCCATAGTGCTGAAGGAGCTTCCAGAGGGTCTCTCAATCCACGCTATCGAACGCTTTCTCATAGTCAACAAAGTTGATGTACAATGAGGAGTTCCACTCCATAGACTGCTCTACTATGATGCGAAGCGTTGCTATCTGGTCCGTGCATGATCTATTCAGCCGGAAAAAAAAAAAGAAAAAAGGAAGAGAAATGGGAAACTCTGCCTGTTCATCTCGAGGCTGTGGATCGACAGCATCCTTCATTCTCTCTAAGAGAACTCGGTTGAAAGACCTTCCTAGCACCGACAGGAGTGTGATTCCTCTAATAATTGGCACAGTGCTAAGGTCTCCTTTCTTGGGGTTTGATGAGATATCCCTCTTTCCAGTCTGCCGGAATACTCTTCTCCTATCAGCTATACACTGTAGAGTGATCCATGGAGGGCAGCTCACTAACAGCTTTGCAGGTGCGAACTGGAGTCAGACAAGGATGCTTGTTGTCACCACTTCTCTTTCTCCTCGTCATCGATTGGATTATGAAGACATTCACTTACGAGTGTAGGAACGGAATCCAGTGGACGTTGTGGGACCCAGCTTGATGACTGGACTTTGCTGACGATTTCTGCACTCCTTTCGCACAGAAAGAGCAGATGCAGAGAGCAACAACTGGGCAGCCACGTCATACAGGTTGGCCTCAACATTTACAAGGACAGACCCAAGATCCTTAGGATTAATTCCATCAGCAACGACCCAGTCACATGAATGGAAGCCCCTTGGAAGAAGTGCCAAGTCCTCACCTACCTAGGTAGCATCATCGACCAGCAGGGTGGCACAGATACAGACATCAAAGAAGGATTGGGTAAGGCAAGAGCGCCTCTTACAGCTCAAGAACATCTGAGCTCCAGAGAGCTGTCTTTGGCAATAAAAATTCGACTGTTCAACCTCCAATGTGAAAATCAGTCCTACTGTATGGAACTAACCCTGGAGGACACCAAAACAACCACCAGGAAGATCCAGACCTTCTATTAATAGGCTGTCCCCCCGCCTCAGAAGGATTCTGCGCAGATCCGGCTGGGCCAGACACCATCAGTAACATCCACCCTTGGAGGGACCGTCAACTCATGCAGCAGAGGAAGAAATAGAGGAGAAGGTGGGGTTGGATAGGACATACACTACGCAAGCAGCCAACTAACATCACCAGACAGGCACTGCGGTGGAACCCCCAAGGCAAGCGGAAAAGAGGCCGTCCAAGAAACACCTGACGACGCGACCTTCAGGCTGATAGTAAAAAAATGGGCTATACCTGGAACCAGCTAGAGCGAATGGCCCAGGATAGAGGACTCTGGAGATCTGTGGTTGGCGGCCCATACCCCGATTGGGGTGACGGGCATGAATGAATGAATGACTTGGACTAAGTGTAGGAGTAGGATTTTATATTTGTATTAGAGGTTATAATGATTGACCATTATAACAATGTAGTATATATTAAATGTTTTAATGTATGATTTGATCATCCTGCCAGCCACCCATTTTGAATGGCAGAAAGGAATGCCCCTCTGGGACATTGGCAGAAACGCATCTGGCAGTGTCTGTACTGATGTTAAGGCAGGAATAGACCAGACTAGTCCTTATGGCTGATTATAGTCACCTTTTGTTTTAGGATAAGATTTCATTAGAGTATTTGCTATAAGGTCTTGCTTCTTGTATATATTGCAAACTAAATTGTGTAAGGTTCTTGTGTAATCCCTTTAGTAACCATATAATGTTATCCTGTCTGAAAATCTCTGTAAAATTGTTTGGTGTGAGTAAAGGATGTGTGCGTGGTTAAGGATGAGTGTGAAAGCCACCACAAATGTCCAGATGGTCAAGAAAAACTGAGAGACTTGGAAACACCATGAGACAATCAGAAAACATCCATTGTATCCGATGCTAAACATGTTAGCAGCATTGATGACCTCAGAGGTGAGGCAGGTACCCCGAAGACGAGACAAAAAATAAGAGGTAACAGTGGAAATCCACAAGATTAACACCACCTAAGGACTAACAATTACAGAATGACATTGCAAAATCCATAGACTAAAGTGGAAATTTACAAGTATAAAGCTGGGGTGTTTTGCCATAAAACTCTGGGTTCAGTCCTGCAGAGCCTCGGAGCATCAGATCATGACAGACAGAGCCCAGTTCCTCACTCCTGCTCAGTCTCACTGGCCATTAGATTGACTCAAGCTATGACAGACTGGTAAGTGTAAAAACCATCTGCAGGACTTGTGTGTGTGTGTGTTGCATTTTCTATAAATGCAGAGTATTGTCTTTTTCCCTGAAAAAGATCCCGTGTGCTTCTTATAAGCATAACGTAAGGAAGTACAACATCCCTACAGTTCTCCCTCTACATTTGAGAACCTGTGGGAGGAGAGGCTCCTAGTCACTACTTGGACTCCAGGAGTTGGAACAGCTAAATACCAGTCCTGTAGCTAGGATTACCATGGAATTAAATCCAGACAGACCATAAATCCCCCTCCCCTCTACTACGCAGAGAGAGGGAGAGAAAAATATTTGACCGAGGGTGCAAAAAAACTCAGGTGAACCTTCTTTCTTACCCTACAGCTGCACACAGTTTGATGGAGGGCACCCCTGGCTGTCACACATAATCCAGTGGAAAGAACCATCCTAAAGGAACTAGGACAGAAGGATCTTTGAATGGGTGGTGCCTTGATCAGGTAAGCACAGATGTGCCTTGCTAACAGCTGCAGAACTGCCCAGACAGTTGTCTTAGGGGGCACATGTGAAGATCTGGCCAGGCAGAAATGCTATATATCTAGCCACAGTCAAATAAGTAACCAACTTTAACTATATCAGCTGCACAGAATTTGTCGAGGCTCCAAAATAAGTTATTTGAAAGCTTAAAAAAAAATTTTCATAAAGGAACCTGTCAAGGGATTTTTTTAAAAACAAATGATTATTCAGTGGACACTTTACAGTTCAAAAAATGAGGCAAAAGGCAGGAAATTCTTCAACAGTCTGCTGAATATGGGGGGAAAAAGCTTTAAAATATCATAGACTTACTCCCACTGATTGGTTCACCAACTTCTACTGCCACTTTGTACCCTGAGTGCACTCACTACTCCTAGGGTCACAATGAAGAACAAAAAAACAGTAAAGATCATGCCACTGACCTGGCATTATTAAATACAGAAGTAACATATCATTGTGATGGAGCGCCCGCTCCAAACTGGGCTCTAAGGGTTAATAGAGCCCTAGGAGGCTGTGCAGGAGGCAGCCAATCAGAGAAGAGCTGAAGGAAATAGCCAAGCAGAGCCAAGTAGGCCCATATAAAAATGGAGCTGCAGGACAGAGGAGGACAGTTCTCTGCTGGGACTGTGGGGAGGAAGGACTGTGTCTCTGGAGGGCTGAGAGAACTGCCTGCATCCTGGACAGAGCAGTGTTGTGAGCAGTGACCAGGGGAGTGAGAGACAGCTCCTGGCTGGTTGCTGGGGTTTGCAGGCTGAGGCCCTGAGGCAAGGGCAAAAAGGCTGCTGGGGCCAAGAGGAAGTGGCCAGACAATTTGCTGCAGTAGCCACTAAGGGAAGTGGCTGAACAGTGGACTGCAGATCCAGTTCCAGAAGGGGGGAGCACGGTGTGTGGCATGGCTGGAGGGCTGTGTCACTGAAGAGGACACCTCGAGCCTTGGAAAGGCATGGGTCCTGGAACAAAAGTGACAGCAGTGAGGCACCACCAGAGAAGGGTGCATTGGCGAACAGAGCTAATCCCCAGGATGGCCAGCAAGAGGTGGTAGAGTGGTAAGTGAACCTCATTACAATCATGCTTTAACAAACTGATAATATTTCAAAATGACATTTATTTTTCCCTTATTGATGTATATCAGATTAATCTTGAAGTCAGATGTATCTTGGATAAATATCAAAGGAAGTTAGGTTCACTTTAGTTTTGGAAAGCATTCAAAAGTCTGGCTGCTTTCCTTTGATATCAGCTGCTTGATTCTGTAATATTGAGGCCTGATCCTGCCAATCCTTATTTCCATGAGTAATTTTATGCACAAGAGAAGATCAGTTTTGCATCTGGAAATCTCATGAGAACACTCTCTTGTGATATTTCCAATTTTTTTTGCATCTGCTTGAGCAAGAAATACCATGGGATAAGTCTTCCTTTAGTCTTTAGCATATCCACTTCCAAGCTCCTAGGCTCCCACTGACTTCATTTGTCATCGGATCAGGTTCTAGAGACTCACACACACAATAAATTAAAAGCCTCATCCAAACATTTTTAACCTGCTGGAGACTTTGGGTATGGTTCAATTTGAGCTTAGTGAGAAGATCCGCTTCTCTTCTTATCTTATTCAAACCACTGTAGCCATCTCTGGATCAGAAATAGAAAGGTGACACCCTGACACAAATCTTGTCTTTTGAGTATCCTTAAGTCACTGTCAGAAAGAACCTTCAATAACATCTTCTGAAGAAGAGATTTAAGAACACCTTCCACTTCTTAACTAACCCATCTCCTTTCCTCAAAATCAATCTGGAAATGAAATAGATTGAATATAGAATAATAGTGATTGTAACAAGTGCAGAACTCTCCTTATGCTACAGGCTCATTCAAGATAATGCACTGCAATAGAACTGTTGTTTGGCTATGCCGAAAGGAGGACAGGAGACACTGGATGTGGTTTAATTAGACTGAAACTTTATTCTTAAATGTCCGAGAATACCAGCAGATAAACGTATACAGTAAAGGCAATTCCCTAATCATTTCAGTATGTAGCTGGGGGGCTTCCATCATCCCTCATCTTTACCCATCCTAGTCCACATCCAACCTGCTGCTGGGACCTCACCATGCCCCTTGAATGAAGGTTAAAGGGGGGATGGTGAGGTCCCAGCAGCAGGTTGGATGTGGACTGCCATGGATGGGTATAAGCTGTTCAGGAAGGATAGGCAGGGGCGAAGAGGGGGAAGAGTAGCACTGTATGTAAAAGAGCTGTATGAATGCTCAGAGCTCCACTACGAAACTGGAAATGAGCCAGTTGAAAGTCTTTGGGTTAAATTTAGAGGGGAATGTCACAAGGGGGATGTTATGGTGGGTGTCTGCTACAGACCACCAGACCAGAAAGAAGAGGTGGATGAGGCTTTTTACAGACAACTAGCAGAAGTCTGTAGATCACAGGCCCTGGTTCTCATGGGAGATTTCAATTATCCTGATATCTGCTGGGAGAGAAATACAGCAGTGCACAGGCAATCCAGGAAGTTTTTGGAGATCGCTGAGGACAATAACGTTCTGGTAGAAATTCTGGGAACCAACGAGGGCCTTGCGTCTCTCGACTCGCTGCTCACAAACAGAGAAGGTTGATTGGGGAAGTAAGGGTGAAACGGCAACCTGGGCAAGCAGTGATCATGACATGGTAAGAAGTTCAGAACCCTGGTCGAAGGAAGAAGGAGAGAACAGAACGCAAACCCCTGAATGTTCAGAAAAGCGGATTTCAAGCTCCTAAAGAGAAAATGATGGGCAGGATTCCCTGGAAAGCTGAACTGAAGGGGATGGGTGTCCAGGAGAGCTGGCAGTTTTTAAAGAAAACCATGCTAAAGAGCACAGGAAAATACCATAACCGATGTGCAGAAAGAACAGCACCGCCGTAGAAATGCCCAGACATGGCTAACAAGGGAACCTCAAGTGTGTAGCTGAAGCTAAAAGAAGGAAGCTTACAAAAAAATGGAAGCTTGGACAGATGACTGGGAGGCATATAAGATTATTGCCGGGCCTGCAATGGGATATTGAATTCAGAAAGGCCAAAAGGGCAATTTGAGTTGAAACTAGCACAAGGGATGGTGAAGGAGTAATAGAAGGGTTACAAGTATTAGCAACAGAGAAGAGACTAGGGATGGTGTAGGTCCCTTACTGCAATGAGCAGGTATCCTAGTGGGTGGAAGATATGGAAAAGGCTGAAGTACTCAATTCCTTCCTTCACTTCAGTCTTTACGGGCAGGATCACTCCAGACTATCTAGCAACTGGGGAACGCAGAGAGGACAGGAGGAGAGCAGCACAACTGTGACATAGGTGGCAGTTCGGGATCTACTTAAAGACGTTAGAAGCTGCACAAGTCTATGGGGACTGGACGAACTGCATCCGACGGGTGCTGAGGGAGTTTAGTGATGTGATTGCATAGCCGTTGAACATTAGCTTCTGAAAATTCATGGCGAACAGGAGAGGTCCCCAGAGGACTGGAAGAAGAAGCAATTATAGTACCTATCTTTGAACAAAGGGAAAAAGGAAGATCAGGGTACTACAGACCAAATCAGTCTCAACCTCAAAATCCCTGGAAAAATCATGGAGCAGGTGCTGAAGAATCCATCCCTGAACCACTTAGAGGAAAACCAAGTGATCAGTAGCAGTCAGCACTGGATTAACCAAGGGTAAATCATGCCCTGACCAACCTGATTGCTTCTATGAATGAGATGACTGGACTTGTGGATGGGGCAAAGTGTTGATGCTTGTATACCTTGAACTTTAGTAAGGCTTTTGACACTGTATCCCCACAGCATTCTCATCAGCAAACTAAGGAATGTATGGGTTGGAAGGAATGGACTGTGAAGTGGATAGAAAACATGGTTGAATCAACGGCTAGCAAAGTAGGTATTCAAATGGCAACACTATCTAGTTGGCAACCAGTAACAAGTGGTGTGCCCCAGGGTCTGTGCTTAGGGCGCTTCTACTTCAATGTCAGCCTTCATTAAGAATCTTGATGATTGGGATAGCTTGCACCATTAAGTAATTTGCAGGATGAACACCAATTTGGGGAGTGGGTGGACACGCTGGAGGGCAGTGGATAGGCATTAGGGAGACTTAGAACAATTGGAGAAGTGGCCACAAGAGACCTCAATGAAGTTCAACAAAGGACTAGAGTGCAAAGTCCTCACTTCAGGACAGACAAAACCCGCATCACTGCTACAGCTGGGGGGACTGTTTGGCTAAAGTAGCAGTGCTGGAAGAAAAGGAATCTTGGGGTTGACGGTAGATGGAATAGTTGAACATGAAAGCCTTACAGGTGTGCTCTTGTAGCCAAAAAGGCTAATAGCATACTGGCTGTAATTAGTAGGAGTTTGTTGCCCAGCAAGAATCGAGGGATGTGATTAATTCCCCTCCATTCGGACACTGGTGAGCGCCAGCATCTGAATATGTGTGCTCAGTTTTTGGGCGGACACACTAACAAAAGGAACGTGGAAACAAATTGGAGAGAGTCCAGCGGTAGGGAAAACAAAAATGATTAGAGGACTGGAGCACATGACATTAAGAAGAGAGACCTCGAAGGAACTGGGCTTATTTAGCCTGCAGTAAGAGAAGACTTAAAGGGGGGATTTGAGTAGCAAGCCTTCAACTACTTGAAGGGAATGCTCAAGGAGGAGGGAGCTATGGCTGTTCTCAGTGGTGACAGGAGGACAGAACAAGGAGCAATGGTTTGAAGTTGCTAAGTTGCGGAAGTCGAGGCTGGATATTAGAAAAAACTTTCTGACTAGGAGAGTGGGTGAAGTATTGGAATGGGTGTATCCTAGGGAGGTGGTAAGAATCTCCATCTTTGAGAAGATATTTAAGGTCCGTCCGGCTAGACCGCACCCTGGCTGGGATTATTTAGGGAAAATGGTCCTGCCTTTAGCAGGGGGTTGGACTAGATGACCTCATGAGGTCCCTTCCAACCTTTTGATTCTATGATTCTATGATATAAAGAAGAGGAGGTGTTGGTTTCCTGCCATACCAGTCATAGGAGCCCCCAAACCCCTGTTTCTGCTCTTTTAAAAATGCTTCCTTTAAATCCTTTACCAATCCATTTTATCTGATCATGGTATCCCTTCTGTATTGAGCAATTGCACTGGAATCTGCCCCAAGTTTCCATAATGAGTTGCAAAATCACTGACTTAAGTCTCATTTCATGTTTGCCCAACTAATACCCCCGTTCCCAAAAACAAAAACAACTGCTTTGGAAAAAGCAAAAAAACTAACAACAAATCACTTTCACCTTGGCCAATTTGGTGGTGAGGGAAAAATTCCTTTCTAGCCCCCAAGAAAGGAGTGACTAGCACAATGCACACAGCAGGCCCTCACAAAGCCTGGTATTTCATCACCTCAATACATGGAAGGGTGGGTGCCATTTCACTTGGTCCACATACAAGAGGACTTTTCCTGCACCAGCATGAAACTATATAGTCCTCTTTTTCTTCTGGTCATCTGGGGTCATGACGGATTAGTGTCCCTTGCTGCCCTGGTCTGTCGCTGCAGTCAAAAGTCACTCCCTGGCTCTCTAGTCCTGAAAGGGGGCACACACCTTTTCCAACAAGCCAGCCAATGACCCTGTCTACTTAATGTGCAGTGAGGTCATTCTGCAAGACATATGCCAAGAACATCCTTCCACTTACTCATTGAATAAACTTTTACTATTCTCAGAACACTTCTGTAATTATAACAAATGTCATTATTTCTACAGAAGAGTAGATTATGGGATTACAATTTAAAGACAGGTTAACTGAAGAATGGAAGTGATGCCTCTCCTTTAAGCATTGACCCCTTTGTGGAGTAAATTTGAATGTGAAATATGTATCTCCCCCCTCCCCCCATCTCAATAGGGTAATCAGAATGCACAGACTTCTGTTATAAATGCCTGATGGCCTGCATTTTACATTGCTAGTTCTTTTGAAGAATATGTCATCTTTTTTATCAGAGGTGGACTTGGAGGAGGATAATTTAGAAAGAAAATCTACAAATTTCATTAGAGAAAAAGGCAACAGTTGATCTATATATACAAATTGTAGATTTAGAGATAGATTTACTTGCTTACAATTATTGATGGAGTTTACATATGCCTATGGTTTACATTAACATCAAACTGAGAAAAAACTTTGTATATATACACGTTATATATGTATGCACATAGCTAAAAAGCACAGGTCCGCATATACCTACATACAGTCCAGTTATACTAAAATAAATGTTCACTCAGAAAAAGACAATGGAAAACAACATCCGCTCATTCTTCTTCATCTATGAGTCATTTTTGTGGAAACAAATAATCCACAAGGCTGGTAATGACTGAAATCAAATTGAAGGGAAAAACATTTGGATTCACTACCATATGAACAATTCTTATTTGTATCCTTGACATTTATTAAACTAATAGGGCATCACACTGTGAGAATCTTGCATTCTGCCAGATACAATGACAATAATCAGTGGAAGGCTTTCAAAAGCCATAGTTAGCCTTGCACACACTGTTCATTAAAATTATATAATCATTAAAATTTGTATTTCTGACTAATGGGTGGTGTAACTTTTATTTTCTTCCTGCATTTGTTTTCATATGTTTGCTAAATTAATCTTGTGGCATTTCAGCATGAACAATTAGTCAAGGTTTGTTTTTAGATCAAAGCAATTAAAGTCACAGGTCCTGAAAATTTGCTGTCTTCCAGACAAAGAATTTGGAAAGTCAATGTCATCACATAAGATTGTCTCTTCATCAGATTCAAGAGGATGATTAAATTAACATAAAAATGAGAGAGAATATTTTTCCGTATTTCTTGTTTAGCTAACTTCATGCTTGCCTTACAGATATACTGCATAATTCCTCTTACAAGAATTCCTCTTAAATGAAGCCTTTATTTAGCATTCTTTAGCCTAAATTTAGTATTACTTGTGTGCTGTAAAGAGGACAAAAAAACTAACTGCCAGAGGAAAGATAAGCGGGAGAGGATCCACTGAAGGAAACCAAAATGGACTGAAAAGATCTTACTCTTTGTTTATCTATTTCCAGTGAAGACATACATATGCTGTAGTGTATTTTAATTAGATTTATCTAATTCTGTATTCTAAAATGAAGAGTTGCTGAAAATTAATTCACTTTCAGATTATTAACAATGAATTTTCTCCAGGCAATCCAAGCATGATGGCCAAGAAAAATGATAATACAATATATTGTTAGGCTGTTCACAAAAGTGCCCTTATTACTTTTCTAGTGCCATGCAATCTAATTAACTATGCAAGAACAAAGATTGCTACACATTTCAATTTAATTAATCTTTGCATTTGTATGTTTTCTTTCTGGTAAAGTCCCAAGACCAAAGTGGGGTTGGGTTGGTCATCATCAGGCATTAAATGAGAAGAGGTCACAATTAAAATATTTATAATGGTTCATCTGACATGTGAACAGCTGAAGACTGATTACAGTCAATAGCATTGAGCCTGATGTTTATAGCAGAGGGATTGATTTAGCAGAAGTGAGGCTCTGTTTGTGATTAATAGAAATGCGTAAAACTTGCCAGTTTCATTTTCCAAGTTAGAGCTTTCCTTTATTTTTTATTTGTCTGGACTTACACTTCCAGAGCTTAACTTTGAATTTCAAGTTTGCTTCAAATGAATATTCAGAAGTTTGGATACTCATCATAAGTATCTAATCCCAACCTTTTGGGCAACCCTGTAAAATCAGTTTAGAAATCTCATTAGATTAGGGATTCCTTCTTAGAATTCTGGAACTGCTTTCTTCAAGTTGGAATAGAAATAGTGAAAGCAAATTTCCTTTTTTGGCTCCAGAAAAAGTGAAGAGTAACAGGTAACCAAAATGAACCAAACACTTCCATATGAAAAAAAAAGTGTTTGCAAGAGGTTTGAGTGAAGAGGGAATTTCTTTTATATGCACTAATTCACCTTGAAAAAAGAAAACAAAATTAGACCTTCTACTGCAGTTCTTTGGGCAAAGCAACATTAAAAAAAAAATGCCACTCACATGCTTGGCAAAAACTGAGGAAAGTGTGTGGTGTTTTTTGTTTGGTTGGTTTTGGGGTTTTTTGGAGAGGGAGGAGTAGTTTGTTTTTTTATGTGTGATCAGTGTTGCTGGAAGACGGAACTGAAGGGAGAAATGTTGGCCACATTGAAATCAATGGGAGTTTTGCCACTGACTTCATTTGGGCAAGGATTTCACCCAAAATGTTTTTCACTGATGCTGATAATGTGAATACATATCCTGGAACATGTGTTACTTGACAAAGAGTCTGTAAGGGTTTTAGGTGGGTAGCATCCAGTAAAACAATCACACTGGTCGACAGACATGAATTTATACTAGGTAATTGTGTGCTATAATTATATTGCATGCTATAATCTGAAGATTTGAAGGACACTCATGTCATATTCAGTAGAAATACAATTATTTGATCCCAATTATTGGAAAGGTGGGTATCCAAAGCAGGATCATGTGCCTTGACACCTATTAATCACAGAAAAAAATACCTTAGTTATTCACATTTATTCATTGTCCCCCATGACATTCAGATAATTGAAGCTGTACTGTATATCAAGCATTGAATTAAACTAAAGTACAAAGCCATAAATCTATACTTTCTATGTACTTACTGATTTATCTGATGGATGAACCCTAAAGCTTATTAGATCCAACATTGCCATGCATAAGTTCGCTGAACATGGCAAGAAGGAACCAGGAATCAACCTCACCAGTATGTAGGGATCAGGCATAATTTTAATTCATGTGGACAACTCCTATAGAATTTTATAAGGATGAAACCAATAGGAATCTCTGGAAATTATCCAAACAAAAGTGAATTTAATGTTTTATATTATGCAAATTATTTAAAGAATGATGTCCAAGCAATATAATCCTTTAGTTTGGTTTGAAAATGAAATACAAAGGTTATAAGTCTCTATTAAATTCTCTAGGGCCAACAAAGGCAATAGAAAACTTATTGGAACAAAGAGGAGTGAGACAAAGACAAGGGAACGAGGGGTGGCTCTAGCTTTTTTGCTGCCCCAAGCACAGCAGTCAGGCCGCCTTCGGCGGCATGCCTGCGGGAGGTCCCTGGTCCCGTGGATTTGGCATACCCGCCGCCGAACTGCCGCTGAAGCCGCGGGACCGGTGGACCTCCCGCAGGCATGCTGCCGAAGGCTGCTTGACTGCCTCCCTCTCAGGGACTGGTGGGGCACCCACCGTGGCCTGCAGCCCTAGGCACTCACTTAGAGCGCTGGTGTCTGGAGCCGCTGCTGAAGGGAACATCCCCTCCACACTAGTCAGCAGAGGTGAACTGGTAAAAGCAGATTACATGCTACAGCATGTTGACTGGCATAGCAAATTACATTGTTGTGAGCATTTCCACATCATTACCTCTTCCTCGGACTTCTAAGAGTTTCTTCTCATCACAAGCTATAGAGCAGTGGTGTTCAGATTGGTGTGAGATATAATAGTGCTTTTCATTTATATATATGTGTTAAGTATTATTTGGTGTCATTTGTGCTATAGGTCTGATTTTTTTGTTTGTTTGTTTTTTAATTTTATTTTAAATCCTTAAGCATAACTGTTAAGCAAATACTAACAAAAATGCATAAAACCATTAGATAATTTACACCTCTTTTTTAAAAGGGGAAGAGTTTCAAATGGTCAATTTACCTGTAATCTATTGAAATAAGTGAGGAAAACCAACTCTAATAACATTCTGAAAAAAAAAATAAAGCATTGTGTGTTTCTTCTACTTGTATTTGACTACTGCTTATTGACAGTTGCAGGATCTGTTCTAATTTAGTTAACACTACAAATAGCTCATTTGTCATTTAGTCCACAACATATTAAACTTTCAGATTGTCTTTAGTTCTAATGTAGCTGCTGACAAAATAGAGATATGCAAAAAATCTCAAAGTCACATTTGAACAGCAATCTTTGAGATTTATTTTTTCATTTTGCCAAATTCAGAGCTTATATTGTCAGAGTAAATGTAGTTATGATTGAGGAGAAATTTTGGAAAAAGCCCCCATTCAAGTGCTTTTGGAAAAAACAAACCAAAACAAAAAAAACATACTTTTGGCTGAAATTTCTTATGCTTGTTCTCAGCCCATAGGGAAATAGTTTTGGAAAGATTGGTAAAATTCTATTTAGCTATTTATAAATTATGCAAGAATGGAAAAAAATGTGGGTTTTATGCTTTAAGAAAAATCAGATTTTAATTAACTTTAGTGTCTCAAAATCACTTCATTTTTAAGATATCAGACCTTCCAGGGATGCCTTAATGAGGAAAAATGTCACTGACATATTTAAAGAAAACTGGTTTAGAAATAATGAGATGGAAGTCATATGTTGTACATGTGCAGTACAAGATTTTTCACTAAATTTTTAATACGTAACCAAGAGACAGAGTTCAGACATACAGACTCCCTGTTAGTGTTCCTCACAATTACAGCATACAGACATATGCATTCTTTGGCTTTTTTTGCGATGATACATCCTGTATTCAAATAAGCTCAGTTGTGATACTCTTTTTATACTCTCTTTAAAAAGTCCCAGCTTAAAAACCAAACCAAAACAAAGTAGACAAAAAGGGACTGTTTTAATGCAACTTTACAGCTGAGATTTTAAGATGGACATGTCAGGAATTTCTATGGCCTAGAGCAGACGTGGGCAAACTATGGCCCGCGGGCCACATCCGGCCCACGGACCGTCTTGCTCAGCCCCTAAGCTTCCAATTGGGGAGCCTAGTCGTCGGCCCCTCCCTCCCATCCTACCTCCCCCACAGCTATGCCGCCTCGCAGGCTGCGCTCTGAACCCCAACCTCAGCTCTAAACACCCATCATACTGTGTGTACTTGCGTGAATCCAAAACATGGCTTCAGATTAAAATTTACTGATTGGTCCCAGCTCTAAAATAAGGTTATTTATATTTCCTTCTACTTGTTTTTACAGGTTAATATTTTTCTCTGCTTCACACAAAACAACAAGGTATATATTTTATTTCTGAAGTTATCTTACTCCTGTCACTGCCTGGGCAAAAATAAAGCCTAACAGTGATGTAATTCTGGTCCTCTTCAAGATCCCATCCTCACGATGTCACAGAAAATTATAGTCTCGTCGAGCAACTGAGTTCTATGGCCCCTGCAATGTTGACGGGGATCTCCATTTTGTTAAAGTGCACACTTGGGAGGCTGCTTTGACAGAATTCCTCAGAAAATGTGATTTCTTTCTCAGAAATCTTTATGGCTTTGTTCAGTGGAAGTGGACAGAAATATGATTTTGCTAGTGCTAAAGAGACTAATCTAACAAATCTATTTGAGGATGACTATGGAAACAATTCTCATATAGATCAGACATACATGATGAGCTGGGACTAGAACCCTAACTATTCATCTTGAAAATTACAAGCCACTCCCTCCTTGAGCTAAATGAAGAACTCTTTCAACTGGATAATAGTAGAAATTCCTTTATTCTCTCCCTCGGTACTGGACAACATCACCACATACTTGTGGAAACACACAAACTAAAACAGATGATGTAGCACAGAGAGCAGGTTTTTTCCCGCAACATCAACACTATTCACTCAATGCAGTAAAACAGAGAACTGAAGGCTAAAATCCCCCACTGAATTGTTTTCTTTTCTTTTAATTTCAAAGGATATGGGTCTCACAAAAAAGTGACATAAGAACGGCCATACTGGGTCAGACTAAAGATCCATCAAGTCCAGTATCCTGTCCCCTGACAGTGTCCAATGGCAGGTGCCCCAAAGGGAATGAACAGACACGTCATGGATCACTTGATGATAACCTGTCACCCAGTGCCAGCTTCCTGCAAATAGAGGCTAGGGACACGATTCCTGCCCATCCTGGCTAATAGGTTCATCAATGGCTATCTCCCAAGAATCTATCTAGCTCTCTTTTGAACCCCATTATAGTATTGGCCTTCACAACACCCTCTGGCAAGGAGTTCCAGAGGTTGACAGTGCGTTGTGTGAAAAAATACTTTCTTGTGTTTGTTTTAAACCTGCTACCTATTAATTTCATTTGGTGGCCTTGTTCTTGTTATGAAAATAACATTCCTTATTACTTATGCCACTCATGATTTTATTAGACCTCTATCATATCCCTCTTCATTACCTGTTATTTCTCTTATCTGTTGACATACATCCCTCAAAACATAAAAACGAAGTTCAAACATAAATTGAAGCACTAAGTGTAGGGCTACGGAAGGACTGTGTACGGCCTAGCTAGGGTGTCTCCGCTTTCTCGGCGCGCTTGTGGAAGAGGCCCACTGTTGCTAATTGGCCGGTCATTGGACACATCAGCCATTTATAACTTGCTTTTAACTGGTTGAAACCAGTTTGTATGGCTTAGGAAGCGGACATCAGCCTGTGGGGAAGTCCCTTTTTGCATTGTATGAGTTGTTTTGTATTGTGTATATATAGCTGTATGCTTCCCGGTCCGCCTTTTGGACTCCGACCCAGGCGAGCTGAGCTTCGGTGCTGTGGACTTCCCCGCTAAGTGACAGCAACGCCCAGGGTCCCTTCCTACGTTGCGGAGTGTCACTTTACCTTCATAAAGCCAAATAACTTACTGTGTGTGTGTTGCGCCTCGTCCTTGCAGAGCACTCTAGGCACGTAAAATTAGAAAAGTTGATTATGAATAAGATATGATCAAATCCAGGGCATCTCCAGGCACCAGCTGACCAAATACATGCTTGGGTGGCACCTTTGGGCATTTTTATTTTAGTTTTTTTTGGTTTGTACAGGCAGCGGCTAGGAGGGTTTTCTTTTGTTTCCACAGCACGGCAGCTCGGGGTTGGGTGGTGCTCGTCGGGCGGTCGGCGCTCGGGGGGGCGGCCGGGCTTTGGGTGGCATGGTGCTCGGGGGGGCGGGGGCTTGACACCGCGGTGTTCGAGGGGGGGGGGGCCTTGATGCAGTGCTCTGAGGGGCAGGCTTCAGGTGGCGTGGTGCTCTGAGGAGGGGCAGCGGGGGTTCTCGGAGGGATTGGGTGGGGGGTTTGCTTGGGGTGGCAAAAAAGTTAGAGCCGGCCCTGATCAAATCTATTCTATTCTTGTCTAACCTCACATTTCTCCTCAGATGCCACACTAATCTTAGTCTATATCTACCAACATTTTCATTTTTGCTTCCCAAAGTCAGCAGAAAACTGTTTTACTAGCTGTTCTTGGGGACACAGGACTGGGTATTTCATGAATCTCTGAAGAGCATGGCTGGAAGAGGTCTCCAGTGGCACTGAGCCATTTTGTAAATACTACTGCCTTAATTAATGTATTAAAATTTGCACATACACTGAGCTGTTGATTTGTGCATTTTAAACAAATCTCAATATATTTTAAAAAAATGCTTTCTTAGTTTCTGTTGACAAACAATTGATCTGGGCTGTCAAAAGAACTGCTATAGTGATGCTGCTGACGTAGTTGTCCTATGGCAACAGAAATCATCCTTTGATAATTTAGTTTGTTCTAATTATATCACAGAAAAAGAAGGCACTAACCTATTAAAATAACTCGGTATTCTATCGTGCCTTCTTCACAGCCAGACAGTGAGCCAAACTCTTAGTCAAATGCTGTTTGACATTTCTGTTTAAAGACCACAAAAATGAACTCAGACATTCATCCTCCAGTGTTCAAATCTGATAATTATTAGGGCTCTCGATTAATCACAGTTAAGTCATGAGCTTAACTCAAAAAATTAATTGTGATAAAAAATTGATCATGATTAATCATGGTTTTAATCACACTGTTAAACAATAGAATACCATTTAAAATCTATCAAATATTTTGGATGTTTTTTCTACATTTTCATATATATTATATTACATGAGAACATAAGTACGGCCATCTTGGGTCATAACAAAGGTCCATGTAGCCCAGAACTCTGTCTTTCAGCAGTGGCCAATGCCAGGTGCACCAGAGGGAATGAACAGAACAGGTAATCATCAGGTGATCCATCCCCTTTCGCCCATTCCCAGTTTCTGACAAACAGAGGCTAAGGACACCATTGCTGTCCATTCTGGCTAATAGCCATGGATGGACCTATCCTCCATGAATGTATTTTAGGTGATTTTTTTAACCCTGTTATAGTCTTGGCCTTCACAACATCCTATGGCAAGGAGTTCCACAGGTTGCATTGTGTGAAAAAATACTTCCTTGTGTTTGTTTTAAATCTGGTGCCTATTAATTTCATTTGCTGACCCTTAGTTCTTGTGCCATGATGAATAAATAACACTTCCTTATTTACTTTCTCCACACCAGTCATGATTTTATAGACTTCAATCATAGCCTCCATTAGTCGTCTCTTTTCCAAAATGAAAAGTCCGAGTCGTATTAAAATCTCCTCATATGGCAGTTGTTCCAGACCCCTAATCATTTTTGTTGCCTTTTCTGAACACTTTCCAATTCCAAGATATTTTTTTGAGATGGGGTGACCACATCTACATGCAGTACTCAAGATGTGGGTGTACCCTAGATTTATATAGAGGCAATATGATATTTTCTGTCTTTTATATCTATCCTTTTCTTAATGATTCCAAACATTCTGTTTTCTTTTTTGACTGCCTCTGCACATTGACTGGATGTTTTCGGAGAACTATCCACAATGACTCCAATATCTCTTTTTTGAGTGGTAACAGCTAATTTAGACTCCATCCTTTAATATGTATAGTTGGGATTATGTTTTCCAATGTGAATTACTTTGCATTTATCAACATTGAATTTCTTTTTCCATTTTGTTGCCAAGTCACTCAGATTTGTGAGATTCTTGTAATTCTTCAGTCTGCTCTGGACTTAACTATCTTGAGTAATTTTGTATCATCTGCAAATTTTGCCACCTCACTATTTACCTCTTTTTCCAGATCATTTATCAATATGTTGAATAGGACTGCTCCCAGTATGGACCTCAGAGGGACACCACTATTTACCACTCTCCATTCTGAAAAATGACCATTTATACCTACCCTTTGTTTCCTATCTTTTAACCAGTTACCAATCAATAAGAGGGCCTTCTCTGTTATTCCATGACAACTTACTTTGCTTACAAGCCTTTGGTACCTTGTCCAAAGGCTTTCCAAAAATCTAAGTACACTATATCCACTGGATCCCCCTTGTCCACATGCTTGTTGACCTTCTCAAAGAATTCTAGTAGATTTGTGAGCCATGACTTTCCCTTTACAAAAAACATGTTGACTCTTCCCCAACAAATTATGTTCATCTATGTGTCTGACAATTTTGTTCTTTACTATAGTTTCAACCAGTTTGCCCGGTACTGACGTCAGGCTTATCGGCCTATAATTGCTGAGATCACCTCTGGAGACCTTTTTAAAAACTTGTGTCATGTTAGCTATCCTCCAGTTATTTGCTACAGAAGCTGTTTTAAATGATACATTAGAGACTACAGTTAGTAGTTTTGCAATTTCACATTTGAGTTCTTTCAGAACTCTTGGGTAAATACCATCTAGTCCTGGTGACTTATTACTGTTTAGTTTATCAATTTGTTCCAAACCCTTCTCTAATGGCACCTCAATATGGGACAACTCCTCAAATTTGTAATCTAAAAAGAATGGCTCAGGTTTGGGAATCTCCTTCACATCCTCAGCCTTGAAGACCCATGCAAAGAATTCATTTAGTTTGTCTGTAATAGCCTTATCTTCTTTGAGTGCTCCTTTAGCATCTCAATCTTCCAGTGCCCCCACTGGTTGTTTAGCAGGCTTCCTGCTCTGATGTACTTAAAAAAAAATTGCTACTGCTTTTTGAGTCTTTGGCTAGCTGTTCTTCAAATTCTTTTTTATTCTGTGTTGTAACTGAAATCAAATTGTAAATTTTTATTACGAATATTTGCCCTGCAAAAATTATAAACAAAAGAAATAGTCTTTTTCAATTCACCTCATACATATTGTATTGTCTTTGTTGTGAAAGTGCAACTGATAAATGTAGATTTTTTTTGTTACATAACTTCACTCAAAAACAAAGCAATGTAAAACTTCAGAGCCTATAAGTCCACTTAGTCCTAATTCTTGTTCAGCCAATCACTCAGACAAAAAGTCTGTTTACATTTGCAGAAGATAATGCTGCCTGCTTCTTGTTTAAAGTGTCACCTGAAAGTGAGAACAGGCATTCTCATGGCACTGTTGCAGCTGATGTTACAAGATATTTACATGCCAGATGCGCATATGTCCTTTCATGCTTCAACCACCATGCCAAGGGACATGTGTCCAAGCTGATTACTGGTTCTGGTCGATAACAATCCAAAGCAGTGAGGACCAATGCATGTTCATTTTCATTATGTGAGTCAGATGCCATCAGCAGAAGTTTGCTTTTCTTTTTTGGTGGTTCTGTTTCCATATCGGAGTGTTACTCTTTTAAGACTTATGAAAGCATGCTCCATAACTCGTCCCTCTCAGATCAAGGAAAACACTTCAGATTCTTAAACCTTGGGTCCAATGCTGTAGGTATCTTTAGAAATCTCACATTGGTACCTTCTTTGCGTTTTGTGAAATCTGCAGTGAAAGTGTTCTTAAAATAAACATGCTCTGGGTCATCATCCGAGACTGCTATAACATGAAATAAATGGCATAATGTGGGTAAAAAGGGCAGGGGACATACAATTCTCACCCAAGGAGTTCAGTCACAAATTTAATTAACACATTATTTTTTTAACGAGAATCATCTGCATGGAAGCATATCCTCTGGAATGGCAGCCAAAGCATGAAGGCATGTAAATACCAGCTTCAAAAGTGTCATGCAAATGCATGTTCTCTCTTTCTGGTGACATTGTAAATAAGAAGAGGGCAGCATTATCTCCTGTAAATGTAAACAAATTTCTTTGTCTTAATGATTGGCTGAACAAGAAGTAGGACTGAGTGGACTTGAAGTTTGACACTGTTTTGTTTTTGAGTGCAGTTATGTAACAAAAAAAATCTACATTTGTCAGTTGCACTTTTACAACAAAAAGATTGCACTACAGTACTTGTATGAGGTGAATTGAAAAATACTATTTTCGTTTTTTTACAGTGCAAATACTTGTAATAAAAAATACTGTATAAAGTGAGCACTGTACATTTTGTATTCTGTGTTGTAATTGAAATCAATGTATTTCAAAGTGTAAAAACATCCAAAATATTGAAATAAGTGATATTCTATTGATTATTTGTGCGATTAATTGTGATTATTTTTTTAATCACTTGACAGCCCTAATACTTATTAAACTGATATACTACCTTACAAAATTCTGATCACAATGCAGTCAGAACTGTCCAAAAATGATCACAGTGGGGAAAAAATTAAGATTGATAAATAGATCTGATAACATTATTAAATTTATTAATCATAAAACCGATGATCCACAGTAAGTTTTTTATATTTAAATTGATCCAGAGTAAGAGATGACAACTAGGGTGTAGATAGAAATATGAACTGATGGCCTGGTCTAAAGCAAATTCTTCCATTGACTTCAATGGAAGCATATACTCACAGTTTATTTTAACCAACAAGGTCCTATGAACACATGCTTCAAAAGTTTACTTATTATGTTCCGCTAGATTGTCCATATTGGACTAATTTGTTCTGAATAGTTTGAATCATATATTTCAATTTCAGCAGGGAAAATGTTTTATAGTTTCAAACCCACACAGTCATAATAGTTCTGAATGTTTAACCCTTTCTATTTGGAAAGAATGAGGTTGAAATGGAAAAGTGTACTAAATCAATTCTCAATGACATCCAAATATCTCATCCCACAATTTTATAACATGGATCCTTCCCCTTTCTTGGAGTTTCTAATAAAATAACCCAGTTAACCCCAATCTGATTACAATTTGGAAAAAAAAATGCAAAAGGGAACTTGAAAATGTCCCTGCAATGAAATAAAGATACAATTAGAAGCTTAGACAATCAAAAAGAAGATTGTTGAAGCCTGCTCTAGTGAAGCCAGAGAAAGATAAAACACTCAAAACAAGCCATTTGGCCCTTTACCAACATTCCTCTCTATCTAGCATCTGTGTTTCTTCCTCTTACCTTTTCTGAGGAAGGTGGAGTAGTGAACCCAGCTGTATGATGGCAAATAGCTGGTCTGGAATACCTGATCTCATATGTACAGAGATTCAAAAATCACACAATCAACAACCTTTATCCCCCAAATCTAGCATCACTGAAAATCCTCTCAGCTAGAAAAGAATTAAAATAACATCCACCAGTAACATACAACTTATGATGAGGTGCTACATGCTAGCAGGGAAAACAGTGGAGCAGAAGGGATTTGAGACTGCCATCTGCGGTGGAATCAGCAGTGTTGACCCATTTAAAAAACAACATAAAACAACTTGAATTGAAGGGCTTCTTTTTCTTTAAGAAGAAAAGAAAAATATAAGAAATAATATAAGAAAAACCAAACTAATGGAAGTTCCTTAAAATACAAATGATTTCTTCAGTACATAACTTCTGTATATTTTACTAAATACATTTTCTTTGATGTTTCATAGTCCATTTCAAATTTAAGAAATCCCAATATATTATTTCAACAGTTGTTCTTTCAGCTCTACTGGAAACATTACTCAAGGAAGATCAAAAGGTCTCTAAGTTGAATAGTTCTCCTATACCTTGCTCATTTGTTCATTGTTATGTGTTCATACATAAAGGTTTACTTGTACGTACAGGGACATTGCTTCAGATTAATTATCTTGAATTTTTTCACTAATTGTTTTATTAGTATTTCTAATCAAAGCATGGGTAAAAGAAATGAAAAGGAAAACTGACAAGGCTGAAAATACAACCCTTTGAATGGAGTTCTATCTTTTGGGTTTCAAATGAAAAGATAAATTACTGCTTTGTTTCTATGCCTTTTTTGTTGTTGGATTTGTACTCCAGAGGTACTGTACTGCTATGAACACCCTAAAGGATATTGCTCCTCTGAGTACATAGATCTCATTTTAAACTACAGTCTTAAACACTTAACATTCTGTGCACTTGAATGCACTTATCATTTGTTTTTTGCTGCAGCTATAAATAATGTTAGGGGAATGTCAGTGTCTAGATGTTCTAACTACACATATGCAACAGGATCAGCAGGTTTTACAATACATTTATCAACATGATGCTTGGAATTTTCATTCTACTTCACTAAAAGTAAACAACTTCTGCAAGTGGTTCTCTCTAGGCAAAGTGCTACTCAATTATTGAAACGGTTTTAAACTGTATTGTTGATATTATGCATTATTCTTTATATTAAAATAACGTTGAATGTTAACATATTTAATATTTTATGATCAAGGATAATTGTATTCACAATTAAGATAATATATAGGAGTAAATGTAAAATGTTAAACATATTACAACTTGCTAATTTATGAAGACCAAAGATTAGTACATGTAGTTTACTAAATCTATGACCCATGTATTTTAATTGGATTTACATAATTCTACTGTTCACCATATAACACATCCTTTAACATAATGCCTACTTATTCTTTGATTATAATGTAAAAAAAGACTCCAAAAGAGATGGACATTGCTGCTGTTAAATAGAAGTATATAAAATGTGAATACATAGGATGTACTGCTTGTTATTTAGAATTCATGGTAAACAGATCAAACTGAATTATTTGTTAAGATCAGCTCAGCATGAATTTAAGTGGCCTGCAAGGTGGGTCAGATTGGGTTTGTAGAGTGAATGCACTGGAAGTATGGGGAGGAAGGATTAGCCAAAAGTTAGAACACGCAATTTGGTATCAGGACTCCTCTCGGTTCTATTTGTTGTTCACTACTGACTGGCAGTGTAATCTTAGGCCACACCGTTGATTTATCTGCAGCATTTTACCCTTCTGCAAAACAGAGATAATATCATCTTCCTTTGGAAAAGCATCTCCCAAAAGAGACAATATATTTTACAAGTTACAATGATTTACTTGAACCCAGATTTTGCCATAGTGTAGCAGCATCTTACTCCAGGAGCAGTTTCCACTGAAATCAATTAGTGAGATTATGTGATGCACATCTAAGAAGAACAGCACAGAACTCACAGCCCAGAAGGAGAGGGAGCTAAGCTCGTAATAATCCAACTTTGAGCTGGCCAAGAGCTGGGCTATTTCAATAATCAGTGTGGCACACAATGTAACGTAGACAGACTGGGGCTGCAAGACCCATTTCTGACACACATCCTGTATCGGAGCTTTCTTGGAGTTTTCTCAGAAGGCTGTGACGGTCTCTGATCCTGTGCTGAAGTAATCTTCTCATGGCTTTTAGAGCCTCTTTAGCCCACCACTCTGGCCCTTTCTACCCAGTATTCAGGGACTGGAAGGAAGGTGAGACTCTCATCCAAAGAGCTATTGTCATAAACAGATAGTTAAGGGTTAATGCCTCTTTTACCTGTAAAGGGTTAAAAAGTTCACCTAGCCTAGCTAACACCTGACCAGAGGAACCAATGGGGGAACAAGATGTTTCAAAAGGAAGGAGGGAAATTTTTCTTGTTTAGAGTTTCAGTTTCAGCCGGAGTGAAAAAGATCAAGGAACCAGCCTCTTATCAGAGTAGTAAGTTTTAGAAAGGAATAAATAGGTTTATATTTGTTTTCTTTGTAACCTGTCTTGTGCATTAGAGAGAATCAAATTGGGTATTTGGGTATTTTTTGTGTAACTAAGTTTTTTGCCCAGGGGAACATCCTCTGTGTTTTGAATCTGTTTGTCTGTGAGAGTAGCTGGTATGCTAATCTCTCCCAGAGGGTTTCTTTTACCTTTCTTTTCTTTAATTAAAAGCCTTTTTTTAATTGAATCAAACTGTAAACCTGGTATATAATGGAACCACTTCAAGCCAGGTAGTGAAGTAGCAGCCTCAGCTCCAGCACCTATGGGCTGTGCCATGTCATCTGTTTTTATTCATATACAAATAAAAGTGAAATTCTCCTGCCAGATCGGCAAAGCAAATTGCTGAAGTTTGGAATTAGGAGCCAGTAGTACCCCTTGTGTATGAACTAATCTGTGTGTATTCTGCCATCCTCCAAAAAAGTGGATCTTTAGAATAAGTTGTTTTCCAGTTATTATATTGGACTCTTTAAAATAAGCATTACTAAATCTTCCCACTTTTAATCCAACTGTACCAGAGTTCTTAATATTACCATATTAAAACAATGGATAATTTAGAAGCATAAAATTACTGCAGAAATAATGTATTATTCTCTTCAGCTTCTTCAAACGTGCAACCAATAGGGAGCTATCAACTAGCGCTGTGCAAATAACTGATTTTTCATTCTGTGACCAAGTCAAAAAATTATAAAATTGTTTTGGTCAACGCAAATTGAAAAAAATTCAATTTTTTCAGTGAACAAAAAAAAAGGCGGGGGATTAGTTTTGGGTAGAACAAAATATATACATATATATACACACACACACACACACACTTTAAAAAATTAACATTGAATTAAAATTCAAAATAAAAATTAATTTGAAACCCAGTCAAAATATTTCATGTTGAAAATATTGATATGAAACATTTTGACTCAGATGTGTTTCTTTCATGGTTAACAAGTCAGCAAATTTGACATGAATTTGCTAAATGTTTTAGTTGACCCAAATCTGCTCTTTTTTTTAAAAAAACACACAAAACATTTGTCTAAAACGGTTTCATGAATGCTCTAACATCAACCAGCTAAGTTAGGAATGTAATTGCAGAAGCTAACATTTGGGGTGTCATGTGGATTTTTGTGATAGACACCCCCATCTGATCTCACAACCTGCCCTAACCTGCAGGCCCCTCTGCCTCCCATATCCCGGGATCTGAGGTGTGTGGGATCTGAGTTACTATAGAGAATTCTTTCCTGGGTGTCTGGCTGGTGAGTCTTGCCCACATGCTCAGGGTTTAGTTGATCACCATATTTGGGGTTGGGAAGGAATTTTCCTCCAGGGCAGATTGGCAGAAGCCCTGGGGGGTTTTCGCCTTCCTCTGCAGCATGGGGCACAGATCACTTGCTGGAAGATTCTCTGCACCTTGAAGTCTTTAAACCATGAGTTGAGGACTTCAATGGCTCAGACACAGGGTTGATACAGGAGTGGGTGGGTGAGACAGAATCTGTGGGCTGCATTGTGCAGGAGGTCAGACTAGATGATCATATTGTTTCCTTCTGACCTTAAAGTCTATGATTCTATGCACCCATATACACTTGACTCAAAGCATGGCATTTAAGATCAAATACCCAGATGCAGTTTTTCCTCCAATCTCTTGAAAGGAGGAAATGTTTGTTCAATTTATCAACCAATATACATGAATATTTTGAAATGAATGACATGGGGGTAGTCTTCCCAGAGGGATAAAGGGCAAACATCAGAGGAATGACCATGCAAATCAAGGAGCAGATCCTGCAACTGACTCCATTTGGGCAGGCTCAGTTCAGGAGTCTACCTGCGTAGATGAGGTCTCAGGGTCTGTCTTTAACAGGGCAAATTATCTTGGGAAGCATGGACAATCAGTTATTGTTGAAAAGATTTTAGTTTCTTTCAGAAAAAAATAAAGCGAATAAATTTAACTGCAGTTTGACAATGTTAGGGCATATGGTTAGGGTACAAGTTCCTCTCATATGACCAACAACTATTTTAGAAATGTAGGTAAAAGCCAGCCTACTTTTTCAATTTCTATGACCAACAACAATATGCTCAAACTCCCACTATGCAAGTACATATAGATTGTAGGCTGTGCTAACAATATATGGCCAGCAGAGTGAGTGCAGCTTAGGGATGCCAATTACGGTGTCTGCTGTGTGTCCTCTCTAGGTCTGCACAAGAAGAAAAGGGACTACTGTCCTGATGTTCACAGCCCTCAGAATCTTGCTTATAGTTCTGATTCATGTGAAAAGTACCCATGTACCAAACAACAGTTTTTGATTGGTTGATCAGTTTACTTAACAATGGTTTGTGTGACTCTGTATTGATTTGTCAGTTGCCTACACACACACACACACACACAAAATACTGTTGCCAGTTCTTTGGAGCTTTCTGCTGGTCAGGTTACCACACCGTGATTCTGCTTGGTCAGCAGAGCTCTGGTGTCTGTCACCTTGCATCCTTAATAAAGATTTGTTAAATACTTGCCTGACTTCTGAGCAGTCAGTCCCCCGATTGACCAGGAAGATAGCAGGTGGAACCAGAGTGGATTTCCGCTACCCAGAGGGAAGGATAGGGTGGTAGCACCCAACACAGATCTTCCAGTCCCCTAAGGGCACTTTGTACTTTTCAACATCTGTAGTTAGCCAGGAGAGAACTTGCCATTGACAGAAAGCTCATAGAGGTGGTTCTCTCACCTGCCATGGCAGCCTCTCCCTGATCACTGATGAAAAGGGAAGGAGGGGAGAGGTTATGGAAGCACAGAACTTTGCTATATCCAGCCAGTGGAATAAGTTATTGCTGCTGTCTAGCAGCTCTAACTTACACCAGGGCCAGGTGACTGAGAACCAGGGAACCACAGTCAGCTCCTAGTTCAGTGCCATCTCCTCTCCATTGTGTCTGAGTAGAACTTAGGTAAGGTAAAGGGTATGCCACATTGTTTTTTGAAGATCCTAAACTTCCCAGAGTACCAAGAACTAAAAGGCATAATCTGCAAAACAGAGATCAACCGATGAAGTTCCAAGTGCCATATGACACATTTCAAATGGCAAATCACCAAGCTGGGATGACTTTAAGCAGCAAATTGTGAAAATCTTTTCAAGAGTTTCTAATGCCTCAAATGATCAAAAAGTTCCTCCCTCTCTTGAACAAGGGAAATTCCCCAGTTCCTCTTTGGAAGCAAGTATAATGGTACTCCTGAAAAAAAGATAAAAATCCAGAAGACTGTTGATTATACCACCTTTACTGTTAATTAGTTCAGACAATTAGATAGTGGCACGTGTATTAACAAACCAGGTTTCTCTCTAGCCCTACCATAATTAATGCCCACTGACCAATCTAGTTTTATCTCAGGGAGTAGCAAAAATCATAATATTTGGCAAATATTAAATATCATTTGTCATATTAAACAAATGAAAAACACCTGCCACTCTAGACACAGAGACAGAGACGTGCTTGAGAGGACTCTTTGGGACTACATGAATTACTAAAGAAATGTAAATTTCAGGCAACCATTTATAACTTCCATCAAACTGTTCTCTAATTCTCCACAAGGATTCTAGTACAGCAGCTAGTCTAGTCAACCCTGTTTTAGGGTCCATACAGGGTCTTTTGGGGTATGTGTGAATTTTGTATCTCAAGAATATTCTGTGTATGGTATCTCAAGACCAAACATTTGAAGACTTTGCCCAATGAGACATTATCACTGTTTAGCATTTTGAAATACTGGCATGTCATTCCACCATTGCCAGCTCCCTCCCTCCCATAATCAGTAAAAGCTTGCATGATTTAGGACATACAAAATCAAGGAAGAAGAGTTCTAAAACATTAAATTTTTGTATTTAACATTTGCAATATCAATAACAATATATCTTTTAATAATGGGGTAGATGAGGAAGTGGGTTGTAAGTATAGTCGATTTAATAGTGAACAAAAGAATAATAAACAATAATTTTAATAAAATACTTCCTTTTGGAATAATTATTTTTGGTGTTCTCTCTCACTCATACTACAAATGAGTGGCCTCTATTTGACTGGTTCCCAGTCATAGAGCTTCTCCTTAAAGTGTGGAACAAAGCAAGGGTATCCTTCTGTCATCTCTTTTGTTTACACTATCCACTAAACTACTTGTAAGAACTGTCAGAGACTCTCCAGAGATTCAGTCATCCATCATGAAGAACATAAAACTGCTCTTGTCATAGATGACATCCTGCAGTGTCTTACTCAAAAACAAGCTACTCTTAAACACTCTAAAAAGACTTAGAAGCCTTCTGTACAGTAGGTCAGATCCTTAACTTCAGTCTGTGCATGTCTGGTGCAGCTCAGGACTGGAGAATGCAAGTTGACTTTTAGCTACCTTTACACTTGGCTGAAGGTTAGACCCATAATGGCTAATTACACCTTGAATTAACCATTCCAGCAGCCAGCTATTGCCAGCAACAAGGGCTTCTCCAGCCATATCCTCTCCTCTAGACTCACCCTTTGGGCTGGAAGCTGTGAGTTATAGAAGTCACTTTGTGACTCTACCATATCTACAGAAGGGGAATTCTCAACAGCTTTTGAATTTGTGTTTAAGACTGTTTTGCACTACTAGAGCCCCAGAACTCAGAGTGGGACACAGGAATTCACCCTGTAACTTGTGTGTGTCCTTAGGCACCCATCCAAAAAGACAGTAATTAGTTTTCCCTGTTGCTGATACTCTGAAGAATGTAATAAATTGGGTGATATTCGTACTCCCATGGTCACTAATTTTAAATCTACTGAGTGTACCAACAAAGATCACATTACAGATGGGGCAATGTGAAATTTGAACCTTTTTTAATCTGCCAAAAAGAACATATTGGACCAACACCAACCAAAAAATACTTTCATAAACTACATGACACATAAAGAAACATCTTGGGACGTTACTAAATGATTAAATCAGTCCACTATCAATGTAGATTCCACAGAAAACCAAGTTCTGTGCAATCAATATTTTCATCAAGATTTCAGTAATATGTGGTATTTAGATTTATAAAGAAGGAACGTTTATTATTCAAAATTGTTCATTACTATGTTGAATATTAATTGTTTTCTGTGTATTTCTGTTATCTGATATAACATTCAGTGTTTCTGTTTCCCATGTAACTCTCCCATTTATTTTATCCTGAATGCAATGAAACAAAGTTCTAAAACCAGGAAAGGATCTCCTTTTGCAGCTGAGGAAAGTACACCCCCCACCCCTCAAGTTAATCCTACTAAAAGAAGGATTAACAATGGCATATCTCCTCAACCGATAACACAAAAGTAAAAGACATTTGAATATTCTAAAATGGGAATCCTGCCTTCTATGAACACATTTAATGCCTGGACATGGTATTTTGATGCTTTCACTCATGGCCATCCGCTACATTGCCAAACAATAAAATTTTAGTCAGGAACCAGGCATAATCCTACAAGGTCTTCCTCTTCTGCAAAAATCCTCTCTCCTCGCAGTTAATGAAGCATTGGAAAATATATGTCAGAATTGGAATACCTGAAAAATTGACCAAAATATGACATAAAAGAAAATGTCTTGCTGCCATTTAAGATGGGTTATATTGCAGTAAGCACTGTGGAAAAATAGAATCACCACTTTTGGTGACAATCATTGTAAACAGGAGCATACTACTAAGAAAGGGCACAAGTAGAATCTATGGTTGATAACAGCGCTGGAAAAGAAATGTAACTAACCTTTTATTCCAAAGGCTAAGTATATTCTTAACATTCTGCCCTCTCCATGCCAATGTGGTCACCAAAGTTTTTGTAGGAGTCCAGTAAATTTGGGTGCCCATTCTGAGGCACAGAGCCTGATTTTCAGAGGTGCTGAGTTTTCACAATTCTCATTTACTTCAGCTGGAGTTTTGGGTGCTTGGAAAATCAAGTCTTGTTTTTCTCAAATTACATACCAATATTAGTAAGAACTTTTGAAAACTTTGGCCATAGTGTCTACTGACTGACATCTATTCCTGACTCCTGATTTCATCACTAGTACTGGGTATGACCAGGTCTCAATCACACTAGTGCAGCTGAAAGTGCTGCCTGCAGCGTATAGAATAGGAAAGAAAATGGGGAAAGGAATGAGATTCAGGTACTCATCTATCTTCCCTGATCTGAGCAATTCTCTAACACCAATGGGTGTTGTTTTGTTCGATCACAATATGCCTTGGTGAATACATATCAGAGATGTTGACTTTTCCAAAGAAATGGGCAATGAATTAAAGAAGCATAAAAGTGACTGGCCTATAAAAGCAAAGATTGCACTTTTCATTTTTTGGAAAAGGAAACTAGGGTGGCCAGGTGGCCAGTTTTTGACAGAAAAGTCCGTTCGAAAAGGGGACCTGACAGTATCTGGTCAGATCTACTGACTGGACACCAAAAGTCTGATTAATGCAGACAGGGGAACACCAGGTCAACACCTGTGCCAGCCCCTACTCAGCCAGGGCTGCCTCCTGCTTGCATTGGCTGGCTGCAGCTCCACACCTCAGCTCCACAGGCGAGTCCCTCCCAACCCCATCAGAGGGGGGAAAAAAGGAGGAGAGGGGGTAAAAGCAGTGAGCAACGGGGGCTGGAGGGGGAAGAGGAGCAAATGGGGGACGTGGCCTCAAAAGAAGATGTGGGACAGGGGAGGTTCTGGCACTCCTGCTGTAGTGTCTGGTTTTTAAATATTACAAAGTTGGCAACCCTAAAGGCAATACTTGCTAAACTATCTGTTGACAACAAATGTAGATGTTAAGAATCAAAACAAAAAATATAAGGATATAAAACACAAAACACTTTTCAATAACCCACTTGAAAATTATTTTTTGTAGAGTTGCTCTCTAACCATTAACATTTATGTACCTTTTAAAAAAATACTATTTATTTATGAAGTATTAACAGGTTTACAAATCCTTGCCACTAAATAAAGCAATAATCATTTCAACTATAAGTTTTTTGATTAAAGAGAGAGCATATATATAGAATATAGTCACCAGATCTCTCTACTTAATAGGGTGCTAACATAGTGAAAAGTGATCATCATGATGACAATATCAATAATATATTATTTATAGTGATTGTATTAAATTGAGTGAAAACTCTGATTACACATATTTAACAGGCTACTGGGACAAAGGAAAGTCTATGAATTGTTAATATTCAGAAAATTTGACACATATGCTGGGTGTTTTATTGCAGGTACTTTGAATATTGAATAAAAGGTAACAACATATCTAAATATCTATTTGTCATGTATGTTGCAGAGCACGTAATTGGTGCATTATTTTTTTTCCATAACAACAACCTTCCATCTTTTTTGAACCATTCTTCTTTGATTGGATTATTTTCCTTTTTCCATGAGAAGCTATCGAGCAGCTACTAGTAGATGAGATATTTATTCTTCATTTCCTCTTGTGTGACTGTGTCTGTTAGAAAGCCCCATAAGTATTACAAAGGGATCATTTGGTAATAAACAGCGAATAATTTGTGGTATTTGGTTACAGATTGCATCTCAATACTCTAATGACTGGACACGTCCACCACAAATGCATAAAATCTTCTCTTTCTTCACAATTTCTCCAACATGGATCCTCATTCAGTCTGTAGCTATATATTTAACCTGACAGGTCTGAAGTAACATTGAAATATTCTCTGAAAGACATTTGATTTTATTGTGCTACAGACTGAGGTTGCTGGTCCTCTTTTCTAGATCAAACCCCAATTTGTCTGTTTAGGTCCTTTTCCTGGCATCTCACATGTGGACTTTTTTTGTTAGAAACATTGTCTACAAAGACTGATATAAATTAGTTAAACATTTTTTGTTTGTTTTCTAACTGACCAGATGCCATCGCTTCCATTGAAGTTAGCTTTCTCTATCAAACAGTTTTTCTAGAAAAATGAGAAACGTCATTCCTAACTTGAAAGTACTGGTACTATGAGAGAGTAGGCCAGTAAGTTTTGATCTCCAAATAAATTAGAAAATTTCTTTACTGAATAGCTGGACAACCATATGTATTCTATGGCTCTCACAGTCTTTAAAGTTCTCTTGTTAATGATTTGGGTTAAATTCTGGATTATTTGCAATAGCTACCACTAGTGAGGGAAAATAACTTCTCTCTAGTTCTAGCCCAAACTCATCACAGTAGCCTTTGCTAAAGGATGTGTATTCATTTCTAGTGTGTGTGTGTATGTTTTGTTTGTTTTTTAATCAATAGCCTAGCCATGTTAACACTGCCACAATTTTTTTGTTCACATTTAAGTACTTTTTATTGGTTAATTGAAGTTCATTGCCTTTCTGAATACTGTTTTATAGTGCCTTCTTTAATGCAGTGAACATCTAATATTTAAACTCTTATAAAGCGTTGTTGGCTACTAGGAATCAAAACAGATTCCCTTTACACCTGACTCATGTACATACAGATTTACGGCATGATTCTCCACTGAGTTGCCCCTGGTGTAGCCATTCACAAACCGAGAACAAATCTGTATAAACTGAGTGCAAAAGGCATTTTGATTTTGTAGAGTTTTGCTCTCACTTTGCTCAGGTGTACACAAGTGGCAAGGTGTTGGAGAATAAGGGCCTTAACATTGATCTATGTGTTTTAGCTGGAGTTGCAAAAATATAAGACATATAAAAGGATACTGAAAATGTAAATAAAATCTTTTAAAATGGGGAGCTGACACCATTACAGTGTCATTCAGAAACAAGCTTGGCTTACGAAGTGGATATTTGAGATAACTGGAGGGGCTACTGACTTTGTATGAAAAGTCCTTTTAGAAATAATAGACAGTAGTTGACATCAAAATCTTTGGGTCTCTAAGTAAGTCTAATCCCATTGCATACCCACCAGGACGAGTGCCCGAGATAGAATGCTCCTGGAAGCATATGTTTGAGCACAGAATACAGAGAAAAGGAGGGCTAATATGTATTTGGGAAGGAGCTAAATACAAAGGGCCAGTGGAATTATGCTACAAATGAATTTCGGACAGAGCTTTCCAAACAGAGAAAGTGACCTTTACAAGTCAATTTGTGCAGGGAAAAAACATCTGGACTCTGCTGGAAGAAAGACATGCAGAGTATCATCAAAGAGGACTATGGTGAGAAAATCCTTGCCTGCTCTCCTGGTTCTGCAAGCTTGAACTGTGCTGCTTTTGCTACTAAAACTCATTTCTATTCAGAAACATCTGCAAAAATTATACATTTGTAAATAAAAGTAGACTAGGATAATAATCCTGTTTTGGCTGCCCATTCATTATCTCACCAAAAAGTAACAACCCGCTTCTCAGATCCCCCCGGTGGCTGCATATGCAGCACCATGACAGTACACAAAGTGGCTCTTTCCCAAGCACATGTTGCAACTGTTGCTTGTAAAAAATAGGAATTTGATTGAGAAGTTGCGGGCAGTACTTAACACCCAAAGTAGTGAAAAGGATGGTGCAAATGTATTTTATGAAACCATAATATGTATCATATGTCAGTCTGAATGAAGATATGGACTTCCTCTATAGAACTATAAAAGTTAGAGAGGGAAAAGGCCTATTCAGCTATCCAGGCTATCTCCTAAAAATAATTAAAAATAGAATATATAGAATATATAGAATAGATATATGGATCCCTCCAGCCCTAAGTATACTAACGTGAACATATTTTTGAAATATTCTATTTTAAAATATTTTTAGGAGATAGTCTGGATAGCTGAATATATATATATTATATATATATATATATATAGAAATTGTGAGCAGTTTACAAGTTATAGGACAAAATAATGGAGCGTCTATGTGTAGAATAACAAGAGTGTATTTTCCAGTTCTGGGGGCTTTGTGTACCCATTGCAAAGCTTTTCATTTAACAATTAAAAAGCAAGATGTCAGACATGTGAACACATTTAAAGAGATGAAAAATGGGAAACACCTTATTCTTAATATCGTGATACCCCATTAGGACAAGCAGGAAGTGTCAAACTGACCATTCTTTTTCACTCTCACACAGAATGTGCTATTATATAGAAGTATATTAGACACACAGCCACTCCAGTTTAAGAAAATACTGCATTTCCCAGAAGGTCAGACATGTATAATGTGATCCTATTGTTTTTTTCAATCTTACATGGATTTGGAAGTTCACTTTGGAACATTCCAAAAGTCTGTATTGCTTTTTTATCCAGACTTTGTCAGAGTGTCCTGAACTTGCAAGAAACCGAATGACAGTCTTAAAAGAAAAGACTTTCACAAATGATTTCCAGTGACACCTGAATTCTGACTTGTAAGAGATTCTTACATTGCAAAGGAAGTCTTACCTGCTCTATTTCAGCATTTCTGCTTCTGCCTTGCTGGACCCATGAAGTTAAGAAATGGATTAAAATAAATATAAAATAATTTAATCAGAAGTCCTCCAGACTTATTAAGTTTTCAAATATTTTGGGCTGAAATTTGAAAGAAGTTTCAGCTCAGTTCTTATCTGAGCTTACTGGCCACTCTTTATTTATGTAACCTTAATTATAGCTGAACAGCAATGTAAACAAACAAACAAACAAATTTTGCCAATGGCATTCTTCCACTAAACTACATGTATACGAAAATGTTGTAGCTTTAGACTCAAAATGCTATAGCTTTATATACTTTTAATAGGGGCTCATCTACATAGGACCAGGATAACTACAGACCAGTCAGCCTAATTTTGATACCTGAAAACATATTAGGAAAAAATGTAAGCACCTAGAGGATAATAGGTCTAGGTTTACCAGGTCCTGCCTCAGTACAAGTGGGCTGGACTTGATGACGTTTCATGATCCATCTTTCTAGCCCTATATTTCTATGATTATATATAGAGAGAGAGAGAGAGAGAGAGAGAGTACATGTATGGCCTCTGTTATTGTAGTATGTGAGAGTGTCTGTCACAAGATGACATTGACCCTTTATGAGAGAGCAGAGCAAGTGCACCTGTGCCTCATGAGCTGACCCAGATTAGGCTTTAAAAGAGGACACCTGCACCTGGGGCAGAGAGAGACCTGGTGAGTCAGAGTTAGGAAGTTGCAGGAAGCAAGACTGCCAGAGTCCCAAGGGAGGAGAAGCAGTGAGAACCTGACACAAACTGTTCTGAAAATGGGGCCTCCAGGAAGAAAGCAGGACTGCCAGAGTCCTTGAGGGCTTCTGCAACCTAAAAGTTAAAGGAAAAATATCTTCTGGGGTGAGCTGAATAACAGTTTTTGTTTGCTTTGCTGATGTTTGAGAAATAAAACTGCCTAACAGAGACTGTGGACATGATAGTCAGTCCTTTGCAAGCAAGGGAGAAGCCCTGCTTGGTTACAGACTCATATTTATGAGTGTATTGATCCATACATTTCTCTTGTGAGGTAAGAAAGTGTTATTATCCCCATTTACAGATGGGGAATAATTAATCTAAGTGACATGCCCAATGCAATACAAGAACTCGTTAACAAGGCAAGGAATTGAAGCTGGGTCTAATGAGTTCTAGAGTGGCACTGTAACCACTGGACAACCTTCTTCTCTTCATTAGGAATGTATCTTTCCAACTGAATTAGCATGATTCTTAGAATCAAGTTTTCCATGAGAATACTCATGATTATTTATTATTTGCTGCCCACAAATATTCTGGAATACATGTTTAAATTAATTCCTTCAGTGAATATTTAAAGCAGTAAACTTGTTTACTTGATTATTAGTAGAAAGTGAGCACAAAAGGAGGCACAAACATAATCAAATCAAATCCTTTAAAAAAAAACAAAACAGATCTATATTTATGATTAATTTGTGCAGTATTCACTCAGCTCCAATTCTCTGGCTGCAAAAACCTGGGGAAAAAAAAAGTTTTTCTCCTTGGTTTGCACAGTCTTACATAGGGTTCTATGGTGCAAAAGATTAACAGATTTTTGTCACTGAATGTATATCAAGCAGTCACAAAAAGTAAACAAAAAGTGCAGAGTAAACACAAATTTTGCCTCTGTCAATATATATTCTGATTTGAACATTCAATAAGGAAAGCAGCAAAAATCAGAAGCATGCATGGTGCAATCTTAATGAAAAGACAGTTTAGCTTACACCCTTTAACAGGGACATGGGTTCCTGTTAATCTATTTCTAACAAGTGTTGAAAAACACAGAGAACTTGCCCAGATCCTAGCTCTAGACAGACAGGAGGAATAGTTGTGGGGAAAAAAAATCAAAGAAAAATTTCTTCTGAAGTGCCCCACGCCTCCACTGTCAACACACTTTGCTAATTAACATTTACCATGTGTGTGTATGTGTTTCACACCACATCCTCTGCAAACTCTTCAAACAGCTTTTAATGAATCCTGCAGTCTGCACTGATACACTATGGCTTTCTTTGTATTTCTAGCAAGAGCTAAAAAAAGAAAATTACAACAGAGCAAAATGTAAGGTGTGTTAACATAAGTTATTTTCAGAATTGCCATTTCAATTATTAACAGTCTATAGTTGTGTAGACTTCAAAGAATACTTGCATGAGCAAAGAATGCTTTTTTCCCAGTATCAGCAATGTTAGTGGTGAATAAATCAGCTGATCCGAGCCACTGTTATAAATGAAAATGGTATTTAGGTTGGGACGTGCACAAGGCTCTGAGATACCCAGCAACCTACATTAGCTGAATTAAGTTTTCCATTAGTCTCAGTAGACATTGCGAGCACTGTGTTATTTTTATCTTTAGAATCATGGAAGATTAGGATTGGAAGAGATCCCAGGAAGTCATCTAGTCCAACCCTCTGTTCAAAGCAGGACCAATCACCAACTAAATCATCCCTGCCAGGGATTTGTCAAGCCAGGCCTTAAAAACCTCTAAGGATGAAGATTCCACCACCTCCCTAGGTAAATGGTGTTTCCTAATATCCACCCTAGACTTCCCCCACTGCAACTTGAGACCATTGCTTCTTGTTCTGTCATCTGCCACTACTGAGAACAGCTGAACTCCATCCTCTTTGGAACTCGCCTACAAGTAATTGAAGGCTGCTATCAAATCCCCCTCATTCTTCTCTATTGCAGACTAAAAAATCCCAGTTCCCTCAGCCTCTCCTCGTAAGTCATGGGCTCCAGCCCCCTGATCATTTTCATTGACCTTCGCTGGACTCTCTCCAATTTGTCCACATCCTTTCTGTAGTGGGGGGCCCAAAACTGGATGCAGTACTCCAGATGTGGCCTCACCAGTGCCAAATAGAGGGGAATAATCACTTCCCTCAATCTGCTGGCAATGTTCCTACTAATGCTTTGTGTTACATTGTTTTACACTCCTACTTTGTGTTACAGTGGGGAGAGAAACAAAAACAAAGCAATGGAAGACTTCTGGATTTGTCAGTCTTGTGTCCATTTCTTTATACATCTGTCTACAGAGACGTATGATCTGCAGTGTAAAGTATTCTAAATAAACTCATCCATTGTAGGGAATGAAAGGGGTGTTTGCTTCCATTAAGAAAGGTTATAGTAATGTTTACCATTATTTCCTACCATTCATACCAGCAGTAATTTCACAGCAGGTTTTTACTATAAAAGTTTGAGCCCAGCTGTGAAAATGTTCTCTCAAATTTACATCTTTTATTTATTCTGCTTTAGATTAAAACGTGTGAGCGCGCGCGCGTGCACACACACAATCTAAAACTATCAGAGGGGTAGCCGTGTTAGTCTGGATCTGTAAAAAAACAACAAGCATCCTGTGGCACCTTAAAGACTAACAGATGTAGTGGAGCATAGGCTTTCGCATGCATCTGACGAAGTGGGTATTCACCTACGAAAGCTTATGTTCCAATACATCTGTTAGTCTTTAAGGTGCCACAGGATTCTTTGTTGCTTAACCTAAAACTAGTAGAATCTTAAGATAAAATCTAAATTTAGTAGAACCTCACTAGTTCACAGGGCTGGTGCAACAATTTAGGTGATCTAGGTGGTCACTTAGGGCACTGGGATTTGGGGGGCGCCATTTTCTTCGGCAGTGACTGTGGCGGCCGCATCTTCAGCCGCCCTGGTCACTGCTGGCATTTAGGCAGAGGGAGCTGAGGCAGGGGAGCGTGGGGAGGGCCACCTGTAGCAAGTAAGGGGAGGGCACGCAGGGGAACTCCCTGCCCCACCTTACCCCTGCCCCACTTCCCCTCCTAGCATGCCATAGCTGCTTCACTTCTCCCGCCTACCAAGCTTGCAGCACCTAAGCTGATTGGCGCCGCAAGCCTGGGAGTTGGGAGAAGCCACGGCGTGCTTGAAGAGGAGGCAGGACAGAGGTGAGCTGCTTCACTTCTCCCACCTCCTAGGCTTGCGGCACCAATTAGCTTAGTCTGCAAGGGGGGCGCCTCATGGCAGAGAGTGGGAGCTGCTGTGGGGGGGGGGGCTCAAGGCAGGGGTGTGTGGGGGGCAGAAGGTGGAAGTTTTGCCTAGGGCGCGAAACATCCTTGCACCAGCCCTGCTAGTTCACTGGTTCCCTGCAGGAGGAGGTGGACATGAATGGGAACCTGAACAAAGTTCCTACCACGGGTGGGTGGGGGAGGGGAGAAAAGACTGGCCTTTGCCCCTTCCTCAAGAAATATCTGAGTTGGCATCACTGCCAGCTAACTTTCCTTCAGGAACATCTTTGCCAAATGTATTTTCGAAAACCACTTGATCCAATTTGACATGTTTTGATGCTGCATTGTATTAATAAGCAAATGACAAAAAACAAACGAACAAACAAAAAAAACACTACAATTTTGGTCCAGACTAGTTTGCCAGAAAGCATAGAATGATATCCTTCTACTTCTAAAAATTATGTTAAGTTATGCTTATTTATTCTTTCATAACCTTTGATCATTAATTAAGTTTTTTGCACACCTTGTTTCTTTGAAGAAACGTCTATCTACTTACATAAGATACATAATCCGTTTCTGGACATATGCCTTTCAGACACATCACCTCCTTTGCTTTGATATATAACAAGATGTCAAAACCCGTTTCCACTCTCACTTTCCATTACGCACCTGCTCTGGGGACATTGATTTAATTGAAACCCAACTTACACCAGGTGTTTCTATCACAATCAGTGTAGTTTTTATGTATTTTACATTTTAAGGTGTTCAAAGTCCTTCACAGGGAAACAGCACTATGCATTTATTTGGCCAGATTTCAGTCCACCACTAATGAACCTTTTTGTTGCGTATGGGACCTTAAAATTACCTTAATAGGAAGCTGAGAATTCTGTGCTGTGGGGGAATCCAGGTCTACAGTAAGGTCAGCAGAGTGCCTTTGTGCCAATCTCTCCTGGCCCTCCAGCATAGGTCCTTCACAGGAGTGAGTATTTTGGAAGCTGCAATTCAGCAATCCTCACTAGTATAATAGCCCCTCAACACCATTACAAGCTTACACAAGTTAAAAGCTGCCCTTGGACTGGTCTAATTTAGGTCCTGTCAGGCCTGGAGACAGCCTCTGTCTGGAGACTGAATGGTGGCTTAGGACATATTTGCTTTTCTCAGCTGCATCTGCATCAACTATAACATAGCTGAGGATTTTGTCATTGATATTTTAATACATTATTTTTAACAATCATTTCTTGGTTTATTTTTAATACATAGTTTATTTGCTGGTAATGTATTTTTAGGACTTGTCTTGAAAAGTGTTGAGCTTCATACAGAGAGAGAGAGAGAGAGAGAAGAAAAACACAGGCCAAAACCATAATATATATTCTAATGTGACTTTAAAGCTGTGGTTGAATATTCCAGGAAGTCACATCAAACACCTACAAAAGGTCAAAGGAAACTGAAATTGCTGAGAGAGTGAAAATCAACACTAATTACTTAGCTTATATAGTACTTAAATCCATTTTACAAAATTCATAGCATGGTTAGGAAATGCTACCTTCTTTCCTCTTCACACCATCTCAGATCCCCCTGTGGGACTGGTTTGCCCAAATAACTAAAAATAAATGCTATAAATGAATTGTCAAAATAAGGTGCTAAGATTTAACTGCCTGTCTCCCATTAACATTAAAGAGAGTCACGTGGCTAAAGTCCTTCAGAAGGCTTTGAAAATTTACCCCTTTTTAAAGAATTCCCTAAATAGATCATAAATGCTGAAGTTCATGATTAGAGGAGCACATAACAAAGGTATAGTTGTATTCCACTGTTCTATATTACTCTTCCACCTATTCAGCAATGATGTGCACAATGTCACACTACTTGAACAGCCATGGAACTTTGGTTTCTTTCTTGCTTTCTAGACACCAGGTAATAATCTGGCTTTATAACTGTGCTCCCTAATGTTCCCTGTCTTTTAAACTTCCTTGCTAGTTTTTATTTGTTTCTGTGTATTTTTTTATTTATATTATTCCCATGTTCAGAATATGTCCCTTTTAACACTGTGGTATTTAAATACTGCCACATACCACATGCATATTTAGATGAAGTACAGAAAAAAACCCATCACTATGTCTTAAGTCAACCTTCTGACTGGCCACACACATCCAAGTAGGATTATGAGGAACAGTGATGACCCATTTATGGATTTATAGGTATAACAGGGCATTATCATCTAGCTTAACCTGCTGCATAGCACAGGCCAAAGAATTTCACCCACTAATTCTGACATCAAGTCCAGTAATGTGTGGTGGAACTGTAACATATTTTTTAGAAAGGCATCTAATCCTGATTTAAAGACATCAAGTGACACAATCTACCATATCCCTTGGTAATCAGTTCAAGTGGTTATTTACCTTGATGGTACCTTTGCTAGCTGCAACTTCTCTATTGGATTTTTTTTTATTTTTATTATTTTTTTTGTCTCTTTCTGAATTTGCACCTAATTCTGGTACACTTACACTGAGAAGTCCCACTGAACTTAGTAGCAGAATCTAACCATTTGTTTCTAGCCTATTTTATTCAGAATTCAGTTTAAATCTATTTTCATTTAGATTAATAAAGGGCACATTAAAAGATGACACTTCAGTGAATTGTTTTATAATTTAAAGAATTGTAAATGGCAAGATGAAACTGAACTATTAAATTTTAAATTACAGAGGCTGAGCTTTAGTTCCCTACAGAAAAGTCTATCTATATTTGTGAATATTGATTACCACTGAATTTGGATTATGGTGATATTTTTTTCCCCTTTGGCTCATACAATCTCATTTCCTTGATTAAAACTATCTGTTTTCCTTCTTTAAAAGCCAATCATAGTTAATACTAGATTTTATGGACTGGGGCCAATTCTAAATTGTTATTTAAAATGATGTTTATTGCCTTGAACTGATGCAATGGAAAATCATTCCCCACAAAAATCAATCAATCAATCAATCAGTCCCAACCAGCTCTTTTTCTGAACAAGTAACCTCAGGTAAAGGCAGCAGTTCAGAATGACATGGTTCCATTACTGCCTCAATGGGTCTCTTTCTCAATGGTCCTCCTGTCAGAGGAGACAACATATTAAGGAAGATTAGAGAGGCATCAGGGACTGGGACAAACCGCAGGCAGACCCAATCACTACCAGGATAATCTGTTTCTGGATAAGCAAGCCCTAAATACATCTTGGGGAACACATAAAGTAATAATGCATCTCAAACAGGAAGTGGTTTTGATTATGATTCTCGATATTTGAGTAAAAGACTGATCAAGGTCCTGCTCCCACTTCCACTGACTTCAATTGGGCAGGATCAAATTCTCTGCTGATTGACAGAGGAGGCTGCACCATAGAATGAATCCTCCAGGAAGTGAAGAAATGCCGCACTCTCTGTTCACTCAAGATGCAGTCTTTGCTTTCCTGGGACACTTCCTGATGGAAGAAGAAACAAAGCTGCCCAGGATAGGGCAGTAGCAGGCTGCAGCTACATAGAGCAGTAGAAAGCTTGTTATCTCATTGCTGCACATAGTTTCTGTGCATAATAAAGGATTTATCTTGACACTGGTCTGCTCTTCTGTAAGATATGACACGGTACGAAGAATGGCAGGCACAGCGTGCTGGAAGACCAGTCAGAGCGGTAACACTGAAATGGCTGCTACAGAGCCAATCCTACTAAACTATGCTCTTCTGAGCTCTGAGAATCAGGGAAAATGCTGAATGTGCCAATAAAATGTTCAAACAGCAATTTGAACTGTATAACAAAAGCCACAGTTGAAAATAAACTGGAAGATGAACAGAAATTACCCTGCTCTTAACAGTGGCAGGCACAAATACAACTAGATGTATATCATGCATTCTATGTAGATGGTGGTGGGGAAAGAGAGGAAAACTTTGGAGAAAAAGAAAATTTTTGACAATCGTGTCTCTGGAAAAAAAAATATTTATGAAAGACCTATGTTCAAGATGAGAACATGGAATGTAGGGGAAACAGAGGAGTTTGTTACACTGAAAAAAAAAATCAGTCTTGTGAATATGAAATGTTAACAGACTCTCTCATTAAAAAAAAACAAAAAACAGGTTGTGCTAATGTGTCCATGAATGAATATTAAGGAAATGCCCATGAATGATTACTAAGGAAAAGGGATCTGACACTACATATGGCAATATGTATATGCCAAGTAGCAGAACATAATGAAACACAGATAGAAATCCTAGGGAAGGCACAGAGCACAACTCTGAGTACTACAGCTGAGACAGCAAGGGAAAAGTTCACAGAAATTAAATTGGCAAGGACAGAAACATGGAAAGCAGGAAACAATGCCAGTGATGTGGCAACCAACATGAGTAAAGGAAATACCCAGCATTCAAGTGAATGTGTAAAAATTGTAAAAAGGCCAATCATTATGCAAAGAAAGCAGTAAAGTGAATGTATTAATGCAGAAGGGGATTCCCCCCCCCAAGTGAAGCGGAAGAGCTATTATTAAGCATAACAATGGAGGAGGCTGAAAACTCAGAAGAATGGCTAATTAAAATATGCACAAATGGCACTTATGTGACACGCATGATAGACACTGGGGCATAAGTAAATATAACAAGAGAAACTGGAATAAAGAGATAAGTGGAGTACTTAAAAGTGGAAGAATCTAAAGTGTCTGTGAAAGACCATAATGGAAGAACAATTGAAGTGTTGGGAAAGTGTACACTGAAGCAAGCAACCAGGCTTGGGCCTACACATGTGTGAGGTGCTTAGTCTTGTTAAGAGGATGTATTATCATAGAGCAGGGGTCAGCCACCTTTGTCACGTGGCCCATCAGAGTAATCCGATGGTGGGCTGCGAGACATTTTGTTTACATTGACCATCCACAGGCATGGCCCCCGCAGCTCCCAGTGATCATGGTCCCAGTGCGGTAGGACTTCCTTTGAATATCAGGAATTACTAAGGAGAGTACTGGAAATTGTGACAGCTAAAACCCTTAAACTGAACAAGGCCAAATATCAATTTCAAACAGAAATAACATAGTTGGGAGAGAGATTGACCTCCAAGGGAATCTTGCCTGATGAATCAAAGATTCAAGTGACACTCAACATGCTGAGACTTTAAGATAAACAGGGAATTCCAAAGGCTGCAGGCATGTTGAATTATGTCAGCAAATTCATACATAACCATATAACTCATCTAAGGCACCTCTTCCACAAGCTCATTCAATGGCCTTGGATGCCAAAGCATGTAAGAGATTTCAGTCATTTAAGGCACCTTTTGATACCAGCTTCAGTGCTGCAATTTTTGTATCCATTGAAAGACAAACTCTCCACAAATACCTTGAAAGGAGGGCTGGGAGCAATACTATTACAGTGTCATGGAACTAACTGTTTGCCACTCTCGTATACAACTAGGGCTATAACAGCCAAAGAGAAGACGTACACACAAATTGAAAGAGATAGTAGGTCTGGTGTAAGGATGTATAAGATTTCACAAATTTCTCCGTGGATGTAGCTTCAGAGCAGAAACTGGTCATAAACCACTAACTGCAATACACAAATAAGGACTTTGAGAAGTACCACCAGGGATATAGTAACTACTTTTGAAAACACAGAAATATGATGTGACCCTGGAGGTCCAACCTGGATACCACTTAGTAATAGCGGACTCTCTCTCAAGAAACATGCTCCATCTGACAATACACGGCCTGATGATGTGGAACAAGCAGTAAAAAATACATGTGAATATTATCAAAGTGTTACATACTGTATCTCCTCGCATATGAAATAAACTGAGGACAGAAACAGCTAAAGATGAAATGCAGAAAACAGTGATACAAGTGATAAGCAAAGGAGAAAATAAAACAAAACAAAAAATACTCCCCACCTGCGTATTCACACCATAAATATAAAGTTTCAGTGATCTCAGGAGTCCTTCTGAAAGGAACACATATTGTGATCCCCACAGTAATGAAAGAACAATGTTAGAATAATAAACAAAAGGCACCTGAGAATGACGGTCAAAAAGGAAAGCTAGAGAAGCTGTATTCTGGCCATAGATGAATAGTGACATCAAAGAAATGGTGAGCAGGTGTGGAACATTTCAGAAATACAGAAATTCCCAGCAGAAAGAACCAGTGTTACTACACAAATAACTTGCAGTTCCACAGGACAAAGCTGGAATTGATGTATTCAGTTTGGGGAGACATAATCACCTGGTTATAATGGACTACTTAAGCAATTTCCCAAAAGTAGTCACACTGGAGGATTCTGATGGATTCTCTGAGACTTTTTCCCCCTCAGTTTCCTAAGAACTCAGTCTGACTGCAGATTTCATCATTCCTGTATTTTTTTTATTATACATCAAAGCTATGCTGAGCTGATGAGATTCAAGCATGGGGTGGGGGTCAGAGGGATTGGGATTGGCTTGGTTATTCTGTAGGAACCAATCCCTGTACAGCATGATGTTATACACTGTCCATACACAACCTACTCTGCCTCATTTTGAGTTCCAGGTTTATCTTGTCCATTGTAAATGGTTCCTGGCATCTTCCTCCTTATTTTAGCTAGTACATATATTCTGTTTCCAGCCTGATGATCCATTTATCTCCCTAATCCTGTTTCCCAAGAAATGAGACCTCAAACATGTGTGCTTACTCATATCAAACCAAACCTACAGATGCCACAACAGTAAAATTTGTCAGAAACATGCAATCTGTATTTGTGTTGTCATGGAATTCAAGAAAAGTAATAACTGACAGTAGATCACCGTTCAAGAATAAGGAATTCCTGAACTTTACTAAAATGCACTATTTTCATCATGAACATCTAGTCACAAATATTGTCAAACCCGTGGATTAGCTGAATATGGAAAATGTATAGTGAAGAACTTGCTCAAAAAGCAATTGATGCAAGACAAGATCCATTGTTAGTAGTACTCAAATATAGAGCTACATTGCTGCAATGTGGAAAGTCACCTGCTGAATTCCTCTATAATAGATCTATGAAGGATTACTAAGCAGCCTGTGACAATGAGGAAAAGACTGGGAAAGTACAATTAGACAAAATATTGCAATAAAGGAGCATGACAACTTCCATAGTTCAATAAACAAAGCCCCGACAAGAATTTGGCAGGATATAGACACTAGCCAGTGAAAGCCACCGAGGTCAAAGAAGAATCACCTTTCTTATACTTAGTGACCATAGATGAAGGTAAAATATTGCTAAGAAATCATCATAATCTGCTCAAGATAGTTGAAACCTTGGCCAAGACAACTGAAGTAAGACCAGATATACAAGTTGAAAAAAATTCAGAGTGACCCTGTTACTGACCGTGAGACTGAACTATTACAGGCAAAGATTTTCCCAAAGAGGGGCTGCAATACAGCAGTTCAGACAAATAGCTGAAATATCACAAAAGACTGAGCAAGTTATGCTAGGGTTGTGTTTCAAGCAGCCCAAAGAATTAATTCCATTACAGTATTTGTAATAGTTTGATAGTATAGTTTAAGTTCAGTAAGTCATTTTTAAAAAAAGATCCAAAAATGCCACACTTCCTGTGTACTCTTCATGCAGTCTTTAGTTTTCTGGGGAAACTTCCTACGGGGACAGAAAGAAATAAGTGCAGGAGAGGGCAGTTGCAGGCTAAAGCTATGCTTGTTACCTCATTGTTACGAACAGGAACTATGTACAGCAAAGAATGTATCTTGAAACTGGTCTGCTTGTCAGTAAGATATTACAGAGGCACGATCTAGTAAGAGTGTCATTCAGTCAGTACCCAAGCACCTGATAGCAGTATAGGATTGGAAGAACCTTTCAGAACACGATGGCTCAAATGTTTGAATGAGTGGATCCAGCTATTTCTTCAATCGCTGACTTTAAACTTATTCCCCTGGTGTTTACTTCCATTTGTTACAAAATAATTCAATAGAAGAGTCTTTTCTTTTCAAATCTTCCAGACTTGCTACTTTCTTCACAGTCCACTCTTGTAGAAAAGTTATTGTTAGAAGCTTATTCACAAGGGAGGAGGAGGACAATGAAGAGGATATTAATAAATGAAGGACATTATTCTTTATAATCTGGTGTCACAGAGACTGCCTAGCACAATGATGTCCTGATCTTGGCTGGACATCATTGGCTTACACATAGTAAGACCCAATCACTGCCCACAAGACCCTACAATCTAAATGAACTAGGAGAAAGGAAGTATGGTCCTCATTTTACTGTTAAACTGAGGCAAAGAGATTAAGTGAGTTGCTCAAGGTAACACAGGGACTTTGTGGCTGAGCTGGGGACTGAATTCAGATCTCCTGAGTCCCACCACAGTGCCTCAGTAACAAGATGATTCTTCCATAGGCACCCACTTCTGCACCCACTGGTGGGTGCTCGACCCCCCCCCACCCCTGGCCCTGCCCAAGAAGAACGTATGGTCGCTCATGGACTGTGAAACGAGGCAAAGAGATTACGTGAGTTTGCTCAAAGGAACACAGGGATTTTGTGGCGAGTCTGGGACTGAATTCAGATCTCCTGAAGTCCCACCCGGACAGTGCCTCAGAACAAGAATTCTTCCATAGCCACCCACTCTCTGCACTCCACTGGTGGGTGCTCGGCCTAGAACCTAGACATGTGCTGGACCACCCGGTATTTCGATTACTTGCCCCACCCATTCCATTTGGTGCAGCTCATTATTTAATTATTGAGTGTGCATTGCCCTGCCACCAACCCCACCGTTCTTGCCCCCGTCCCGCTCATCCGTCGTTGGCTCAGGTCGCCCTAAAAACCCCATGCCCATTCCAACCCTTTCCCCAAAGTCACTGCCCCAACTCCACCCCCTCCCTGCCCCTATTCCTACTTCTTCCCCAAATTCTTGCATCTTCCCCGCCTCCTTCCCTGAGCACGCCACATTCTCGCTCCTCCCTGTCCCATCCAGCATGCTGCCAAACAGTTTGGTGGCAGCAAGGTGGGAAGCACTGGGAGGTAGGTGGAGGAGTAGGGACACGGCACGATCAGGGCAGGAGGCAGAGGAGGAGGTGGGGGATGGAGTGCGGGAGGGAAGTTTGGCTGCCAGTGAGTGCACCAGCCCCGGAGCACCCATAGCGTTGCACCTGTGCATTCTTCCAGCCTGTGCATGAGTTCTCATGTATTCTACAAGTGATTCATTTTATTTTTCTACTTTAAATGACACAGTAGTACACAGACAGTCACAATTACCTATTATCCAACTGGATAGAGTAAAATTTCAAAAGCTTTGAAACCATGAAATCCCATTTCCATGGATTCCTGAGTTCCTCACTTCTCCATGGGTTTATGTGAATTTGTTATACATTTTAAGTGTTTTCTCTGTAGTTTCTTTACATGATATTTAAGGAAGTTTTATCAAGATTTCTTGCAATGAAAAACTACAAACTAACAACTGCTAAACATGAAAATATGTGTGTGTGTGTGTATATATATATATATACACACACACACGTATATATATATATATACACACACACACGTATATATATATACACGTATATATATATATATACACACACACACGTACTTTGAAAATGTACCATGAAGCATGTAGAGAATTCAACTTTATACAAAAGTCCCTACTGCATTTGGTACTGTGATAACAGTGTTCTAAATAGAACAATCATGCCTGTGTAGCTACCAGTACTCTTATTAACTTTTGGAAATTTTCCACAATCAGACTTTAGCTGAGTCCTATATGTTGGCTAAAGTATTATGCAGTACTCACAAAATAAGTGATGAAATACAAAAATACAGATTTTCAAATTGTAGTGGCTCTAACTATTTTAACACTGATGATAATCTAATGTATTATATGTGGGTCTTTAAGAGAGAAATAGTTTTCCCATCCCATGAAAAATTTTGAGATTTTGAAAATTTCCCCACATAGAATTGTGACTAATTGTTGAAATTTCAAAAATTGTCTTGAACCAAAAATCACGGGAGAGGGTGAGGTTAAGTTCAGGTCAATCAAAAAGTTTTGTTTCAATAATTTTGAAATGTTTTGTTTTGAGTTTAATCTTTTTTATTTTTAACTATAAAATTAACTCAAAATAAAAAAGTAATTTTGAACCCCAAACCAGAACTTTTCATTTAGAACAGATAAAAATGGGACATTTCAATAATTTCAAAGCTTTGCATTTTTTTTCTCTTTTTTTTGAACAGGAAATTTTTTGAAACTGATCCTTTCCTGCTAAAAGCTTTGGTTTTCACAAACTGCCAGTGAATAAATGTTTCATCCAATAATTCCTGAGCAGCTCTAGTTCATAGTAACTAGGTCAGTTTAAACCTGCCAGGATTAGAGATACTAGCTTTGTCACCAGTAAAGCATTTGAGCTTCTAACTTGTGGAAAAATATTTGAGCTATTGTTTTCAAATAATTCCACTCATGGTACAAATTTTAGTACCTTTAAAAGCAGGAAGAGTTCCTTATTTCTATCTGTCAAACTGCAGTATTTGACATCGCATATTATTGAAAAAATCCAGGTGCAGGGGAGGCTCTACGGGGACCTAAGGACTGGGGAAGTAATAGTTGTTTTTCGGTCATTTAAATAGAAGAAATGGGCATGAAAAATGTAGTCAGGAAACTATTACCTGAATCTTTATTGACTAATGCATTTAAAATGAAAATTATACTTGAAACTGTTACATCCAGAACAACCAAGTTTCTAAGTAACTTTGGAAGTCTTGCTCATTAATACCATTGATATAAAGATCTTAAGATACATCATGCTAGCAATTTCAGAGGCTACAGCAGAGCTCTTCAGCAGCCCCATTAAGCTGACTATGGAGCAGCATATAGGAGTACATCAGTCACAGGAGACACTATGCATTCTTATTCCTATTTATTATTTATAGCGTGGTAGTACCCACAGAACACCGATCAGGGATCAAGGCTCAATGCAATAGATGTTGTGCATACATATAATGAAAACGCACCCCTGCCTCAAAGAGTTTAGAATCTAAGCATTCTGTTTTCCTGACCAAAAATGTTAAAAGCCTAAAGCAGGAAAAAGAGGGGAGGGTTGTAGAACAGCAAGGAGAAATGTCAAAAGTTAAATAAATAAATAAATCATGCAACAAGCCAAACACGTTTTTCATGAGAGGTGATTAAATTAAAAAAAAAAAAATAAAGGTAAAATACCTTTTATTTGATGAGTAGCCCACAGCTCAGAAATGCATGTTGGTTAAATAATCTTGAGCATCCCCCATGAAGATATCAAGGGGTGGATGTGGAAGGCTCACAAACTTTCACTGAAACAGAATAATACTGCTTTCAATATGCCTATCAGATAACAATGTGCCTATCAGATAACATTTTGCCAGCATGATTCCAAAATGAAGAATAGCAATATACCTAAATTGCTGCTCTTCAGACAGATAGATGTTGAGATATTTACTTTCAGCAAATATATCAATTCATCAAGTTCCTATAGTAATAGCATGTTTTTGGTTTTTTTTTTAAGAAACAGCTGTCCATAACAGCAACTTCAGGTCACAACAAATGAATAGTGGGGATGTTTCCAGACTTGTAAGCAATTTAGGAATTTTCCTGCCCGTATATCACATTCCAGCTTGTAAAATTGGTTAGGCAATCAGCTTTTTTAAAACAAATAATGAAAAAATGTCATAGAAAGAATGATCATGATTTTTAAAGAATTTTATGAGTATTTAATAACAAAAGTGTAGAAAAAAACATCCATGACAAAGGAATAGAGTGTATACTCTGTTCTCAATCTTGTCCAAATTTAGGATCCAGGCAATTTACATAATATCGCATACTCCTTCATATCTTCATTTCTTCACTGTTTGTTAGCTTCATGCCATGCTGTAATATTTTAATTAAAGCTGATCAAAGAATGGAATTTCCATACCCGTAGGAAATTCAGAGATATCAATATTTCATTTTGTTCCAAATCATAAAAGTCTAAATGAAGCTTTGCAACCTTATCAGAATAAAATATTTCAATAATTTCCCATGAAAATTTTGACAATCTATATCAGTGGTTCCCAAACATGTTCCACGGCTTGTGCAGGGAAAGCCTCTGGCAGGCCGGGCTGGTTTCTTTACCTGCCACGTCCGCAGGTTTGGCCGAGCGCAGCTCCCACTGGCCATGGTTTGCTGCTCCAGGCCAATGGGAGCTGGCCGCCACTTCTAGCAGCTCCCATTGGCCTGGAGCAGCGAACCACAGCCAGTGGGAGTCGCGATCGGCTGAACCTACGGACGTGGCAGGTAAACAAACCGGCCCAGCCTGCCAGGGGCTTTCCCTGCACAAGCAGCGGAACAAGTTTGGGAGCCACTGATCTCTATATTTCTGTGAAGCTTTGACTTCTTTGAATCAGCATTTTCAGGAAACAAACTGTTCCATCAGAAAAATTTTGATCAGCTCTAATTCTATATTTAAAAAAAAAAATCAACACTTAAATCACCACAGCACAACTGTGAGTTACTTCTCCCATGTTTAAGAGAGATTAATTTAAATTGTAACAGGTGTAGAGAAGAGCTACTAGGATGATCAGAGGAATGGAAAACCTGTCTTATGAGAGGAGACTCAAGGAGCCTGGCTTGTGTAGCCTAACCAAAATAAGGCTGAGGGGGGAGATGAATGTTCTCTATAAATACATGAGAGGGATAAATACCAGGGAGGGAGAGACATCAAGTACTAATGTTGACACAAGAACAAATGTATGTAAACTGGCAATCAACAAGTTTAGGCTTGAAATTAGAGGAATGTTTCTAACCATCAGAGGAGTGAAGTTCTAGAACAGCCTTCCTAGGGGAGCAGTGGGTGCAAAAAAACCCCAACTGGTTTCAAGACTGAGCTTGGTAAATTTATGGAAGTGATGGTATGATGAGATTGTCTATAATGTCATTTGGCCGATCTGTGACTGCTGTTAACAAATATCCCCAATGGGGCACTAGATGGGCAGGGCTCTGAGTTACTACAGATAATTCTTTCCCAGGTGTCTGGCTAGTGAGTCTTGCTGACATGCTCAGGGTATAACTGATCATCATATTTGGAGTTGGAAAGGAATCTTCTCTGAGGTCAGATTGGCAGAAACCCTGAGGGGTGGGGGATCAGCTTCCCCTACAGCATGGGGCATGGGTCACTTGCTACTTTAAACTTGTGTAAATGGTGGATTCTCTATAACTTGAAGTCTTTACATCCTGATTTTCAGCCAGAGGTTATGGGCCTATTACAGGAGTGGCTGGGTGAGGTTCTGTGGCCTATTATGTGCAGGAGGTCAGACCAGATGATCGTGATGGTCCCTTCTGACCTGCAAGTCTATGAAATAATGTTCCTATTTTACATAGAGAGGAAAACTGAAGCAGATTTATGGTTATAATTATCTTTAAGTGATATGCTCAAGACCACACAGTGGTCTTGATCCTCCACAGCCTCATGCCCTAAGTTATTCCTGTAGAAAATGAATACAAAGTTGGCATAAAACAAACAGTAGTGTTTTAAATCCACTTTACACATGCATAAATTACTGCACAAGGAGCAAGACACTGGGAAATCAGGTCCAGTTAGTTCGTGCAGACTCAGTATTAGGATTCCAGAGTTCCTACCCACATTCAGTTCAGTGAAGCATTGCCTCGTTCAACAGACTGAAACAATACATTAGCTAACCAGGGATTCTGGGACCTGCTGCAGAATAAGGGCAAGGCAAGGATTAGAAAATGGTATAGCATCAACACCCATCTCTAACAATTCAAAGAGAAATTAAGAAAACAAATCCTGAAGACCTAGGCACCTGAGACCTAATAGGCCCTAGATTAGTATGATTTTTCAGTAAGGCCGAAAAAGTTACATATGGAGGAATAAAGCCCTTTATGAGTTTCAAAAACTATTTTATTATTGCCAGAAATTTTGTATTTCAGAAAGAAGTGACAAAGAGCCCCAACGGTTAGTTTTGCTTTGCGCTTGAATTTTGTTCACAGCTCTCTAAAATATTTCTCTTTGTTTGGGTTCCAACTTCTGGAGTGCCAGCTGAATTCTTTATGTTTTATATTTGTGTTTTTTTTTTTTAAAAAAGAGATGCTTTGGTACAAGTTTTATGTAGCTTACCCTTTATGTACTCTTACTGATTTCTGTGTAAGCTGTAATTAGCCTATAAGTACTGCACTATATGGTTAAATATACTCCATTGCGATCAGTGCTGTTTCTGAACACTGGCAGTGCCATACTGGATCAAACCAGTGGATCATCTACTAGTTCAGTGTCCTGACATCAATAGTGACTAGTACCAGCTGGTTATAATGGCAGTCAGAAGTAACCCCTCCCACAAGGAAAATTTCTGAAACCTCATTAGCTTCTGCCCAAAAGCATGAGACTTCATATGCCTTCAAAAATCTGTTATAACTCTGGATATCCTTGTTATTCATAAATTCCAATCCTTGTTTAGAACCTGCTAAGTTCCTGGCCTTGATAATGTCAGGTGACAGGGAGTTCTGCAACCTAATTCCTTTCTTTCGTTGTAATTCAAGATAATTTGTTATAATTTGTGCTACTTTTTTGTGCTCTGTTAGTAATCTGTTAGCAAACATTAACACTTTGAGTCCTTTACTTTCTGTATATTTGATTAATGTATTAACTATTCTTTAGAATCTTTAGGACACACACACACACACACACACACACACACACACACACACACACACACACACACACACACACACACACACACACACACACACAGCAGATAGGAAAGAATAACTATGGGGAAAAAAAGACCCACTGAAATATATTATCTTGTTAATCCTCTCAACTGTTAATCATGTTTTTACACACAAATCAGGTAAACTGATAATGTGTAGAAATGACATCAAAAGATGTTTCTTTTAGCAAAAGTTCTCTTTGTTTGGAAACCCTATACAATGACATTGGTATGGGAACTCACTTGGGGAATGAAATCTACCGTGTTCCTCTAGATACAGTGGAGGCGAGACACACAGAAAGCTCTTTACCATCACCATCATCACCACCACCAGCACCACTACGGCAGTAATGTATCTATTTTTTCTGTATTTTGTAAAATGTACTAATCTCTGATTCATAATCTGTGATTAACTAATTCCAGTTGAGCCTGTTATTTGACAATCTTGAGTCATCATTAACTCAGAAATGTCACAGCTTCATAGTAAATTTCTTGTTTCATTTGCTCCCCTTCTAAGGAAATAAAACACACATAAAAGTAAAAAAGTGAAACAATTCTACTGAATTTGCTCCACTTTTTCTTCCATTGTTGGAGGAATTACAAGCAATGGAAAATAGGGCTAAAGATCTTTGGTAAACCCTAGTTCCAGTCTCCCAGCTCTTGGGTAATGCACATGAAATGCCTTCTCTTCCAGATACCATCCTTCCAAACCAGCACTGATAGCACAGCTGATCAGTGTCCATACAGTTGTTTCATTTCCCTATCACAGCTCTCCACTAGTTCCATCTCTGAGGGAAAAAAATCTGTAGAGAGAGATTTAATGGGGCTATGGTACCTGAGGTAGCAGAAAGCCTGTGTTAAAGGCCATTGCTATAGAAGTGTGTCACTTATGGTAAATTCTCAATAGCATGACCCTATTTCATGCTAACCGCCCACCCCCACATAATGCCACACAGATTTAATACACTCAAATTTGTTAATATGTATTGTGTGCAGGAGGGCAACGTGTGTGTTTACTGTTCTTATTTTTGCCATAGTAAACAGGATTAACCTAAATTTGCTGTCCTCGGTGCTGTTTAGCAGAGAGGAAATTATGGTTCCTTCTGAGCAAGCTCTAACAGAGGTGTAGACCACGCTGTTTCTTAGAGCAGAAAAGTGTTAAGTGACGGCTTTATGTGAGTGGCTACACAGGAAGGACAATTAGGGCGAGAAGAGGAGGGCATTTGTGGTTTGCAGTTTGCTTAGGACAGCAAAAGGCTTAGACAAGGCCCTGGCTCTTAAAAACAATAGCTGACAGGTAGGTAGTAGAATGTCAGACTCACCAAAACACACTTCCTCCAAACAGTTCAACTACCTCTATTTTTAAATGAGCTTGTAAAGCGAGAAGCAGAGGAGAAAAATTGGCATCTTATATACAAGACCTCTGTTTGAAAAGGCCATGAATTATGTAAGCAGATATTATTACTGAAAGCTAAAACAATTAAAGATGTAATAAAAGATTGCAGAAAAAGTTATTTGATGCCAGAGCCATCAGAGCTATCATCAGCTAACCATTCTGAAGGGTAATGTTCTTATTAATTGCCAATAATATCCATCCATTAAAAAATTAAACAAACATATTAGACTATTAAATAACAGTTTATGACTTCAGTGATGCTTTTGTATGCACCCTTGGTGTATTAAAGATTTCTAGTGGTGCATAAATAGATTCTTAATTAATGAACAAACATAAAAGACCCAGGATTTATGAACACAGTGCAAAAACTGGAAACAACATAATCCGTTTGATCTTATTCTTTGTCCTTGATGAACATGTCATTGTCTATAGATCTGACTCCGGATAATTACTGAGTAAAAATGTGATAAGCAATGTCATTCAGTGACTGTATATTACACCAGGAGAAGTAAAACACAACTGTATTTTATCTGCGCTTGTTATACTGTAGCTTTGTTAGGCTTTTTAAAATGCAATACTCATTTTTTGTCATTCATGAATATATTCATGAAACCAAACCAAACAAACCCAGAACCAAAGTCCTGCCCTCTGTTTCATGCACAAGTTGCTCCTTTTTGTCATTGCACCAGTGCAGCATGATCCACCATACTCAGGGTATATTCCTGTTTCCAAACAGGGGACCCTTTGGAATGTAGTCCACACACCTCAAGGAAATTTGGTATGCTGGATTTGTGGTATTGTTATGCAAACAGCTCCACAGGGCAGATGCTTGGCATGAAGTATGCATTAAAAGGAAAAACATGAGCAGCACTAAGGTACTGTCATTCCTCTGCATCAGTTTCTCTGAACCACCACAGATACACCACCTGCATGGAAGGAATTCCCCTTCATTCAAGAGGGACTATGAACAGTAGCTGGAAGAGAGGGCAATTTCCTGTAATAGCCTGGCAAAACTTTATCTAATTAAACTTAATTCAATAAAGGTTTAACTTAATACCTTTGGGGTCCATTGTATTAAAAATGTAATTGTTTATGTATTATAGGGGGGTTGTATATCACTTTTCTAGGGGATTTCATAATGTAAACCTTGGGGATATGTTAGGAACTTCAAAGAACTGTTTGGGAAAATGTGTGAAATGGTTTCCCTAGGAGGTATTGTGAGCTCTTTTGAAGTTATACCCTGGGAGAAAAAGTCATTATCTACTGATTTCCTGCTCCTGAAAACTCCAGGCCAGAGATCCCTGAACAGTATAAAGGATGGACTAAACTTGTCATGGGTGCACATAACAGCTAAGGCTGTTATGAACATGTGACCACAAAAGAGACTCTTTTGTGGTGTGTGAAGGACTAATCACTTGCCAGAGCTCATGCTGGAATCAGACTGATCTCTGATTACCTTAATAGCCATGTCTATAGGAGACAGCTCACAGCAGCACAGCTGTACCAACGCAGTTGTGCTGCCATAAGATGTCCTGCTCTACACCGAGGGGAGAGAGCTCTCCCATCGACATAATTAAACCTCCCAGAATGAGCAGGTGTAGCTATGTCCGCAGAAAAGCATCTCCTGCTGACAGCATGGTCCAAACCAGCGCTTCTGTCGGTGTAACATATGTCATTTGAGATGAGATTTTTTCACATCCTGGAGCAACTATAAGTTATACCAACAAAATTGTTGGTGTAGACATAGCCTTGGTATGCATATAGGTTCTTTTATTGTTTTATTATGTCTTCTCTGTAGTCTTAAGGTAAAAAATATTACATGTATTTGCATAGAAAGAGCAGTGTGGTAGCTTAATTCTAGGCAGTTAAACTGTTATTAGTCTCTGAAATGAAAGCAAGAGGAGTACCTAAGCAGATTCTCTTTTGCTGGAAATGAGAGAGTACAGCCAAGGAACTATTCTGCCTGGTGATATCCTGGTAAGAAAGAAGAGAGACATTGGTCTCCCCCTGAGAGAGGTGCAGGTAAGGAATCCGGAGGCCTGAGAGTGACTGGCCATGCCAGACCACTGAGGGGAAATACAGATGCAGTTGCCCTAAACTGTGACACTAACGGCTGGATTTTACTTAGTGTCTAATATCTAAATTTTGAAAAAGCACTTCCAATATTGTGCATGTTGAAAGCTAATACGAAGAGCTGTGTGGTGCACAAGTTGTATCAGTACTGAAAGATCAAGGAACTATGCTGCATATTCTTGAGTACCATATTGATTATCTATTACAGCCTCTGTTGCCATGGGGGCACATAGCTCAGTGGTTTGAGCATTGGCCTACTAAACCCAGGGTTGTCAGTTCAATCCTGTAGGAGGCCGCTTAGGGGTCAGGGCAAAATCAGTACTTGGCCCTGCTAGCGAAGGCAGGGGCCTGGACTCAATGACTTTTCAGGGTCCCTTCCAGTTTTATGAGATAGGTGTATCTCCATATATTATTTACAAGTAAACAGGCAGAAGACACACTTATGTCTCATTGTCTACTAAAAACTGAGTAATTTCAAGTAGCTGTAATCTTTGAAGTTACAGAGTAACTACACTGTTGTGTATGGAGTTATTTTGAGAGTCCCTTTCCTCTCTTCTCAGTTCCCTCCAGAGACTTATGGGCCACTAAATTTTCTGCATCAGTTCTTCCAATTTCTGTGAAGCACCAGTAGGTGAACTCCCCTCACAATCTTCTCTATTTCCACATATGTATGGGAAAACTCCTAGATCATCCCTTCAGGACAATGGTTCCTTGGTTGTTAGGAAATGATGTTTGTGGCTTTGGAGTTGTCCTGGTACTTTTACCACATCTGATCTTAACAACTGGAGTTCAGGAAGCTCTTTAGTATCTCTGTCATAGCAGTATTTGTCTTGCTGTTGCATTGTTTAATTTTTATCACCTTTCCCCCAAATGACGGCTTCAAAAGTTCATTTGCTGTATACAGTCCATGTGCAGTGAAAAATGAGATGATGTAGTGGGCTGCTGCCCAGGCCTTCTGTTAGTGCATTTCTCTGATAGAGCAACGCTATTTGTGGGTTTTTAATTAGTATGCCTTTTTAATTGTTAATTTACATCTGTTTCTGATCTGCCATTACACTGGCTGTGATGTCTGGAGGAGGATGTCGATGTGAAATCTTTCTATTCAGCTAATGCTGAAAACTATATGGAGGCCCATTAATTATAATGAGCGTCTGAAATTTCATGCTGGGCAAACTGAGCTTTGCAGCAGTCACTGACAGAAGTTTCTGCTCTTGTATATAAGGGGTCTAGTTCCCAATAATCCAAATGGCAATAAGCCATCACAAGGTAAAATTTGTTTTGCCATGTACATAAATCCATTTCTAGCTTCCTCCATGGCTGATAAGATATTTTGCGTGCTTCTCCTTGCAGACTGGCTGAAATCATATTGCAGCTATGTCCCTGGCTTGTGTTGTTTTTAATCTCACTTTTCATGTTTGGCTAATACAGGATGTGTCAGGCATTGGTACACATGCTTCAGCACCAGTGTGGCTTGTGTGTGTGTGTATGTGGATTAGCATTATCAGACACGTCTTTATGGATTGTGACCCTGTAGCCTTTATAGAGCCTTTGTACTCTCAGTTTTTCTATATGTCCCATTATTCATGAATATTAAATGGCACCTTTCCCGTCCCTAACCGGATGACCATTCTGAATGCTTTAATAGCATAGAACATAGAAAATTAGGGTTGGAAGAGACCTCAGGAGCCCAACCCTCTGTTTGGATATAGCTTCACTATATCTGTCACAAGAAGGAATTCTGCTTAGTTTGTGTGTTCAAGTTCCTGATGAAACTCCCCCTTTTTGCTTATGCTTGAAGATTTCATAATCAAATGTCTCAGCAATCACAGTCCTTTGTGGTAATGCTGCCCTAGACAAAAACATCTGCAATGAACGCCAGACACATTGTACAGCCAAGCAATGTTTTAAACTTTCATTAACATTCTTTGAAGAAATTTTGGAGCTGATAACAGGTTTATTCCAAAGGTTTTTGTTCTGTATCTATGTACGACTATACCCCAGGAGACCCTGGTCATGCTTGGTGCATGAACCACAATGGCTAAGCATTCCTTTTCTACTTGAGCACAGTTTTGTTCTGTTGGATATAGTGCCCTAGGAGCAAATACAGGCTGACCATTTTGTGAAAACTCTGATCCCAATTGGTATTCACTAGCATCACATTGAAGGGTTACAGGTTCTTTTACAGCACAATATATTAGGCGTGAATGTCTAGGAACTAACTTTTGGATCTGTTTGAAGCACCTTGTTCAAAATTCCAACACAATCCAGCATCTTTATGGTCCATCTCATAAAGGTGTCATTCACCTGGGAGGAGCCTGGAATGAGTGTGGAGAGATAATTAAGTATCTCAGAAAAGCCCTATAGCCTGCATATTTTGAGAACAAGCTCTTACAAATTACTCAAAATTTCAGAGCCTGGTTTCAAGCCCTTTGCTACTATAAGGTGTCCCATACATGGTACAGCGGACAGACACAGTCTCAAGTATTGGCAAATTAGGATGTAGTCATTATCCATTGCTGTATTCGGTGCAGCCACTCTGATTGCCATACTTTCTTTGTCCAGACTTGTAACTACTTCATAGTTTGTCACTGAGGCCCTGAAGACGATCCACTTTTCTTAGGTATCCCTACCTGCACTGCAGCAGGGAATGGAATGTTGCTCAGAGTCATTGCAGACTCAGTGCCTCAGGTCACACATAATGAAGAATTAAAGCAATGAAAAAACCCTTTTGGTTCTGCCATGATAATAAGAACTGATATAAAGAGCTGTAGCCAGGAAGCCCCAGTGCACAACAAGATTTATTGATCCTATAAAACCCAGAAACTTTGCTACATATTCTCGAGCACCATCTACTAGAACCTTATCTAAAACTATTTATTAGGGTTGTCAAGTGATTGAAAACATTAATCGCTATTAATCGTGTGATTAATTGAGCAGTTAAACAATAATAGAATACTATTTATGGTACTTGTATGAGGTGAATTGAAAAATACTATTTCTTTTGTTTATCATTTGTTACAGTGTAAATATTTGTAATAAAAATAATATAAAGTGAGTAGTGTACACTTTGTATTGTGTTGTAATTGAAATCAATGTATCTGAAAATGAAGAAAACATCCAAGATGTTTAATAAATTTCAATTAGTATTCTGTTGTTTAACACGCAATTAAAACTGTGATTAATTGTGATTAATTTTTTAGTTAATTGCATGTGTTAATGCGATTAATCGACAGCTCTAGTATTTATATATAGACAAAGCATTTATATAACATTTCTGCTTTGGGCTAAAGTCCCTGAATTCATAAGAGAACAGTTACTGCCATGGTCACCAGTATGAGTTACCATCCTGATGGGAGATTTCTACCCCAGAGGAGAATTTACCTTAAGTTATAACTCAAACTGATCAGGAATTCTATGTTAAAAAAAAAAAAAAAAAAGACAGAAAACACATTCCCCACAATATTAAAATTTTCCAAAGAAAATTTCAAATTTTGCCATTTTTTCAAGTTTTGGTCAGGAAAATCAAAATAAAATATTTTGTACTGGGTGAGGACAACTCAAATTAGAATATTTTATTTAAGTGAATTAACCTGAAATATTTTGCTTTGAATTAGTTCAAATAAATAAAAACAAAATCCCTGCATTTTCCTAGCACACTGTGTAGTTGTAGTTCAGGTACCTATTTCTCCTAAGACCAAGCATATGTCTTCTAGGATGTACCCAGAATCATATGGCTCCCTGATGATCCATGCAGTTTGATCAGGTGGGTCCAAATTGCATCTTGATAGGTTTTGTCCTCAGAGAACTCTATCATATGAAACCATGAGGGCCCAAACTACAACTCCCATGAGGCAATATCATGTTTAATGTTTGAAACATTTCATTAGAACAAAAATGCTGAAACAAAATGTTTGAACATTTCTGAATTGCATTTTTTCAGAATCTGTATTTCAAAATTTCAATTTTTTTCTTCTGGGATGGAAACAAGTATTGAAGTGTCAATTTCCTGCAGGATAAATATTCCAAACTTTGATCAGCTCTAGTTCTTACACACACAATATTTTCCTCAGTTGGCAGTAATACATTCAAGTGACCATGACTAAGTGTGCTGAAGGTAGCATGTAGAAAGCACTTGAGAGGGTGACTGAGAAATAAGTCATACTTAAAATGGCAAAATTCACCTCAAGGGGACTTAGGGAACTAGCTGAAGCAATCTTGGAACCATTATCTTCAAGAGCTCATGGAGGACAGATGAGGTCTGAAGGACTGGGGAAAGGCAAACATAGTACTTATCATTTAGAAGGGAAACTAAGAGGACTTGGGGAATTCTAGAACAAGGAGCATAACTTTGATACCTGGAAATATACTGGAACAAATTATTAAATAATCAGTTTGAAAGCACTTCAAGGATAATAGGGAGATGTATAATAGCCAACATGGCTTTGTCAAGAACAAATCATGCCAAACCATCTTAGTTTCCTTCTTTGACAGAGTTACTGCCCTATTGGATAAGAGGGAAGCAGTAGATAGGCTATATCTTGATTTTAGTAAGACTTTGAGACAGTTTCACATGACATAGTCATAAGCAAACTTGAAAAAATGTGATCTAGATGAAATCACTATAAAAGTGGGTGCACAAGCAGTTCAAAGATTTTACTCCAGATATCAATTGTTCACTGCCCAACTGGGAGATGTATCATGTGAGGTCCCATAGAGGTCCATCCTGGATCTGGAACTATCCAATATTTTCATTTATGACTTGTTTAATGGAGTTGAAAATAATCTTATAAAATCTGCAGATTACACCAAGTTGGGAGGAGTTGCAAACACTTTGGAGAACAGGATTAGAACTAAAAAGGACCTTTATAGATTGGAGAACTGGTCTAAAATCAACAAGATGAAACAAAGACAAACACTAACTACTACTCTTAGGAAGGAAAGATGAAATACAAAATGGGAAATAACTGGCTAGGTTGTAGTACTGTTGAGAAAGGATCTGGAGGTTCCACTGGATCACAGACTGAATGACTCAACAATGTGATGCATTTAATCAAAGAGTAATGTTCCAGTATGCAAGAGTAATGCAAGATACAGGAGATAATTGGTCCGCTGCATTCAGTGTTAGTGAGCCCTCAACTGTTCAGTTTGGGTACCATGTTTTAAGAAAGATGTGGATGAACTGGAAAGAGTCCAGAGGAGATCAACAAAAATGGTAAAGGTTAAACGAGCTAATCTATGTAGAAAGGTTAGAAAACAGGGCATGGTTAGTCTTGAGAAAAGAAGACTGAAGACCTATTAATTCTTCAAATATGTTGAGGGTTGTTAAAAAAAGGACAGTGATCAGTTGTTCTCCATGTGCACTGAGCATAGGAAAAGAGGTAATTGGAGTAATTTGCAGGAAGGGAGACTTAGGTTAGCTATTAGGAAAGCTTTCTAATTATAGGATAGTTAAGTATTGGAAAAGGCTTCTAAGGGAGGTTGTGGAATCTGTGTCATTGGAGGTTTTTAAGAATAGATTAGACAAACACCTGTCAGGGATAGGCTAGGTATACTTGGTCCTGCCTCAGCTTGGGGAATAGGGGATGGACTAGAGCTCAGACAACCTCTTCAGGTCCCTTCCAGTTGTGTATTTTTTTTATAATTCTATAACTGACACTGAGGCAATGCCAAAAAGACAATTCACAAAACAATTCAATTGCAAGCAAAAGCCTGCATGCTTAATTTTCACTTGGTCCCTGCCAGAAAACTTATGCATGACCTAAACCTAAATTAAAAAAAAAGACTCCCTAAAAATTATTTTCTCATTGAGGTCTTTCTTTGGCTGCTGTATAAAATTACAACTGTAAATCTAGAAATAGCTTTAGAGCTGGGAAGGTATACCATACTTCTTTTGAGGGCACATCCCTTAAGATTCTTAAGACAGTTTGCTCCCTCAGTGTTTGCCTGAACTCTTCAATGCTACTCAAACAGCCATAGATAAACAGATGCCATTTTCCATCTGTCACTGCAGAAATGCTAATTCTCCCTCCTATAGGATTCAGACTTAACTACAGTGATACACATATTCATGACTGCTGTGATTCTCTGTAACTACGAAATAACTACTGACCTTTTAAAAGCTACATTTATGTCAAACAACAGCAACAGGATGCTTAAGGGAGATCATCTCAGCACTCTGCTCTCTTTTCCAGACTCCCATTTTCTACTACATAATGGTGTTATCCATTTAATTACACCTCAACATCGTTAGAACAAATTAGGTGTTCCATTTTTGTTCTACACTTTTTCTTTACTACTTTCTGCATTTTCTGATGCTAAGTATTTCTTGCTAATTTTGACAAAAATTCAAATTCTAAAATTATGTTGAAAAGGTTTCAAAGATATCCTTTTTCTTGTTTCTGGAATATATTATACTGCTGCATTAGTTTCAGAACATCATATTAGTTAATTTCTTTCATATGTTTCTCCAGCTAATATAATTCCTTTTCCAGTGCATGAAAACTAATTAGGAAATATTAAATTGTATCAAAGCTCAGTGGGAGCTGAGGATACTCATCACCTCTGAAAAATCAGCTAACTTATTTAAAAAAACTAAATATGGATTCAGATGCCTATTTTTAGGCACTCACATTTGAGAATTATAGCCATAGCTTATATTAAACCAAATGTAATGAAATGTATATGTATATAAAATATAACCTTTTGTTCTAAAGGCCCTACAATTACTTTGTATTGTATATGTACTATACAGCCACCTCGCCATGGTATCTGAGTTGACCACTATTTTTCATTATACTTAGAATAGGAGACAACTGTAGTAATGGATGGGAAATATTGGTTTTTGTGACTTCCATTGTAGGAATCATTCATCTGAAACTAAAATGTAACAGCCTGTGAGGTGGGACAGTAGCTATTCTGTCCTAGTAATGCTAGTCAAGGTTTCTGGAGAGGAAATGAAAAGGAGCATTTCCAACAGTAACCACAGGGAGAATTTTAATAGATTCAAATCGGAATTTGGCTAAGAAACCAGGGATATCAACTCTACTCAGGGTTGGCTCCAGGCCCCAGCTTATCAAGCAGGTGCTTGCGGCGGCCACTCCGGAGCGGGGCGGCACTTTCAGCTATTCAGTGACAATTCGGTGGAGGGTCCCTCACTCCTGCTTGGAGAGAAGGACCTCCCACTGAATTGCCACAGATTGCGATCGCGGCTTTTTTTTTTTTTTTTGGTTTGGTTTGGCTGCTTGGGGCGGCAAAACCCCTGGAGCCGGCCCTGACTCTACTTTTGTTACTCTTGTGAAAAATGTAAAGTAATCTTGTTACTTCACGTGTTTGTCCCCTCAATTTTATAGTCTTATGCAAACTGTCTTCCTCTCCCTCTCCCCCAAAAACAAACAATTCAGTTAAAGCAATTCATTTTTTCTGCCTTAGCAGGAAAGTCGTATACAGTAAAAAGGAGCACAGATATAAAGAGGAAAAAAATAAGCAAAGTGTCTGAAAAATAGAAAAAAGTCACAATTAGAAACAACAATTATACAAAACACATTTCAAAGAGGTACATGACATTTGTTTTATCTACTTTCCTAATGTTCCTTATCCATAGGGTTGACACAGTTGCTCAATGATGGAGTAAGCAAACAGATTAAAACAGTATCTGTTGACTGAAATTGAAATTGGGAATCCAAAACAACAAGTTGCTCTTCAGCGACACCCTGTTTCAATGTAAGTGACACAGATTATGCCAGATAAACTTTTGGACATTAGACAGTCTATAGAAGTAATGTCATTATATGCCATGGACTTGGAAAACTATGTACAAGTTGTGTTTATTAAAAAGGCTTTCAAACTTGCATAGCCTACAGGCCAAATCTCAAGATGCAAGAATGAGTCTCAACATTGTGAAAGATAATCAGATTGCCCAGTATTTGAAATTGAATTCTATAAATATGAAAAGAGGAAAAATAGTTATTGTCACAATAATTTGTGACCAAATGGCACAATTCCAATCCAATACAGGGAAAAGAAAATGCATCCACCATATATGAGGGAGACATATAGCCAATGTGTGAGACTTTAAAGTTGGTTAAGCAATGGCTACACAAGAAAACAACACTGACTTGGGGGATGCTGAACATATTTACATACCTGGAAGACAGCTTTCAGCCTGTTGGAACTGCAGTGCCCTGAAAGCAGTAGAATCAGAAGAGGAGAAAGTGATCTCTCATGCATTCCAACAGTATTATCCAGAACAGTGGTTTTCAAACTTTGTTCATTTGTGATCTACTAAAAAAAACTTCAAACGGAGATGCAGATCCTTTGGAAATCTTAGACATAGTTAGTGAGCCCCCAGATTGAAAATCACCGATCTAGAATATATTTTGTGCCAAAGAACAATGCACAATATATATATATTTGGAGAACAGCATTAGAGGAAACTATAAGAAGCTTAAATGAAGGTGGTGAAAGGTGCTTTGACAAATCCACATCAAGACTTCAAGCAGCTGCAGACTGAAAAAAGTGTTTGAGAAAACTCCTGAAGGTACAAGAAAGAAACTGTCAGATTTACAAAAGAGACAACTGAAAAGGTGTTAAAATATTGTGGGACTCAAGAGTGCAAATGAAGATCTGATGGCAAAAAAAGATCAAACTGATTTCACAGGAACTTTGGATGTACCTTGGCAGTAAAACAGACAAAAGCAAGAACCAGTAAAAAAAATACTTTCTGCCTTCCATTCTTGGTGAGTCAGACACCAGAACTGAAAATAAGCAAGGGAAACAGTTGAACAAATCCACGCAAAAAAAAGTTGATAATAAAATTCCTTCAAATCATAGTAATTCTGAGGAAACCCAGACCTCCTTAACAATATGGCAGGTATAAGATGACAAGCAATCTTTTGAAATGCCCATAGAAGAACAAGCTCTGACTAGGGTAGACGGTCTGTGAGACTATAATAATGATGGTGCTTTGCATGAGAACTAGGAACAGAAAACTACAGAATATATTTCTTAAATGTTGTTGTGTTTATAAGAGATTGGAGGAATAATGTAACTGTGTCCCACCAACTGTAACCTGAGCACTAAAGCAGTGCTCAATGTAGTGCACAAAAGTGTTAGAGTGTCCAGCAAACTGCTGGAGCTCTGCTTAAAAAAGAATTAATCCTGTATGGGTATCCTGAATTCATGGTCAAACACAATACACTAACTAGACAGAAGCTAGACCTGGACTTTTTAAACCACCTTGTAGTTAGGGATGAATTGAAAATAGAACCTGAACACAAATTGTCACCTAGGGTTTTGGACCAAAATCCACATTAGCAGATCAGGAAGGAGAAAACTGCTGCTAGAGGGAGAAGAGGAGGAAAACAAACCCTTTCTGTGGAAAGAGAGAACAAGTGTTTCACCCTTGTCTACTTTTACTTGCACAGGGAACAGTGCACATCAAAATGACCAGAAGAAGACCATGGGAAGATAAAGCAAGCTCCAGCACAGAAGAAAGAACCCAACCTTCAAAAATCCTTATCCCTACCCCTTTCCTTCTAACATCCAGGAAAGATTCTCTGTCCTGATGCATTGTTTTATTCTCCTGTGAAATTTAGCCTTATACCTTCTTTTCATGCATTTTTGTTATCTTGTACTTTCCTTCTTTAGAATACTGACTAGCTACCCAGTCATATTGCTTTGACCTGTTTCACTTTGCAGCAAGTACCACAAATGTAATCCCACAAGCTGTAAATGTAAATACTGGATATTTATTCCACTTAACCTAATGACTAAAAATATCAAGAAGCTGCAACCCAACTATTACTGCTTCTTCTGCAACTCTGCTTCAAGTATTGACTATAATCAGGGACAAGGCTGAGAGGAAACAATACTGCTCACACAACTCACTCTATCCAGAACCTCGTAGAATCAAAATCTAACACTATCACATCACATCTTCCCAAGACTAAAACTTGCTGAGAAAAATGATGTGGAAAGCTTGTAAAAGTGTCACCTGTTGATCTGGGCCATAGGAGTATATGGATATAAATTCTCCCTCCACCAGGAGTCAAGAGTGAGAAGCGCCTCCTCTAGCACTAGGAACAAGCTCAGCAGCTGCACTTCCTGGGCCTCATGACTTGAAAGATCTAAACATATATAAGCCCTTCATTTCAAGAAATTTCAAGAAATATAAGTCCTCTACCAGAGGCCTGAGAGTTTGAGGGTTCTGCGCAGTATCTTAGCTGTTCCTAGCACTGCACTCTTCTGGACAGAGAGCTCTGATGTTCTTCCTGGGATCTGTTGGAGCCACTCACCCAGCTTAGGAGTCACAGCCCCGAGTGCTCCTACCTAATTTTAGTCACCAAATTCCCAAAAAAATTCAATACGAAAGTTTTTTCTCTTTTATTGCCATAAGTACTAAAAAAAAAAAATCACAAAAGAGTTATCATAAAAGGTTTAGAGAAAGAATAAAGGAATTAATCCCACAGCATTTTAAGCAAAGCTGGTTAAATTTTTCCCATATCAACATGTTTTTAAAAAAAGAAAAGAAAAGAAAAGAAAATTGGCTTTTCAACAAAAACAATGTATTTAAAATTTTCATTTTGATAAAAAATCTCTTTTCCAACAAAAAAAGAGACCCAAAAATGTTTCAATTTAAATTGTTGTTTTGAGGAGTAAAATAAATTTTCAGTAAAAATTTTGATTTGTTTGTTCAGTTTTGGATAAAATATTCCTATCATCTTTCAAAAACTTATTTTTGTTAATTTTCCTTTTTTTAAAGCAGAAAAGTGAATTTTTATTGAATACTGTTTGCCAAAACAAATTGTTTTTGTCAAAAATAATGTAGTGAAAAATTAATATATATATATATATAAAAAATTCCCCTCTCACCCCTATGGGTGGTATGTGTCTTCCTCAACCTTGGGTCCTCTACCAGAGGCCTGAGAGTTTGAGGGTTCTGCGCAGTATCTTAGCTGTTCCTAGCACTGCACTCTTCTGGACAGAGAGCTCTGATGTTGTTCCTGGGATCTGTTGGAGCCACTCACCCAGCTTAGGAGTCACAGCCCCGAGGGCTCCTACCACCACTGGGACCACTTTGGCCTTCACTTTCCACATCCTTTCCCTTAGTTCCTCTCTCAGCCCTGGTACTATCTCCAGCTTCTCATATTTCGCTTTTCCTGATGTTGCTGTCCACTTGTGCACTCGCCTTATATCTATCACCACCGCTGTCTTCTGTCCCTTGTCCTATTACCACGATGTCTTGGTTGATTGACCATAACTGCCTGCCTCTGTATCTGGAAGTCCCACAGCATCTGTAGCCCTTCTCGCATTCTCAAACCTGCTCAGTGCCTGTTCTGTGCTGCTTAGATCAGTGCCTCAGTGCTGTCTCTTTATCCAGCCCTTTTCCCACACTGGTAGATCTTCCATCGTCACCACCTCAGCTATCTGTCCGACCTGCGCTCCCATGAAGGGTCTTCGTTCCTGGCATTGCCTTCTGCTTGCCGTCTCCCCATGTCTGCTGCTCCTCAGGGCATTCTCTCAGCAGCCTCATTCGTTTGGGGGCATCTGCACCTGATGCACCTCTGATTTCCGGGTTCATCCAGGCACAGTGGCTCTGACGTCCCAAGCCCAGCCGCCTTCTTTCCGGCTCGGCTTAACTCAGTCTCTGGGTGTGGACTTGGGGTGAAACCTCCGTAATTGGAGAGAGCTTCCGGGGGTTTTCACATCGCAGCCTCCATGTTCCTCCTTCTGGGCAGTAACTCACTATACCGGCAGGGTGTCTGATGACGCAGGGCGTATCTGTTGATGCGGCTGCGATCTTGTTCTTCCCACTGAGCTGGCTCTTCAGGACCTTCTTATCCTTGGTATACTTGGAGGTTTGCTGTCTTCCTTGCCTCCATCATGGTTTCCATGATACTCGGAACGCCAGGTACCTTAGCTGGTCTTGCATGTCTTGCTATCGTGGCCCGCTGGTACTTCCACCCCTCAGTCTCTGACTACCTTCCCTCTTCACTACCATCCGCCACACTTCTCTCCAGTCCGAATGACATCCCGAATCCCTCTCTGTAGATCCGCGTCAGTGCGATAGCGAGTCAATGTCTCGTTCATTCTTAGCATACAGCTTGATGTCCATCCATGTAGAGGTAGGTGGCTGATGGTAGTTCGCACTCCTAGAACCTGTACCTGTATCCAGTCCTTGTGATATCCTGCTGCAGGGGGTTTAAGCCTATGCCCAACAGCAGCGGGAACAGTGCACCACCTTGGTAATGCCACACTTGATGGCCACTGTGGCAAGCTGCCTTGATTGACTTCATAGTCCCATTAGTCTTGAGGAAGGTCTTCAGTGTCCTGTTGAC
>NC_133770.1:144744031-144747057 GCF_003597395.2 Chelonoidis abingdonii
ACGTCCGAGCCGGCATGACTCTCCTAGTTCGTGTCACTCTCATATTTGAGGTAGGCAGGTGAAGCATTAGGGGGTCTTTTGCCCAAGGACCCCTACTGGAAAGTTGGGTATCAACCAGGATTTGAACCCTGGTCTCTCACATCAAAGGGCGGTCTCCCGTATCAAAGAGCGGTGCTCTTAACCACTACGCTATCCCGTCACTATATATATTCAACTCTTTCCCATGTGAAATAATTGTCATTATTCAACCAGGTTGAATGTAAATTTCCTGCATGGATACATTTTTGTGTGTGTGTCTCTGTGAATCTGTGTCACATCTTGCATCCCAGCCTGGACTTTCATAGGTTGCAAGATATGGCTCTAACCAAGGAAGAAACATGGAGATGGAGCCTACAGTATGGAACTCATTGCCACGAGATGAGAACAAGCAGTTTCAGAACTAAATGCAAATCGTTATTTCCCGGATGTAAAATTTTACACAATAATGTTGTCACACACACTTTCAAACCCACTCTATAGTAGTATCACAAGGTGTACTTTGCATATATCTTTAATAGGGATACAGCATACCTATGGTATTATGCCATTTCTGTGTATTTTATTACATGGACTTTATTGTTTTGTATGCTTTTGTGATCAACTGTAGACAATTGGACCTTCATATATTTTCAGTAAATGTCTTCCTCTCCAATATTTATGCATTACTCCAGACACTGACAGTAATAAACCAGATTCATGACTAATTTTCATTAGCAGATCATTTAACAGCATGATAAAGACAATTATACTTAATTTTATATCTAAACATCAATATTTCATCCTATCTAGAAAGCGGCAGCAGTAACACCTGCAAGGTTTGGTCAAGGGCAAATAAGGTAAACTTTGAAAGTAATGAATATTTGTACTAACAACTGCATTTGTTTTTCTACACACTTTCCCACAGGCTAATTTCCTTGCAGAAATATTAGTAAAGATTGCTTGCTAAGACCTCTCTGTCAGCAACTACCATTACTGCCTCATTAGCTGTCTTTGATTTTCACAGCAAAGTTTTTGCTTGTTTTTTCAGGGCCATCTTATTTATATCAAAATTGTAATATCAGGAGTTTTGAGTATCCAGTGGGTGGATTTTGTAGGTTATGAAATATATGAAAAGTTGTGGCATTCCTTTCAATTCCTTTCAGTTTCTTAGTAAATATCAAAAAAAAAATTAAATCTGCTAAACTTCAGAGCTGGCCTTCTCATGCACAAAACACTATTAATAAAGCAGTGATATGTTTTCAGTGGTTTATAAAAGAGGCTCCCACAAAAAATCTCTCTTCTTGTCTGTGGTAAATTCTGTAATAATGGCATGTGTGCCACAGTAGGGAGATAATGAAAGACTTAGAAATCTATTCAATTTTTTTTTCTTGTATAAGCAAAAATATCCACTCCACCTCATTCAATGGGGATGAGGAAGATCTCTTGAGTGGACAGCAGGGAATGAACAGAGCTCTGTGGCTTATGTGTGGTGATATAAGTGTTCACGCATGGTAGGACATGGGGTGCCCCCTTCATCAGATCCTGCACCTTGCAATCGGTTGGGGCAGGGGAACAAGGTCAGCAGATTGGCTCTCAGATTGACACCTCCAAACCTCCCCGGGTGCTCTATAGCATGCTTAAGCTCAAGTGGCTTTTTCAAAAGACATTTGCGCCTAGGAATCTCTAAACTTGTTTTTTTGTTTGTTTGTTTTTTGTTTTATTCCGTTTAAGCAAAAAAATCCTCTGTCATAACTGTGACTGAGGAAGGAAACAGCAGTGCTTGGCAAACAAATGCATATGGCATATGCTTGCTGGAAATTGTCATACTTTGCTCCTGAAAAAATACACTGAGGGTGAGATCCTGGTTCTATTGAAATCAATGGCAAAATTCCTATTCTCTTTAATGGGGGCAGGATTTCATCCATAGTGTATAAATAGTACAAATATATTTGATGTTCATAATTTGAAATAGGGATTAAAGACTGACAAAGGAGTCTACTAGTATTCTCCCTGTCACAACTAGATAGATATATCCTAGTTCAGTGTGGCAAGGAACTCTTTCCTGTTAACTAGACTGTTACATGTCCTAGGTGCAGGGATTTGCAAATTACTATGACCGAGCCAGCTATGGGGAATTACTTAATTCAGCAATCTATGGATCCAATTATCTAACTGACCAGTGTTCACTAGCAATACTCTTTGTGTAATAACTACTCAGGGTGAGTAAAGGATGTGAAGTTTGGCCCCATATGCCAGCCCCAAAACCCACTGTAAGGAACTAAAGCTATTACTCAGACGGGCTTTATTTCCTGCCCCAGTTATATGACGAAATGATGTCTGGGCTCAGTCACATGACAGGGGGCAATATCCACTGACTATTGTTATAGGGAGTGAGTCTGCCTCTGCCAGGAAGTCATCCCTCACAAAGAGAGATATAATCAGAGAAGAACAAGTGTTTTCCTTTACTGCTGTGAAATTTAGCTGCAAAAATTCTAGGTATGGGAAGCCCTGTTTCATTTTACATTTTTACCATAAACAGAGAGGACATTCTTTACATTTTTAATTCTGCTTTACAGTAAAGCAAACAAAGATATTTAAACTCCTCCTAGCAGGGCCGTCCCTAGGATTTATGGTGCCCTAGGCGGGATTATTAAACTGGTGCCCCTGTGCCTGTCTTGCTCTGAGCAACACAAACATAAGCTTACACTAGTGGAAAACTTGCCACATGCATGTTATTAAAACCAGTTTAACTTAGTTAAGCACATTGAAATGCTGATAGACTAGCACTGAAGAAGTAGCACTATGGAAAAAATTCTGATTTGACAGAACGATGCAAATAATATATTTTTTTTAATTTGTCAACATTTTATTGGAAATTTCTGTGAAGAGGTATTGAAACAAGGATTTGTTTTTAATTAAAAGCAATCTTTCTGGCTTTTTTGGCTGCAAAATCAGTAATAATGTTATCGTATGACAAAGACAAAGTGATGTCTTGTTTGATTGCAAGA